>NW_008335297.1:3596138-3636223 GCF_000622305.1 Nannospalax galili | reverse complement strand
AAAAAAATTTATTTGTTATATTTATTTTATGTGTATGAGTGTATTGCCTGCATGTAGGTAAGTGCACCCATGTCATGCAATGCCTGTGAGGACAGAAGAGGCCATCAGATCCCCTGGAACTGGAGTTACGGACAGTTGTTAGCTGCCATGTGGGTGCTGGGATTTGAACCTGGGTCTTCTGCAAGAACAGCTAGTGTTCATATCTGCTGAGCCATTTCTCCATCCCCAAAGGTTGGTCATTTTCTAGAATGTGTCTGGTGTTAGTCATTTAGAGTCCATACTTGCAGGGCTCTTATGCTAGGCAATTTCAAATGTTTGTTCTGAAAAGCTTTTAAGTCAAGTGTTTAGTAGCTTTTGGTCTTCCTTTCTAGGAGCTTCCATTTTCTGTATGTTGGATCTTATTTACCTGTCTTTATTCAGTGTTTGTTACTTTCTTATTTTTTTAAATCACTTTCTTCATTTCCTTTTGTTTTTTGGAAACAGTTTGTTGTTTGCACCTTCTAGGTGGTCCTTGCAGGTTTGTTTTCATTTCTGAAGTGGTTTCTTTGGTTTCCTACATTCTGTTACCTCAGTATTGTGGTTTTCTAATTGAGGTTCTTAACTGTTCTTTCATATCTTGCATCATTTGTATGTTTTCTTGAAATAGGTTGCAGTTACATGAGTACTTCTGGCATGTTTTTATTATCTGTAGATGATCTTCATCTTGAGACAGACGTGCTGTGTAGCCCAGGCTGGCCACATAGCTCTCCTTCAGTTTCCTCCTGGCTGGCAGCTTCCTTTTTTTGCACTCTGTGTGGTAGGATTATTATTAAGGATTTATGCCTGCTTTCCTGCCCCAGCCTTCTGAATGCTGCTATCGCAGGCATGTGCCACCATCTCTGGCTCTGTTACTCTGAGGTTGCTGGACCAGGGCTCCCTTCTTTTGACATTTTCAGGAACACGGCCACTGACTTCCTGGGATCACTGGACTCTGTGCTCCTCTGCCACTTTCAGTGAATCTTTTTCTCGCTCATCCCTAGACCTTCTGCTCAGCTGCAGCTCTGCTCCAGTGGTCTTGTCCTCACTGTGGGTCCCTATCTCCATGGAGGAGAACCTGTGGGCTGATTCTAAGAGGAAATGGAGCCAGCTGCAGTCACCATCTGCCTGGGCTGGTTCTCAGAGGGGAACACAGGCCATCCGGGGTCACTGTCAGCCTGTGCTCTGCTGCCACTAGAAGGGGAAAAAACTTCTCTAGTGCCAGCACACTCTCAGGACTGCCTGGGAGATGATTCGGGGCTCATCTCAGGGCCTCTATGCCTTTTTTTCTTTGCCCTCTGCACAGGCACCACTCTTTTGGTTTGCTCTTGCCTGATTAAACTTTGAGGTTTGCATGGGACCCTGTCACTGGCTTCATTGTAAATACTGTTCGATGCTTGGGCTTTGGGTCTGCTCTTTTTTTTTTTTTTTTTAATTGTAGGGATTTATATAGATTTAAAAACTGACGCAGCTGTCACTGCTGTCTTCCCGAATCCCTTTCTAAATAGGCATTTTTAATAATACTTTAATAAATCCTCCCTTAATAATAATCCCACCGGACAAAGTACAAAGGAAGGAAGCTGCCAGTGAGGGAAATGGAAGGCGAACAGGCAGCTGGTAATGGGCCAATTGATTACAGTGGATTAGCGTTCATTGTGCTTCACAAATGTGACTCCTTTGATGGCTCCAAACAACGCTGGTCTATCCAGAGCAAAGTTGCTGCCAGGGGCTGCATATGGCTTCTGGGGGCTCCAGGGAATATTCCTTCAGCCCCAGGGCTGGAGCAGGGTTCAGGAGCCTACCAGTCACCTCTAGCCCGTGCTGTTCACCCTCAGTGAGACAGAGGCATGTCACTGTGAGCCTTGAATATGGCTTGGTTTATCATCAACAACACTTAATTAAAAATTTCCCTAACTCTTTTATCTTGGAAACTTTTAGCTTGCTACAAAGTGCAAGACTGATATAGTGGGCCGGAATTCATGCACCTTTACCTGTGTTTACTGGCTGTTAGGGTTTGAACCTGAAATGTTCCCCACAAGCTCATGTTTTACTTGTTTCCTAACTGGTGGCAATATTTTGGGAGGCTATGGGATATATTTCTGAGGTGGGGCCTGGCTGGCGTAAGTTAGGCACAAGAGATGACCACCAGAAAGTTGTACCCTGCCTGCTTCCTGTCGTGCTCTTTGCTTCCTGGTCCACCATGGTGGGCATAGCCTCTGCTGCGTGCTCCTGCCACCATTAACTCCACCATGTCTCACCTACCGCAGTGGGTAACACAAACCTTCCCTCCACTAGGTTTTTGTCAATTATTATAGTAACAGTGAGACAAAAGTAATTAATATACCAGTTAATATCTTGCAAAATTTCACTTTTTTTTCTTTTATGTGTATGAGTGTGCTGCCTGCATGTATGTGGTAAGTGCACCCCTGCTGTGCAATGCCTGCAGAAGTCAGAAAACGGCATTGGATCTCCTGGGAACTGGAGTTACAGACAGTTTTTAGCCTCCATGTGGGTGCTGAGACTTGAACCCAGGTCCTCTGCAAGTGCAGCTGGTGCTCTTAACCACGGAGGCATCTCTCCAACCCCCTTCAATCTTTTTTTTATAACTAAATAAAGTGTATAGGTACACACATAGAAGTCTCTCACCTTATAATTCTTGCCCCTAAATCTGCTGGCAGTTATCTTCTAGAGCAAGGATGTTCTTCTACTATTATGTACTTCATAATAGTATTGCATGCTTGAGATAGCTGGCGGCAGTTCCGTAGTATCTAATATCCTGTTCATAGTCACAATTCCCTAATTGTTTCTAAAGCATCTTTTATAGTCATTTGTTTTTTTAGATTCAGGAGCTGAATAAGGTTTATGCACCACCCTTGTTTGGGCTGTGGTCTGACCATCTACCTGAATTTTGTGTGGTGCACTGTGTTGTGTGTAGGGAATACAGAGTTTGGATGGACCCACATTGTTGCTTGTAAGGAGGTCATGGCTGAGAAGCAGCACGGTTACAAATAAAATCATTAACAAGTTGAAATTAGGGCACTCTGCAGGTAGCCTTACTCCAGAGTTCCATTTCACCTTTCTGATAGATGCCACCTAGTCCCCTTCTGCTCTGTAAACTCATCATTGCCTGGCCAGCTTCCCAGAGTTTTTCCCATCCCAGTCACATTGGAGCGCTGACCTGCAGAGAGCCACCTTGTGAGACCTCCAGGCCCACAGTACCAGCCCTCTTTCTGCTGGCAACCTGGCATCCAGAGAGCAAGCTTCTGACATTGGTTTTCAATACTGTGTCCTCAAGGTGGGGCGGGGGTAAAATGGAGCATAGTGGCAAAAGGCTCCCGTCATACATTGGCTAACAGTAGTGACAGTTAAAAGAGTCCGTGTGTGTGTGTGTGTGTGTGTGTGTGTGTGTCTGAAATCTTTCAGTCTTTACTTGTTGGAGGGGAAAATGGTGTCCTTTGAAATGTGGCTCTCTTGGCTAGATCTCTGGCACTGTTTGCACAGTAATGACACTGAGCAGCCAACAGCAGACTTGCTATGGTGGCTGAACCCTACACTGCCACAGGAGACTGTTAGTGTGAACCTGAACTTGGGTTTTGTGGTGACCTAGATTTATACCAGGTCCTTGCTTTGGTCCTGGAATTCCTAGCCAACAGCTGGTTGTGGAGCGTGTCACAAGCCAGAGTTTCTTCACGGTGGTGGGTCTCAGACTGCACTGTTCCCAGGCTGGGGCTAATGGAAGTGAGGAACTGGCCATGTGGGAGAGAGGAAGGAGGGAATCTTTGGGTGAACCAGGAAGCATTTCCCTTTTCTAAAGGGGAAGCAGTTACTCTGAATCACCCAGAGTCTTGTGAGGCCCTTGGGGTAACAGTTGCTCTTGGCTCTTTGAGGAGGAAGCTAGATCTTTAAGTGAAATATCCTGTTTTTTAATTGTTTGCACCTAGTTAAAATCTCTTTGCTCCCTCTGAGGGTAAACAAATGAAGTCCACAAGTGAGAGACCCATGTAGTCCACCGTTCTCCAGTTCTCCAGCTCTCTTGGGCTGTGATAATCCCCGCTCAGTGCTTTACTGTCTTTCTCTGCTGTGTGGTCTCCATTGTTGCATCTTGTTATTATTTTTAAATTCTTGCTTCATTCAGTCTCCTGCCTGTGGCCTCAAGAGGCAGAGATTTGATGGGATTATTTTGACTTGTTCAAAGCCAAACTGAGTTTCAGCTTGGTAATTCAGATGCAGATATCTTATTCTGCCAACACTGTCAACAGCAGCACCTCTACAGAGGCTTCCTATGCCCAGCCTGTGCCTCTTTCTAGTAAGATAGGTGCATTCAACACCATTCCAGACCTTTCACCATCCTCACCAGCAGGTTGCAAGACAGGAAAAGTGATCCTACTTCCTTTTTTCCAGTCACCACCCAATGGCTTCCAGGTTCTATTCCAATAGTCCTGCCAGCACTGTCACAAAAGAGGCCGGGCTTGCAGCCTAGGAGCACTGCCCATATCAGAATATTGAAAGGACTTGGGTCTTGCTATCCCCTGATGCTGCATAAGATTTGTTATATTTTCCAAGCAAACTTACTTAGCTTTGTAGTATGTGTCACTTCAATGAGTTTCTAAATTCTTCTGTTTAGACTTGTTATAACTCCTGCCCCTCTTTTTGCAGGGGTGGGGAGTCTTTTCTGAAGGGATCTGTGTATGTATTCACTTGAGTGTGCATGTGTGTGGAGGCCAAAGGTTGACATTGGGTGTCTTCCTCAATTACTATCTTATTTTTTGAGGCAGGGACTCTCACTGAACTTGGACCTCACTGGTGTGGCTAGACTGGCTGGTCAGCATGCCCCAGGGATCCTTCTGTCTCTGCCTCCCCAGCCCTGGTATTACAGGTTTGTGCTGCTACCCTGGCCTTTTAATGGGTGCTGGGGATCAAACTTAGGTCTTCATGCTTAATGTGGCAAGGCCTTTTCCAGCTAAGCCATCTTCCCAGGCCAAGGATTTTTAAAAAAATTTTATGATGTAATCTTAGATTTATGGAATAATCACAAGAATAGAATAATAAGTACAATTTTTTTTACTTGGGCCATTGGTTGTCAATGACATTTTGTCATAATTGAGATACATTTATCTGTCTACATACCTGTGTGTCTATTACCTACTTAAGCTTTTATCCTCATACAGTTAAGAGTTAGTCAGTAGCAGGAATTATAGTGGTTCACCCATAAATAGTCTAAGGATAAGGATGCTCTCTTACACGACTGTAGACTGTAGTGTGATTATAAAATGCAGGAAGCTAAACACTTAAACAGCACCATCATATCAAAAGCAAAGTTGTTTGTTCATCAGCTTCCTGTCACCATAGCAGATACATGACATCTGCAACTTGGAGGGAATATTTTCTTTGGTTCACAGTTTCAGAGGGTGTGATCTGTTGTTAGTTGCCCCACTGATTCTGGGTCACAGTGAAGTGGAGCATCATGGTGGGAAGGGCTTAGGAGAGCAGAGCTGTTCATGGCAACTGGGAAGCGGGGGTGGGGGTGGTGCGGGAACACCTTATATATTGATGCAGTGCATGCCCTTGGTGACTGACTTCCTCCAGTGAGACCCCGCCACCAGGAATGCCATCAAGGAATCAGTGTACTGATAAAGGCAGTGCTCTCAGGATCCAGTCACCTTCCAGAAACCTATCTGCTAACAAGCAAGCCTTTAGTGCAGGGACCTTCTGGGGAACCTCTCATGTCCCAATCATGACACTCCATACTTGCATTTTACCACTTGAGCTAATTGAGCCTCTGCTAGCAGTTCTCTCAGCCTGGCCCCTTGCTTTGAATGTCCTTTCTCTCCTTCAGTCTGGAATGCTCCCAAGGCGACTGTTTTCTATGACCTTCTCTTTTTCTCTTTTTGAGACAGGGTCTCCCTGTATCCCTACTTGGCCTGGAACTTACTATGAAGACCAGGCTGTCCTTGAATTCACAGAGATCCTGATTACTGGGGATACAGGTGTACACCACCACTCCTGGCCCTGACATTTGCTTTTTCTGACTTCTGGTCTGGTGCTCAGTTTGGGTGTATCAGTTCCTCTCTTGTGATTCAGTTCACAAGAATTGAATGTGTTTTTGACAGGTTCTCAAAGGTCTTAATCCATTTCCTCTTGGCCTAATAAAGGGACACTAACTACCAAGTAGACTAATGGTCTCACAGATGGTAAAGCTGATGCCAGAAGGTCAAAGTCAAGAGCAGATGTAGCACTTCATGGCTCTAGAAGCCTAGAACTCACAGATGTTTGGCATATGAGATGTTTTAAAAACAGTGAACCCAAGTTTAAAGGCCTTAACACTGCATGGAGAATTCTGGATTTGTAACTGTTCAGAAGTGTGCAGATCTGCCAGTGTGGGACCATGTTCTCATAGCCTGGCACTGTCCTTGATGCCCCAAGGATAGGTGTGTGCTCTCTTGTGTCATGCCCTGCCTCTCACAGGAAACTGCCTGTTCCCCAGCCTGCTTCTGTGGGTGTGCTGTGACTCTGAAACCCTGTTTTTCAGGGAGGAACTTTATTTGTGGATCCATTCTTCTGTTCACATCTCCCTCCCGCAGAGATGCTGTTTGCAGCAAAGGTTATCACATAGTGAGTATCCTAGTGCCTGGAACTGGCTCCCAGGGAAGCCACTTCAGTGAGAGCTAACCAGGCCCTTAGATTCAGGGACCTGAACTAGCCCCAGGAAAGGTGAAAGGTGTTTTCTGAGGACATGTATAGGACTTGGCTGGGGGAAGATGATTAAGCAGGTGATGCCTGGCTTAGAATGCTTCCAGGGAGTGATCTGAGCTTGAGCCCTAGCTGTTCTGCAGCTTTGGATTCCCAGGAGGAAGCAGACCTCTTTGGTTTAGAATATGATAGACAGTGGGGCCTTGGTATGTAGTTTATGAATAACAAGGATAATATCAACTAACATTTTGTGTTTGCTATCTGAAATATACGTCATATACACATTTCTAATCACATGTGCATACAGTTGTCTTTTGTAGTTTCTAAAGTAGCTACTTTTATTTTTCCCATTTTGTAAGTGATAAACTGAGGCTCATTTATATAGCCAAGGGCACATAGAAGCTGAGTAAGCATTCACACCAGTCCTACCTGACCTTGGAGCAAATACTTTTTATGGCATAGTGTTGAAGACAGCGCTTGTCTTGATAAATAAATGCTCTGGTAAGTAACTTCTGTGAGTTTTGAGGAAACGAAATGACTGTCAAGTACACTTCTGGCTCTTGACTTTGGAACCTGTGATTTCCTGTTGTGCTCAGGATATGCTGAGTGTGTGTCATCTGCCATTAAATTATCTTTTTGAGTTATCACAGTTGTTTGGTCCACTTTCCTGGCGGTGGATCAGAAATGTAGGGGCCAGCATGCTGTTTGAGTGGAATTCATCAGGTGACTAGTGAAATGAGATGTGGTCTCTAAAAGAAATAGGGAGACGATGGGAGAAGAGGAGAGGGCAGTAAAAACCAAACAGACTTTCTACAGGCCTGCCTCCCCAAGCTGGAGGAGAAAGATGCTGCATGTCTCAAGCCACAGAGCAGCCAAGGAGAAATCTGAGTCACCTGGCAGCGCTTGAGCCTCATCTTCTTTGAGGAAACTGGAAAGGAAAAAAAACCTAAGACTTCTTTTGTGTGACCAGGCACTACTATGTTCTAAATAGTGGTCAAAGAAGGACAACTGTTCTGCTGGGCTTATGTTACCACTGGGGTATGGCAGGAGGGCACAGAGTGGCTGCCGGGCATGAGCGTGGCCCAGAAGTGTCCTGGGGTTTGTTAAGTATAGAGTCCAGATCCCACTCCAGAACGTGTGATTCTCCAGAGGCTCTGAGAATCTGATTTCAACTTTATCTTCTCACCCCTTACTATGTTAACAGGTGTGTCTTATAAGCAAAGCATTCTTCTTTGGCGCTGCAGTACAACAGTGCAGGCTAGAAGGTCAGCCCTCACACATTGCTGCATCGGACCCTGCATCATGCTCAGCTCTCGCCGTTTGTCCTAGGCCTGCCCTGCCTTTCAGGATAATGGAAACCATTGCATGGAATTATCACCTCTTTGGCCTGAACATCTCTTTGTCTTTCTCCTGGACTTTCTTGACCTCAATATTTTTGAAGATGGCAACCGGTTTATTTTCATATGTCTCACCATTTGGTTTGCTTGGTGGTTCCTTATGATTAAATTCAGTTTGTGCATCTTTGGTGGGAATATAAGCCATGTGGGGTAGGTTCTCTCTGCATCCCAGTGGGTGGTGTGGGGCTTCACTTTGTTCTATCTCTGGAGATGTTAACTTCCATCTTCTTAAGTGCTGTGCTAAAGCTGTTCTTCACTCCTTTGCAAATAGTATTGTGAGGAGGATTCTGGAGACTTTTGGAGCCACAGGTCTACTGTGTATTAACCTTTCCATTTGTTAGTTTGTACATTTATGTGCTTCTGCCTTATTCAAGATCTCATAATCCATTTCTATCACTATTTTGTTGGTTATGTTGATTAGATTGTCCTAGCTTTGCTCATGGAGAGCTCTACTGTCTTCTTTTGGGATGGCCTCATGAGTTCACAGTGCAGTGATCCCTTGAATTATAGTCCAGCATCATGGTGTTAGCTTCCAAATTTTCTTAATTTAAATATTTGTTATTCCTTTCTTAAACAAGAAACCTGGTTCTAGTTGTTTGTGATAAATTCAGTTCTCCTTTAAGTAATTCATTTCCAATGTCCCTAGAACTGCACTGTTCAGGAAGGGAAGAATGGGGCCCCTGCACTGGAGCTGGATGGGTTGGGCTTTGGAGTTGCTCAGAAACTCAAACATCCCAGGTACACTCCTGGGGGTCCTTGGCTAGTTACCAGTACTGAACCTCTTTCAGAAAGAGTTGCCTGGGAAGCTCATAGGTATTTGCTAAGGTGGTAGGTTGTAGACAGGTCAGCTGTAGCATACACAGATGTTAGATGGAGTGGGGCAGGGAGGTGCTGTGATAAGTCAAAATCCAACAGCAGACTGTTAGATGGTTGGCTGAGCATTCCTGGGAGCCCTGATCACTACAAACACCGGGGCATTGATATTTCAGCCTGAAGAGCACACATATGGAGGGCTGGGGTGGTAGCCTGTGCAGTCTGGACAGGCTTCCCAAGGCAACTCTGTAGAAGGTATCCTTTGCCTTCCTCTACTCCTATTCTGATCTCAGTGTTGTGGGAGCTGGCTGAGTGTTATTCCCCTGGACCTCTTAGGATTGTTCATTGTATTCCAAAGGCAGTGCAGAGGACTTGTTCCTTCTGACTTTGAAGTCATACTGCCCAGGTTTGAATCCCAGCTCTGACACTTGCACCTTGTCATGTATTAGGAAAATTACTTAGCTTCCCTGTAGACCCCTAAGTCTGTAAGTATTGACAAAACCTTGCTCACCCCCACTCCTCTCCTGCAACCACTGCTGGACAGGTGGTAGCTATTATATTGTCATAGTGCGGATTTTACAAAGGTATGACCACAGAAACTCTGTAAAGAGCCACAAAAAATGTGTATTGCACTCAGTAGCAACATGCTTGGGAGGCCTTCAAAAGGGGGTAGGACAGAAGGAGACTGACTAGCAGATTATGCATAGTTAGTGTTGACAATATTATATTTTGCAGTGATCATGACCTTGAGGTCTTAGGAATGGTTTTCAATACCATTATACCAGATGTCAGTTGTATAACTGTTTTGAGGCCGTTTTCATGGCTTTGGGGAGCCAGGCTATTCAACCACTATCTTTTAGTAGTTGGGTGTGTTTCCTACTACAGCCAAAGTACCCTCAAAATACCTTTTTGTCTGGCCCTGGAAAGCAAAATTCCTGTAGGTATGCCTTATTGTGATGTTTTGATGCCTGTGAATTACCAAATGCACTTAACAGGTTCCTTAGTTTTGTTTTGAGTAATTATCCTTTGAGTGGTGCTGTCTGGGGTTGCTGGTTGTTTATTCTGACATCGGGCAGGAGTAATTGCTTTGGCTTGCACACATTAATTACTGTAGTCATTGGAAGCTGTGGGAGAGGCACTCACCACCTACTCCATGATTTGCATCTTCCCTGAGCTTTGAAAGAAAACTGCAGGGTGGCCAGCAGGAGATCAGGGCTGGGAGCCAGGCTGGCATGACTCTCTGGAATCCTGTAGGTGAAGAGCTGTGGACATCTCTCCATCTCCTTGGCTGCCACTCTAGTCCGCCCAG
Source organism: Nannospalax galili (assembly GCF_000622305.1). Classification (NCBI taxonomy): domain Eukaryota; kingdom Metazoa; phylum Chordata; class Mammalia; order Rodentia; family Spalacidae; genus Nannospalax; species Nannospalax galili. The sequence goes on along the minus strand of NW_008335297.1, from coordinate 3,625,999 downwards.
GCCTGACCACCATCATTTCTTGCCTGGATGACCACAGCAGCTGCCTTCTGGTCTGCTGGCTGCCCTGTATCCTCCTGCCCTCCACTCTTTCTCTCATACAGTGTGCCTGCCTCCCAGCTTCACATCTTTCTTGGCTGCTCTTCTTAATGCATATAACATCTATTCTTGCCCTGACTCAGGGGCCTTTGTGACTCAGGCTTGGCTTCAATCTCCCTGGATTCCTGGGTGTTTCCCAGTCTTTCTCTCTGCCCTAGCCTTGGGTCTGGCAGCCTGCCTGGGATAGTTAGAAATGCTGACTCCCAGGCCTCACCGCACCACTCTGTATTGGAACCTGCATTTTAACAGATCTGCAGGTGGCCTGCCCATGTGCTCCCAGACCTCTATCCCGACAGTGGGAGCCAGTGTGTCCTCAGCTCCTGTAGGTCTTACCCTCTTTGCCAACTTCTGATAAGACTTGTAGACTTCTCTATAAAACATGCCACCACCCTGTGTCCTGGACCTTGCTTTATATTTTACAGGATGCATTGTTATCTGGAACTCTGTCACCTATCTGCTTACATGTAGGGCCACAGCTACTGTGAATGTCACCTCAGATGGGGACCCATTCTGTCCTGTTTCCTTCTCATGTTGTCTAATCAGTGCCCAACACTGGCATGTAACATGTTCCAGAGAAACATTTGTTGAAAGAATTGTGTATTCCATATCAATCCGTGGAGCTCCTTCGTGCTCTCCCATAATTTAGGAAAACAAACGGAGGTATAGAGAGGCATGCACATTTGCCTATGCACATTTTAGGTAGATGTGAAATTACTGGGCTTTGACCTTCACTTTAATGAACAAGGGAATGGGAGGTCAGTGAAAGTTAATTACCTTGGGTAAGTTATTTGACCTTTGTAATTCTTACCTCTCCTACCTATACTGTGGTCCTAGCCTCAAAAAATGCCTCATAAGGTTGTTGTGAGGATCAGATGAACTAATATTTATAAATCTGTGCAGATCAGTTTCAATTTAGTTAATTAGGGCTGGGGTTGCAGTTCAGTGGCAAAGTGCTTGCCTAGTATCTGAGGCTCTGGGTTCAGTTGCAGCACTGTGTACCTCCAGCCACACACACACACACCGCCCCCTGCAATTTTTTTTTTTTTTTTGTCTTTTTGAGACAGGGCCTCCCTGTAGCCACAACTAGCCTGGATTCACTATGGAAACCAGGCTGATCTTGAACTCACAGAGATCCTCCTGTCTCTGCCTCCTGAGTGCTGTGATTAAAGGCATGTGCCACCATACCCGGTTCCACCTGCAAACTTTTAGCCAATTGTTAGAAATAAAATCTGAGGTCCAAGAACCCCATCAATACTGCACAAAGAACACAAAGGACAAAGTGAAAGTAACTCAGCAAGACAGATTTTACCTTTGTAAAAGGGCATTGCATGGTCAGTCACTGAAAACAACACAGACAATCCCAAATTTTTCAGTTAAGTGTGTGGCATTATACTAATGAACACCGTTCCCATCCATTGGTTGACTAAGTTGGTGCTTGCTGTGGCCAATGGTTAAAGGAAACAGCTCTGTTGTAGAAAGTGCACAGTGTGGTCTTTTGCTGACAGTAAATTCTGCAGGAGTGTACTGGACTTGTGGTCAGATGTGCATGATGTGGGAAACAGCAGGTACATACCAGGTTTGCCACTGGTTAGTAGAGGATGGGCAGCACAGATGGAACAGTCAACAAGGGAGAAACATTTACTTCCAGCCAAAAATGTTAAAGGAACATGACAGATAGTTCATCCATAAAGCATTCTCTTTTGCATGTGTGCACTTAGGTATGATGGGATGGATAGAAAAATGTTCATGGGCTTGATTTCAAGGTGCTGGGTTTTCAGCTGATTTTCTCTTTCTTCCTAAATGTGTTGTGATTGTTGGAGTATTTTGCAATGAATCTTTTCATTTTTGTAGTCATAGAAGAAGCTCAGTCTTGAGCTCTTTTCATTGTGAGGAAAGATAAAACGTCTCACTGTGCTTAAAGACACTTGTGCTCAAGACCTGGGGTGGGAAGTAGGAGGCAGAAAGAGAATGTGGATGAGGAACCTTTTCTTATGTAGAGGGTTGAGAGGTCAAATCTCACTGTCCATACAAGCTCTAGGCTGTGCAGTGACAGTCAAGTAATGGCTGTCTTCTCCTGGAACCTCATGCATGCTCAGCCACTGTGTCTGGGAAGTAGATTCTGGAGGTGGGGTGTGGGGATGAATTACATCAGTTTCCCCATCTACAAAGTAGGAGCTGAGCTAGTTCCTGGGATGGATTTAGTGAGATGATGTTTAAACACAGGACATGAGGCAAATCCTGTAATATGTAGTAGTTGGTTCACTATGAGCCTTCCCCAGGTGAACCAAGTTTAGTGTGTGCCTCTGTTAATGGGGGAAAGAACTACCAAGCATCTGACCCTGAACAGGCACCTGACAGGTTGGTAAATTCACACAGTACTTGTTATCATTATGAGTCTATGGGCATAGGAATCAGTTAGCACTCAACAATATTCCAAAAGGAAAGTTCCAGAAGCTGTTCTAGAAGCATGTCCTTGGTAACATGTAACACAATCACTTCCAATGATGATCTGTAAAACAGGATAATACATCAGTATTTGTAAGATGCAGATTGTGTGCTTTCTTTGTACTGATTCCTTCCCCTGCTTTGGGTCTAAATTGCCAGTGTTTAAACTGTTTTTCTTATACCTTTAGAGAAAATGAGGTGCTCAAAGTCCAGCTGAAGAAGTATGTAGGAGCTGTCCAGATGCTGAAAAGAGAAGGGCAGGCTGCTGAAGGTAAGAGGAGCCTGAACCGGTGGGTTGAGCCCTCATTCCTTGCATGGCACACTCAGTATGTGGGTGAATACATACTCAAATGCGGTAGAGTATTTCAGAAAATGAATTAGATAGAAAACACTGCCATGTATTATCACTAAATAAAATGTAGACTATCAGTAATATTCTGTTGATTTGGACACTTACAGGATTGTAGGTCTAGAGTCTTGAGACACTTGTATGGTAGCGAGCCTTGTAGAGTGATCAATTCGTACCTGGCCAGGAGTGCTCACAGTAGAAGATGATGGAGAATCAGACCTCTGGACTTAGACCCACCAGATTCCAATCCCAGCTCTCCTGTAGTTTCTTAATCCCTCTATACCTCAGTTTTCTCATGTGTAAAATGGGACCAGTTGGCATTTCTTATCTTGTGAAGCAATCCTTGTAGGCAGCATGAGGACTAGTATAGGATAAGTCCTGGGCAATGTTTGACTGTTGGTATTATTTATATTATTATTTCTTTTAAAGTTATTTTACTTTTGACATTTCATATATATGCATAATGTATAGTGATCTTTCTCCCTAATCCCTTCTCTTACCTCCCTCCCCCTCCTGCTGACTCCCTTCTTCCCAACTGGTCCCCTCCCACCCTTTAAACCTTTCTTTAAATTTTTTTTTATTTGTATTTTATGTGTATGAGTGTCTTGCCCACTTGGATGTTAAGGGCACCATGTGCACACAGTTTCCATGGAGACCAGAAAGTTTGTCATGTCTCCTGGAACTGGAATTACAGATGGTTGTTAGCCACCATGTGGGTGCTGGAAATTGAATCCAGGTCCTTTGCAAGAATAGTCAGTGCTCAACTGATGAACCATCACTCCAGCACCCCCCCTCCCCACCTACTTTTATATCTTTTTTGAACATGTACATATGTGAGTATGCGTGTGGAAGAGACCAACCTCACGTGGCATTCCTCAGGAGCCATTCTCCTTGTTTTAGAGGCAGGGTATCTCACTGAACCTGGAGCTCACCAACTGGGTCAACTGGCTAGCTCCTGGGCCCCAGGAATCCATCTGTTTCCACCTTCTCAGCACTAGGATTATAAGCATGTGTCACCACACCGAGCTTTTTTCCAATGGGTGCAGGGGATTGAGCTAAGGTCCTCATGCATGCAAAGCAAGCACTTTACCAAATGAACCTTCTCTTCAGCCCCTGGGCTTGCTTTTGATATAGAAAACTCAGCACTATGAGATGTATTTCTGAGCAGGATTTTTGTAGTTCTCCCCCAATGCATAAGCATAGCCTGTAGTATGCAGAATGGTTTCTTACAGCTGCTGAAGTTCCATTTCCCAAGATGCAACCCCAGTGCTCTGAAGCAGAGCTGGGTGTGTGCCCTTTTGGCCTGCATTTGTGATTTCCCCTGCCTGAATGGGAGTGAGATGATTCATTGTAGCCCACTGCTCCATATAGCAGCTGTGCTTTTCTGCTCTATCCTACTGTGTGGCTTAAGACACACTGTGTACCTGGGATTCCTCCTTTAGTACAGGGTTTTCAGGGCATTGCTCAGTATGGGCATGTATATCAGATGCTTAGATGTTGATTGTGGAGGCCTGTGATTCTCTCCTCTCAGTTCACAATGATTAGGAGCACCAGCTGTGTGCCAGACTCAATGAAACAGCTGTGCCAGGAGCAGTAGCACAGGCCTGGAAGCCCACCACTCAAAGCTGGGGCTAAAGGATTGCTAGCTTAAAGCCAGCCTGAGCTGCATAGTGAGACCCTGTTCCATTCCCCTCTCCTCTGATTTGGGCATTACACACTTCACATATATAAGTCTGTATTGAATTCTCACATTATACTCTATAAACATGTAATTATTATGTGTTCATTTAAAAATAGTTTTAAAAAGGCAGTGCTTATGAAGGTTTATATACTTGCCTTCTTTTGAAAGCTTTTTATCTTATTTCAAGTGGTGCCATTAATTTTTCTAAGGGATTGGGACTTCCTCCTCAACCCGAGGTCGTTTTTGTCTCTTCACTGAGAACTCTGAAGTGTGTCCTGGGTGTGTCCTGGAGAAAGGAGGTCCATGGTGTCCCTGGCTTCTAGTGTCAGGAATGGACACACCAATATCTTTGAGTTTCTTGAATTCTAGGAGGGCTCTGAGACCACATTTCCATAGTAGAAGCCTTTTAGTGGTGGATATAAAAGCTCTTTTTTATCTTTGTCAAGAAATGATTTCTGAAGACTGTGAGCACAGTAGGGAAAGAGTGAAAAATCATTTGGGTGCCTCCTAGGTTGGCAGGACTCCTCAGGGTTGTCCCGGGACCCCCATCTCTGTCACTTCATTCTTGCTTCGGAAAAATGCCTCTAGGACTTAAGAAAACAAAATCAACATAAAGTTACTTTTTAAAATAGGATGTTGGTAACCTTTAAATGTACAGATACAAATTTCAGATTCCCATGTCTCTCTTGTTTATATGAATAATCTAGTCCCTCCAGCAGAAACAAAATATGGAGTAGAATTTAGGATGACTTTTCACCTGTCTGAAAGGTTTTTGGTTCCTGATGTGGTCGAGCATGAGGTTGGGGTACTCTCTAATGAGTACTGTGTTCCTTGGGCAGGTCAGAGGTTTGTGAAAGCTGTGCTTCCCTTTGTGTTTTTCTAGTGCTTGGGAGCAGGTCTCCTCTGTGAGCTTTCTACAGCATTACAGCTATGGTGGGAGGGCCGCCATGTCCTTTAGGAACCAGCTTGGCAATTAAGCATCCATTGTAACTGTTCTGGACATTTGGCCAATTCTGTTAATGAACTTGGATGTCCTCCCTACTCTCCAGGGAGCCAGTGTAGGACAATTTCATGTAAAGTCAGACTCTTTATGTTCTTTTTTTTCATCCTGGGCATATTGCTGAAGTCAGGGTCCTGGAAAGATGCCTCAGTGAATAAAAGTGCTTGTCTCACAAGCATGAGGACTGAATTTGACCCCCTAGAATCCACTTGAAAAACTGAGCATGGTGCCATGCACTTGTAACGTGTAGGGGGGGCGCACAGAGACTGGGGCATTCTTTGGGCTCACCAGTCAGCTAGCCTAGCTTTTGTAGTGAGCTCTAGGCCAGTGAGGTGGTATTTACCTGGGACCACTTAGAGAAGTCCTTGAGTGAAAGTGGCACTAGAAGGTCAGGCCCTTGAGCCCCATAGATCTTCAGCCAAGGTCTTCCCTGTGTCCTGGCTGCTCCCCTGGAAGCTCTAGAGGGATGGTGCTATTGTTTTATACACATGGAAGAGACCAGGCCCTGAAAAAGGGCGTGTGCCAGGTCACACACACAGTCAGGGTTCTGTGGAGATACAGACCAACAGTGTGCCTATGTGTATGTACAGGGGTAATTTTAAGAAACAGACTCATGTGATTGTGGAGTTTGTTGGTTCCATCATCTGCATGGTAGCCTGCAGGCCAGAGACCTTGGAAGAGTTGATGTTGCAACTTGACTGTGAATGTCTTTCCCGTGGGACCCTCCCCCCCCCACTTCTCTTCCACCTTAAGGCCTGCAAATGGATGAAATCCACTCATGTTTGGAGGGCTGCCAGCTTTACGACTTACACAGTTGACATTTAGACTAGCTTTTGATCAGATACCTGCATACTGTTCCAGTTATGTTGTCAGCTATCTTAGGACAGGAAACTAACCATTATTGCTGCCTACCCCAAGAGTAGAGGAGCCAAGATTCCTGCTCCCATCTGTTGACCTGGTCCATCATTTCTCCTTTCCTTGAAATATGTTCTCCCAGTAGCTACTACATGCTGAGATGTGTGTGTGTCATCCAGCCTGGGTGGTTGTGCTGAGCTCACTGAGGTGCTGGTCTGGGTGCACAGGCTCTGTCTTTGGTAGGCTATTCCACTGGTTCACATTTACTGCTTAGCTTTATTGTGAGAAAAATCCACTTTTGGGGGGATGGCTCTTTCCCTGGATAAGCAGAACGTAATTGTGTACCATGTGTAAGTGCGGAACAGTACAGAGTGGGCAGGCAATCTCAGGAACAGACAGTGGATCCTTTGGCTCACAATTTCTCAATGGTGGTGGTAGTGAGTGTAGGCATGTTCTGCCTCCCCCCTGCTCCCCTAATCTGAGAACCCTCCTCCCTTCATGGTAGAAGAATGCCACTGCCTGGAAAAGCCAGCAACCCTCGGGGAAGGGAAAGGCAGGCGATTTTCTAGCTAAGGGCTGTGGGTTGAATCTCACTGCTGGCTGCCATTTAATGGCTCTATGTTCTTGCCACCAGTTATTTAGAGCTTCTGTGTGTTCATGTAGGGGTAAAGATAATGATAGTGACTTTAGGGACTTGTATAGAGGGTACAAGTGATGGAACATGTTAAATAGCAGGAAGTTGTCATTATAAATAGGTTGATGATGTGCTGAGGAGGGTCAAGGCACATTAGCAGACGCCTGTGAATTAGTTTCTGAAAGGTGAATGATGATGGTGATAATTGTGGAGTATACCGCTTTGAAAGCTTTGCAACCATTATCCTGGTAAACTAGTATGGGTGAAGAGATAGTTTCTTGCTCCATAAGCAAAAACCTGGGATGCTCTAGTTCCTGCTTAAAGTGATGAAATCATGGTATGTACTCGGTATATCACACACACAGAGTTTTACCATATTGTCTAGGCTGATCTTGAACTCTGGGTTCAATTGATTGTCTTGTCTTAGCCTCCAAGTGGCTGAGACCACCCTTATCTAAAGAGTTGAGTTGTGTGTGCATGTGTGTCCATATGCATGTGGGTATGCACATGTGCGTGTTTATGCAGGTTCATTTGTGTGTACCTTGTCTTTATTTATTTATTTATTTATTTATTTATTTATTTATTTATTTATTTACACAGAGTCTCACTATGTATCCTTGACTGGTCTAGAACTGGGTACATAGACCAGACTTGTCTTGAACTCTCAGAAAGATCCACTGGCCTCGGCCTCCAGAGTGCTGGGATTAAAAGTTCGGTAGCACACCTGGCCTATGCTTTGTTTTATTAAGGAAAATTTTTATTATTTATGTAATGTGTGCGGAGGGTGTGTGTGCCATGATACATGTGTAGAAAGGTCAGAGAACCACTTTATGGAGTCAGTTCTCCCATTTTTTTTGTAGGTTCCAAAGATTCAACTCAGGCTGCCAGGCTTGTTTGGCAAGTGACCTTACATACTGAGCCATATGGCCAGTCTTCCACCTTGTTTTTTGAGAGTGCCTCTCTCATTGAACCTGGAGCTTGCAGATTTGGCTAGGCTAACTGCAGCAGGCCCCAGGGACCCTCCTGCCTCAACGTCCCCAGTGCTGGGATTATAGGTTCGTGCTACCACATCCTACTTTATTGAACTCAGATCCTTAAGCTTGCTAGCACTTTATAGACTCGCTATTCTCCTCAATACTTTATAAAGGGTTGATTTTTTTTTAAAAAACAAATTTGAATTTATTTTATTGGAAGAGCTGAGGGAGTAACATAGTCAACTCTGTACTTACCTCTCAGGGTTAAGACATTTATATTTTTACACACACACACACACACACACACACACACACACACACACACTTCAGACTTTTTAAAAAGAGGATTGAAAAGTAAAAGTGCAGTTGAGAGTGCCTTATGGATTATACTCACAGATGACAGATATGCCCAGGGTAACTGGTCCATGTAGGTGCTATGAATCCCTCACTTAACCCTGGAGACCTGGTGAGGTAGGAGAGAGACGTGGCAGGCACAGCCCCATCCTGGCACACTGTGCTGAGAATGGGGAAGGGCTCAGGCGCACAAACAAGGGGTGGATTCTGCTACAGTAGAGGGGTGTAGGCAGCAAGCCTACAGCAGATCCTGCAGTTGAGTGATGTGGGAAACCAAGGTAGCTCAGCTGCCCCCTTCTTTAGGTTAACAGTGTGCTGGGAAGGAAGACTTGAGGTGTGGTCTTTAGAGTCTGTTTGCATAGCTTGTGCTGTCTTCATTGACTTGGAGATAGTATTTCAGGTCAAACTAGGTTCAGCTGCATCAGAAAGGAGCCCCAAATAACAGTGGTTTCCATAATGTTTTTCTTATGTAAGAGAAGTCTGGAAGTAACTTAGTCTAGTATGGGTGTTTTGTGGCTACTAGCACTAAACTGCTTCTCTCTGCTGTTGTACTTTTTAAAAAAATATTTTATTTGCTATTTTTGTTTTATGTGTATGAATGTATTGCCTGCATGTATGTAAGTGCACCTGTGTTGTATGCAATGCCCACGGAGGTCAGAAGAGGGTGTTCGATCCCCTGGAACTGGAGTTACGATGGTGGTTAGCCACCATGTGGGTGCTGGGATTCGAACCTCTGCTTTCTGCAAGAGCAGAGCTCTTAACTGCTGAGTCATCTCTCCAGCCCTGTCTGCTGTTAGCCTTAATGCATGCCTTTATCTTTCATGACTGCTTCGTATTATCTGTAAGATGGTTGGTGCTTGGCCATGGCTACCGCATCCATATTCCCAGCAGGTGGACTCGGGTCAGGAAGGGCAGAAGGTGTGTTTCACAGCTGACTTCTCTAAGGTTGTGAACGCTAAGGATAACTAGTTTCCTTTAAGAAGCTTTTCAGACCTTTCCTTCTCCGATGACTTCTACTAGGAGCTTTTTGTTTAGCCCTGAATTGTAAGAAGGGCTGGGAAATGCAGCTACTCAGAGAGTATGCATGGAAGGAGGGACACCTTCCAGTCTCTGCCTCTGGTGGTTTCAGGTTTGTGGAAATTGTTTGGGAGGAGTGGGGGCCTTGCTGAAGTTCCCCAAGCTACCCTTTGGCACAGTAATTCAGCCCTTAGTCCTAGAGGTGACCGGAGTGTGAGGGTGACATTTTATTTGCTGTATCCAGTTTTAGCCCCAGCAGGACACTTTTTTCTCCCAAATCATCAAAGAAACAATTGCCTGGAAATATCCAGGATCAATTCATGGGTTTTATCTATTTCCTTTTTATTGTTTGTAGGAAACAAAGCCCTAGAATAGAGTAAGAGCCCAGGGAGTGCTTTAGTCCCTCCTCTGGGGAGATCAGCCATGTGTTTATCCTCCTGGTGCTTTGGCTTTGTGCTTGGCATCCAGCTTGTCAGTCAGCCTCTCTTTCCCTGGCAGCTCCTCTCCTTCCTAGAGGCTGACAGGTGGCTTGTTTTGTTAAATGCCACTTTGGTTTTGAAACCTGCTCTGCTGTAAGTTTCTAATTACAGCTTTCCTAAGGCAACTGGCCATTTTGCTTTACTTGAGTGGCTAATGATCTTTTGCACCTCAGCGCAGAGTGGTTTGTCTAAATGTTTTCTTTGGAGTGAATGCAAAACTAGCTATCTTCTGAAGAGATGCAGCAATCCTTGGTGGGGTTACTTCTAGGATTTGTGATCTGACTCCTGTCCTCTGTACTTGAGAAGGAATGCCCCCTCCTAACCCATCCTCTCTCCTCTGCCTAAAACCTTCTTACTGCCTGACACCCTGCTCTACAACCAGATTGCCCTGCCTAGTGTCCTAGCTTCAGCTCTCAACTTGACATAGTCTAGAATCATCTGAGGGAGTCTCAGTTGCCCAGATTGGTCAGATCAGAGTGGTCTGTGGGCATGTTTGTGGGAATCGTGTTGGTTGCTAATTAATGAAGGTGGACCCAGCCCACTGTTGTTGGGACCAGCCCTAGCAGCAGGCGGGGCTGGGCTGTATAAGGACAGTAACTGAAAGAGCCAGTAAGCAGGGTTCCTCCGTGGGTTCTGCTTGAGTTCCTGTTGAAGTTCCTGCCCTGACTTCAGTACTTAGTACTGGGCTGTGACCTGGAAGTGTAAGCTAAATAAACCCTTTCCTCCCCAAGTTGTTTTCCGTCAGCATGTTCTATCAGAACGACAGAAAAGCAAACACCCAGCAAGGCCTCCCTGCTGTCCTTTCCCTGCTTCTTGCTATGGTCTTGCTGCACAGTTGATATTTTAAAAGTCTAGTTTCTTCTTTTCTTTTTTAATATATTCAGGAAACATTTACCAATAGGAAAGCTGTGTGAGGGGCTGATTTGGTTGTTTTATTTATTTTTTAATTATTTTTATTTTATGTGTATAGTGTTTTGCCTACATGTATGTAAGTGCACCATGTGCATGCAATGCCCACAGAGACCAGAAGAGGGCATCAGATCCCCTGGAACTAGAGTTATGAATGATTGTTAGACACCATATGGGCAGTCGGGCCTAAACCCAGGTCCTCTACAAAAGCAGCCAGTGCTCTTAACCTCTGAGTCATCTCTCCAGTCCTATTTATTTTGTGTGTGTTTTTGTGTTATTCTCTTGGTAGGGATGGAACCCAGAGCTTTCTGCAAGCACTGTACCACTAAGTTCTATCTCTTACCCCTGACAGTTTGATGTCTTTGTGCACCCAGCCCCTGTGGGTGCTTAGTAGGACTTTGGCAAATGACCTAATGAATACATGGATGAATTAGAGCATCTTAGCAGAACTAATGTAAGCAAACCCTATCTATAGCCAGTGCCCTGGGTTGGCTGCTGGGTACAGCAGCCTTCCTGTCCGGTGAAGCTAGAGCAGGATACAGGTAGACACCTGACTGGGAAGTGAGTGGGACTCTGTGTCTACCCACAGCCTGGGAGGTCAGGTGACCTGGCTCTAGGTGTGGGAGAGCTGGCTTCCTTGTCTAGGATTTTTCCCAGGCAACCATACCAGTGAGCAGGTAGATGTTGAGACATGGGTTCGAGCACATTATTTGCACAGGCCAGATCAGACTTGATGCAAGGCATTCCAGGAACCTGCTGGACCCTGGCTTCCTCATCTCCTGGCCTCCTCATTACCTTTCTGTTCTTGTCTGATGTTTCCTCATAGCCTCACTGTTTTAGGAGCCCCGTCTCTCTAAAACAGCCCCCTTTGTTTCAAATGGAGTCGTATCGATACCTTAGACTATGCACGCTCTGGCTTTAATTACTCTTGCCTGCATTTGTGTATCCGAGTTGTCTCATTATAACACCGTTAGCAGCGTGGGGCTCCACTTCTGGGCAGTCAGGAATGCCCAGCACAACTGTGTGATCTTGTATCTCTTCTCTTGGCTGCCATTTGCATAAAATGCAGGATTCAGTGTAGACAGCAGAGGATTGAATACCTGTGGGCCAAAAGCAGCCTGATCATAGGAAAATAATTGGTGATTTCATTCCTTGTTAAAAAACAAGGCTATTTATAGAAGATGAAGTTGACTCTGCTGGTGTACATCTGTGATCCCAGCAGTGGGGAGGTTGAGGCAGGAGTGTTTTGAGTTTGAGGCCAATAAGAAGCCCGGGCTACATAGCGAGACTCTCTCAAACAACAACATAAACAGAAAAGACAAGCAAAATGGAGAAAATAAGAATTATTTATGAGCCTCCCAGCTTTGTTACTGCTTTGGAATGCATCTTCCAGATGGCTGTGACTCTTTGCTGTACCAGTCCTCGTGGGGTGAATGTTCCCTCCCTGCAGGGCTTAGTGACCCCCCCACTTCCTTTATGAATGGGTGTTTTTAAATGGATTAGGAAGAAAGTTGATGGCATAAAAACAAAAAACACCAAATAATTGGTAGGGATTTTAATAGTGTAGTCAGGCCATGGTATCGTATAAAGGTTAATAATGTCAAGTATCTATCAGCCTCCTGTCAGACATGTGACCAGAAGTACAGGCAGATGACAGGTAGTCTGATGGGCACACTGGTTGCCTACTTCTGTCTTGTCTCCTTCACTCTTTCTAGAGGAAGACAGGACTTTGGTCTTTATGCAATCTGTACTGAGAAGCATTGCAGCATGAACACTGAAGTTGTGGTGTTTAGTGCAGAAAGTTCTAGCAATGTCTTTTGCAAGCAGTATGATTTTGGGTACCTTATCCCATTTGCCCCCATTTAAAATCTCCCTCTATTTCATTTGGGCCAATTCTATTGCTTCAAGTTCAAGTTCACTGTTTATTTCTTTGAGACAGGGTCTCACTTTTATCTCATGTTGGCCTCAAACACACCATCCTCCAGGATGCTTCAACACCCCCTCCCATGGGCTGGGATTGTAGGTGTGCACTACACCCAGCTCAAGTGCATTAACTTTAAAAGTTCTGTAGTTTGTTCATGATGCTATCATGCCGTAACACTTTACTACAAGCATATCTAGGAAGCGGTGTCTATTTTTTGCCCAGCAGGCTCAGTGGCCAGCTCCAAATCAGTGTGTCTTCTTGTTAAAGAAGAGAGATGGCCGTTAGGAGACACTGGCCATTTCAGCCACACTTGGGCCTCAGCAGCCTCATGGGAGGAGGTTCTGGCTAGCTGGCTAGTGATGGGGTCATTGTTGATGGAAAGATATCTCCACCAAGTGCTGTAGGACCAGGTGACAAGCAGGAGGCATCCTTCTCTGTGCTTAGCAACTGTGGCCAGCTGCCCTTGTCCTTCCCCTCTCAGGTACAAAGAATTTGACTTCTCTTGGGTGTATGCCCTGCTTATCAGCCATCTCTCAATGACATGGGAATTTGGTGAAACTGGAGTTCAGATCCAGGCCCTATTGTGTTGTTTAGTAGTGGTATAGACCCAGTCCAGCCTACCCCTCTCACCTGCTCAATTAAGTGTCTTTATTGACAGTTGGCACCCAATTAAATATCAATTATGGAAGGATCTGTTTATTGGTTACAGTGACAAAAATATTGATTATATCACAGAAAGCTGTGAAAGTGGTCACTAGATAGCATGTATCTCATGTATTGTTTTTATATAACTGAATATTTTATCAGAGTTTTAAAAATGAATAACACTCTTCACAATAAGTCCAGTAATACAAAGATACACAGTTAACAATCTCAGTTAACAATGCTACCTCTTGTAGATTACCAGAGTGGAATGACATGTATAAATTTGTATTAACCTGTACCTTCTCTACTTTTTCATTCCCCAAGTGGGAACACAGTGTGTATCAGGGATTGGCCTGTGGCCAAGCCACCTTTTTTGTATATTCACTTTTATTGCACATACCCACATCCATTTGTTCAGTATCACTTGTACCTTTTGAGCCGTTGGGGTACAGCAGAAGAGCTCCAGCAGAGACCAGGGTGCCTCACCCCTCAAAGTAACCACCCGACCCTTGCAGAAGTAGCTGGCCTCATATCTACCTTGCTTTTTCCAGCTAACAGTTTATTACTTAACTGTTACAAGTTTTCTTCATGGTCATCTTTTCAATATTACAGTGTTAGAATCACTGTGGGTAATGTCTATTCATAAATCATTCTTTATAGGTAGTGTTTAGGGAGCTTCAGGCTTTGGCCACTAGGAACAGTATTGTAGTGACCCCACATGTCTTCATAGTCTGGTCTCTTTTGGTAGGAGTGATGTTGAGACGAACAGTCACTGAGTGAAAGTGTCCCATCAGCAGATGTCAGCTCTCATTTGACTTTGTTTTAATTCAACAGCCTTTAGGAAAATGGTCTTCATTCCTCTGGACTGTGGCCTACAGTAAGTAACATGCTTTTAAGCATACACACTGATGCATCTATGTAGTGGAGACCGATCTTCCTGGGACAGAACTGAACCGCAGAACTCACTGTCCTCTGTAGCCATATCGCTCACCCATGGGTCCTGGCTGCCCCTCCTCTAGCATTCATACACGCCTATTGCCCCCACCTGCCAAGCCTGTGCGTCACCCTGTTCCCTGCCAAGGGTTCTGCTTTGTTGGCTTTGGCAGAGGCTGGATGTGGGAATTGAGATCCTGCTATGAGCAAGGTCTGCTGTGGCTGTGGCCTTATTATAGTAATAACTTCCCCTACCTTTGGCAGACGGTGGCAGCCAGTTGACAGCAACAAGGACATGTAATATTTCACAGAGCTGAGAAGCCTGGACTGCAGGTGTGGTCAGATCCAGGTGTTCAAAGCCTTTACCACGAAGAACCACTACTCACCATTCATTTTGGTTTCAGTCCAAGGTTGTTTTGTTTTCCTGCACAGGAGGCAGAGAGCATGATGGGGGTTGGGGGAACACTGGCACAGAAGCCCTGGGGTCTTGGGGCCTGCATGGGACCCAGGTGGCAGGAGTAGAGGTGAGATCAGCTGGAGAGAGAGATGGGGTGGGGTCAGAAGAAAAGGGCTGCTTGACTGGCCAGAGGCCTGGAGTTTAACCTTAGGCCCAGGGACCCAGCAGGAACTTGAAAGAAGAGGCGGCTTGAGTTGGCTCCCATGTTCTTCCTCCCTGTGCCACCCAGCCCCAGGTCTCGGGTTGTTTCTGAGCATGTCAGAACTGAATCCTGCCTTTAAGGGGATGGTGACTTTTAGGCACCTAAAATATTTTTCTTTTCTTTTTTTTTTTCTTTTTTGAAATTTCTGACATTGTTTGAATTTAATGATTCATATTACGAATTATTCATGAAAATGATCTTTTAAGCTTCTTATAATAGCTGAAATTATCCTTCATTAGATACTGACAGTTCCTGTGATGGGTGTAATTATAAAAAATATTCTTAGGCTAGCTATATTCTGCAGTGTTAAAATTACGCAAATGAGCAAGGGCCGAGAATAGAAGCTGAGTAGGATGGTCAGATTTTCTGGGGGGGGGGGGGGGGGGGGGCTGCGGATTTTCTAAAAACGAATAAATACGTGCTTGTGTACACAGTAGGCACGCCTTCGGTACAGTCTGCCTTGCTGCTCAGCCGTTCTTCCCTGGCAAGGGAGCAGACGGAGCGCAGAGCCTGGCTTGTGTGCAGCTCTTACCCATATATGAACCGTGGGATGGAGGATTTTTTTTTTTTTTTTTTCTTTTAGCTTCGTTCACTCAGCATTTTCAGTGAGGCATGCTGTAGTAATCTCAGATAATGCTGAAGAATGGCAAGCTTGCTAGCACGGTGAGGGCAGCGTGGGGAAGGGAGGGATGGAAGACAAGGCATCGAGCCCTTGGGCTGAGGCCGCTGCTGGGTAACTGGACCTCCTTGTGTTTGTGGCAAAGGCTAACCAGGGTGCAGGTTCATGGCTCATAGCGCCACCTGATTTTGGGGTTTGATTTTGTTTTGTTTTGTTTTTCCCAGGTTCTTGTTCTATATTCCTGGCTGTCCGTGAATTTGTGACCCTCTCATCTCAACCCCCTGGTTGTCTGGGATTATAGGCATGTGTCCCCCACCATGCCCAGCTTAAATTTTTTTTTCCAATACTGGATATTGAACTCAGGATTGCATACATACTAGGCAAGGATTCTAGCAGTGAGCTACACCCCCAACCCTCTGTTTATTTTTTGAGTCCAGTTTCAATAAATTGCCTAGACTGGTCTTGAACTTGATGTGTGGGTCCAGGCTGGCTTTGTACTTGAAATCTTGCCTCAGCTTACTGACTAATTTGGATGACCACCCAGCACCCCTAGGCTTAGACTGCCTTTGACATTATTGTGGGGAGGAGCTCTCAGAGGAAAGAAGGGAGCACTCATTGAATTTGTTGTGAAGTCATGGCGCCTGTTCTCTGCCTGTGCCTGCACTATGCATCTTTACTCCCCAGTGTGTCTGTTGAGAATGTTCTAGCCACCTCTGCCGTATGTCATGCCAAGATTCTGGAAGCTCCGAGGGAGAGGTGGGCTGATATCATCACAGGCACCACCACTGGACCTGCATTCTCAGGCCCATTCATCAGCAAAACATGTAGTCAACTCTACTATCTCTCTGCTTTGACCTAGACTGTTAGCAAAACTTTAGGTATACAGGATGATAAAAATTGATAGACTAATGTTTAAGTAGTGCCAACTGCCAGGCACAACTCTAAGGACCGTGCACTTGTTTAATCTTCATGCCTGGCCTGTATGGCTGGGTGATATGATGATCTTTCTTCAGAGAAGAAGGAAACCGAACAGAGAGCTTAGGTTATTCACCCAGGATCACACGGCAGATTCAGAAGTGAAACAACAGTGGCAAATTTCTGGTAATGGGCAGTGTGGTGGGAAATGCCTTGTTTGACCATCAGAAAAGCCCTCAAATCCAAGTGCCCAGGGTTTTCCAGGAAAGCACAGCCCATAGGCACAAGCCTCTACTGTGTACTCCCTCCCTCCTTCCCTCCCTCTCTTCCTAGACAGGGTCTCATGCAGCCCAAGCTGACCTCAAACTTACTTGCTGTATAGTTGAGGCGCTACCACTTGAACTCTTGGGATTATAGCGTGTACCACCACACCTCCTCTCCCTTGCTGTCTTAGGTGAACAAACTATTCGAAAATAGACTCCAGCCTGGTTTTGTGTATGTGTATAGTATGTTGACTCCTGTTACAGGTAATTGGTACTATTAAGTTGCTTCCTTTAACAGAATAGACTGAAATGAGGCGCTGTCTCTTTCGTTAAAGTGCTTGCCTTGCAAGTTTAAAGACCTGATTTTAATTACCCAGACTCCACTAAGAAACAAACAAAACTGAACATGGTGATGTGTGCACGTAATCTCAGCACTGAGGAGGCAGAGACAGGCAGATCTCTGGGGTTGGATGGTTAGCCAGTCTACCATAATCTGTGAGCTCCAAGTCAATGAGAGACCCTGTCTCAAAAAACAAAGTGGTGGCACCTGAGAATGACAACTAAAGTTGTTGTCTGGCCTCCACATGCATGTATACACATTTGCACATACACAAAAGATGATTTTTTTAAAAAAATGGACTTGTTCTTGTGGATGGGTTTTGGTTGTTACAAATTGCTCTCCTGTCACTCTGTTTGCTTAGCTTTGAGGAGACATAGACCCACTGTTACATTTTCTTTTGTTCTTCACTCATCTCACACCACTCTTCCCTGTCCTTGGTTTGCTCCACACACACTGGTCATCTGGATTTTCTCTAGTGACACTTAAAGGAGGAAAGATCCATTGTGGTTTATGGTTTCAGAGATTTCAGTCAGTGCTTAGTTGGCTCTGTTGTGTTGGGCCTGTTTACCACAGGCAGGTAGGCAGGCTGGAAGGAAAGAGGTAGTGAGGGATTGGGGGGGACACACACACACACAGGGTGGGGGGGGAGGTGTCAAAGTCCCAGTTATACCTTGAGCCCCCCCCCCGCCCAATACACACTCTATGGCCAGCCTCCCACGGGCTCTGTCTTCTACTAAGATCACCAGCTGGGGACCAGTGCCTTTGACACACAAGCCCTCTGCTGCATGTAAGGCCCAGGCTGTAATAGGGACTAAGGTGAAGGTTATGTGCTTCTTCACACTTTCCTCCCTGGTTGGCAGTGGGCACACATTACTAGAAACAAAGACCATGAGCTAGGGTGTGGCTACCAGACTCTGTGTGTGTGCTGAATGATGCAGACTTGGGGTGGTTGTCTCCTGGCTTACCCAGCCTGGCTTGGGGGGAGGAGGGCTGGGTGCCCCAGATCTGGGTGAAGCTTTATGGTTGATAACAGGCTGTCTTCTTATCAATCCTTGGCCAGCCTTCTGAGGCCACTGGTAGAGATATTTTTCTCTTCAGCTTGAAAGAACCAAACTTGAGGCTCAAGCTGGTCTTTGCAGACAGAGAGGACACAGCTACAAGTTGAGTTCAGGTCTTGGATCCCAAACCTGGAACACTGGCTGCTGCTTCCTTTTGGCATACAACTTCTGAAATGCACTTCCTCAGAGTATTGTGGTTGGGAGGGTCTCTGAAGCTAAACTACATGAGGGCTTAGTCTCAGAGGGACCCTCCTCACTAGCCATCCTGGTGCCTGTCATTTAACTTTGCTCACTCTTCCAGCTGCTGGCTCAGCCTTTCTTGGTCATCGTGTCCTGGAGTCCTCACCACAGTGCTTCCATGTGTTCTCATAGTTCCCCATTTCTGTGTGATGAAACTGAGTCTCCAAGAGGCTCAGCAGCTTGTTGGGCTGTATGTGAACAGAACAAAGTGCTGAGTTGGCTCTGCCCAGCTCTTTGCACTGCAGAGTCACAGTTTAACTCTTGCGGAGGGAAGCAGCTGCCTCCGCTAGCACTCCCATGCTAGAAAGCACGCTTCCTCAGTGCTTCTCGGCCTGCCCCATGCTACCCTGCTTGAGTGGTAGTGTATCAGGACACCTGACATCAGTCTTTGGGAATTGAGTAGCTACGGCAAGCAGTGCGCATCTCCCTCACTCCCATCCTCTTTTCTTTCTCCTTCCTTCCATTGCCATTGGCCAGGCCCCATGTGGATGCTGGATACACATGTGAGACCCAGCACCTGCCAGCTGAGTAGGAAGTAGTCACACAGCAGGATGCAATATCTTTGAGGCAAGTGGATCTTTGAGTTCAAGGCCAGCTTGGTCTACATAGCAAGTTCCAGATTAGCTAGGGCTACATATTGAAACCTTTTGTCAACAAAACAAAAAGGAACAACAAAAATGCAGTTTGGCTCTGAAATTCACAGGAGCCCCTGGGTCAGCCCAGTATAAGTTGTAAGGCAAAAGTGGTGTGGGAAGTGCAAGGTCTTTCCTAAACTGTTTGGAAGATTTCAGACACGGATGTAGGGATGTCTTTTCCTTATTTTTAACTCAGCAAGCCTTCCTCTTTA
This sequence comes from Nannospalax galili, assembly GCF_000622305.1. Classification (NCBI taxonomy): domain Eukaryota; kingdom Metazoa; phylum Chordata; class Mammalia; order Rodentia; family Spalacidae; genus Nannospalax; species Nannospalax galili. The sequence goes on along the minus strand of NW_008335297.1, from coordinate 3,606,763 downwards.
TTAAAAAGTACACTGACCAAGCTGGAAGTGGTGGTATACACTTTTAATTCCCAGCACATGGGAGCCAGAGGCAGGTGGATCTCTCTGAGTTTGAGGCCAGCCTGGTATGTATAGTGAGACTATCTCAAACAAATCAAAACAAAAACAAAAATGCATCAACTTTGTAACAGCCAGCCCCCATTTTCTCTGCCATCCTCACTGTAGTTAACTTTGCAGGAGTAATTTGCTGGAGTTAATGAAGAGGTTCTTAATTAGCCTGTTAGATGGATGGAACAGTCCACCTCTGGGTTTTACCCAGGGAAACTAGCCAGCATCTAACATGCCTCCTATTCAGGCATTCTAGCAAGAACTCATCCAAAGACTTAATCACTTGCTTGCATACCAGTGGTATCTCTGTCACCCTGCTCTCTCCTGGCAATTAATCCCAGCAATGATCAATCTTTTTGCTTTTATGTTTTCTGCAAAACAGTCTTGCTCAACACTGAGAACACTTTGAAAAGTGCTGTGTGTTTAATGTTAATGCACAGCCACCCAGAATAGTGCAGAATAGATTGAATTGATAATGCCTGGGAGTTTGAGATGCTGTAACCAGAGGCCCGAAGGTGAGATGTCTGCTGTCAGTAGGCACAAATCACTGCACTGTAGGAGAGTGTGATTAGGATTTTTAAAAAGTATTTAATAACCACATACTTAGAAGCAGCACTTCATTACAACAGCATTGACATATTCAGTGACAATTTCCAGAGCTAAGATGCATTGTCATGGTGCAGTGACGACAAACCAAGCCTGAAGGGCTTGGGGACCTCAACGGATAGAAATCAGGATGCAGGGAATGCAGAGGTCTATGTGCCAGTGCCTCTTTATTGTGAACTAAAGCAAGCTTATATAGGAAGCAGATCTGGAGTAACCAAGGAATAACTAAGGATACATCACTAAACAGAAAGTAACCAAGGAATAACCAAGGATACATTATGTTAATACCAAGAATACATTACTTCACCAACTGAAACTCACACAACGTTTACAGTATCCAAGATTCAGCTAAGTAATATTTATACTATCTTAGATATAAAGTGTATTGTTTGTGATTACTCTTAGCAACTACTAAAATCTATTATTTCTATATAGAAACCAAGCTTACAGTGCTGAGAATATAAAGTCATCAGGTAGATTTCAATGGTAATGTTTTTCACATCTACTAATTACTAAGGAGCAAATTTTTATGCCTTGAAGAATTATTTTTTTTACTTAATCATTAAATTTTTTTAAATAACTACATGATTAGAAGAAGCATTTCATTACAGCTTTAACATATTCAGTAACACACTCCAGAGCAAGAGTACATCTCTTTCACAAATGGGTGCAAGTTTCTAGGTTCACAGTTGAATTAATACAGTTATGCAGTATTGAACTCAGTAAAAGCCCTATAAGACATAAAATTGAATGAATTTTTAACCTCTATAAAAGGTCTCTATTTCATTTTAAAATATATTGTTCCTTGCAGAAAGACTCATTGCTTTTGCTGCTAACACTGAGATGTTGGCTCATGCATCTCTAATCTGTATGTATCTGGACATGCTGAAAGCTGTCCTTAGAGGGAAGTTTATAGCTCTAAGGGCCAACATCAAAAAATTGGAAAGAATTCAGTGGTAATGTTTATCACCTTTACTAATTAACATGATGTAAATTTCCATGCTTCCTCCTCAAATATGATACATTTAAAAAAATTATTGATTTTTTTTTGTGTGTATAGCACACAGAACATCCCAAACCATCTTATTTGACTATATACCCACTTCCCAGATAGCATCCTCCCATAGCCTCCCTCCCCCCACTAGAGCCCTTATACTCTGATATCCCTGCTACTGTCTGCTGTGTTGTCAGCACCCCAGCCATTCCCCACTACTTGCCCTTCTGGTGAATCTAGTCAGCCTATCTAGAGGTCTTTGTTTAGGAAGGTCAGCTGTTCCTCATCTAGCAGCAATCAGTTGTCAATATTCCTTTAGATAAGATTGGGGTCTGCTGTTCATTTTCCCAGTTCTTTGCTGGGTTACTATCTGGGAGTCCCTTTGCTAATCGCTTGGGCCACCCTGGCCAACAACTCAAAAGAAGGTATCTCTTATCTGGCATCGTTGCTTGTTATGTAGCCTTTAGCTATGCATATGGACACAAGAAATTATACTGGCCCCTTTAATCTTTGGTCTCTTAAGAAATTATATTGGCCCCTTTAATCTTTGCTTATACTTTTCTTTTGGATGTTTAAGGCCATACAGTTGGCCCAGATAAACTGTTTTATTTTTACTCTTAAGGTCGTTTGAGGATCTGTTCCTTAGGGCTCACATGGTCTTGGGAGGAGCCCCTGGCTCCTTTCTTTTACCAGTTCCACCTATGTGAAGATAAGTCAAAGTCCTACTTGACCATGGTTGGCTTCGCTTGGAAGTATGGAGGACATGATTCCTCTGTGTTGACCCTCCTCTTTGTAGACTGGACACTGATTCAAGTTCATCTGGTGGGGTCTCCTCGGGCTCCTTGATCAAGAGGACAGGTGACCCACCACCATTATAGGACATTTTGAGAGATGCTCATAGTCCCCTGGAACTAGTTGACCTAGGAGGGCAAGGAGCAAAAAGTGTCCTTTATATCCCTCTGACCAAATTATTTTAGGCCTCAAAGTATGTCTGTTAAACATCCAAGAAGGTTAGTTCCACCAGTCTGGTACTTTTAATTACTGTGTGTCATGTAGGTAAATCTTGGGCAAACACCAATTGTTCTCAGATAAACCTCACCTAGACATACATTTCTTGATCTGCTATGTATAATTTGTCAGTAGGTTGTAGGAGTATTATGGTTCCCTCTGTTTTTCAAAACTAGCTAGGCATTGTTTATCCCTCGCATTGTCTCACTCCTCCATCATGGTTTTCCCACTTAAGGTGCCCCCATTTCCCTGCTTTCTCCCTTTATAATACCCTTCTCCTACAGTCCTACCCCTGAAAACGAATGTGTGTTATTAAGGTAAACTCCTTAAAAATTAAGGCTTCTGTAATTTTATGAGTTCAAAAGGGAGAGAGAAAGGAACCAAAGGACTGTATGATTGATAGGCAGCACGTCTTGGGGCCTACTGGGTCTGCATAGAGCCACAAGGAGGTGTTTACTTTAGAAAGGGTCTTAGAAGCTGGGCATACATCTGTAATCACAGCACTTGGTGGGCTAACATGGGAGGATTGGAAGTTCAAGGCCACCCTGAGTTGTACAGTGAGACTCTGGTTTCTAAGGGAAGTTGAATACACAGACTGAGCCTTTGGTTTTGGCAGAATTATTTGACTTTGAGGCCACTAGCTAGTGGATTGCATAAGAATTGCCATTTGCATGTGGCAGAGTCTGGTTGTGGTCCTGGATTCAGACTCAAGTTCAGCCTATCTGAGAGGGAAACCTGGACTTGGAAGATGCTTGGGTTCATTGGGATAGGGGAATAGGACTGTGATGAGGTCCAGGCCCAGGATGTAAACTCCCCTTTGTGGCTTTGTATGAGTGTGTGTGTCGCTCCCATAACTCAGCGCTGGGGCACATCAGGTGGAGTGCTTTTTTTCTTCTTGTGTTTCTCCTGCTGTCCCACAGAGCTTAGGGTCAGATGATGGTCCTACTGGAGTTAGTTTTATGAAGCACATTTCTCACCTTAGCATTTTTCTTATTTATTGGGGGATCTGTTACTCTACCCAATGATTTTCAGCTTGGTAGCAGTGAGCCCAGCCTCACAGAAGGTGGCCAGCACCCGTGTCACTCACACTATGGGGTGATGCTTTTTATGCACAGCCATCTGGCACATACTTGGAAGTTCTTTTTCATAGCAATTGAGGACTGAAAATCACATACATAAAAATGACCAACTCAATTCAGTCAGCATTTGTTATATTAGGCCCTGGGAGCTGGGGAAAAGATGAAGTTCTCTTGACACTTGTGGTTCACTGTGAGAGCTCTGGATCAGCAGTATATGCCTTGTCATTACAGAAGCTAGTATATTTGTGGATGCTCAGGTTCCACCTCAGACCTGCTGTCTCAGAATCTGTATTTCACCAAGACCTCTGGCTAGGTTGTAATGGAAATGTGAGAGTCTTGAGATTTGTCAGTAGATGGAGGGATAGATACGGACACATGTCACTACTGTTTCCTCCTGTGCTGATGCAGGCATTACTAATCAATCAGGATTCTCTTCCTGTCTAAGCTGGAGAATTTTTCTTAGCACAGTGTTCAGGTGACTGCTTCTACTTGGTCACCATAACCACTTCCTTGGCCTTTTGGCTAAGATCAAGTGTATTATCCATTGGTTAAGTAGGTGCTTGAGATCAGGTTCAGGCATTCTGTCGACCTCTACCACCACAGTCCAAGATCATATCCTCTAGAGATAGCAACATCCTGGCCTCTCTGCTTCCAATCCTGTACTCCACCCTCAATTCTCTGTTGCAGAGGCTTGTTAAAAGTGAAGATATAGCCGTGATGCTATATCTTGAAACCCTCCAGAGATTCCCATTGCAATTCAAAGAGATTCCAAATTCCTTGGCAGAGCTCATGAGGTCCTGTCTGACTTGGTCCCTGCTCAGCCTGCTAGCTCTGTCTGGGCCACTTCTGTTCTTGCCTTGTTCTTCTCTACCTATATTGCCTCAGTTCTGGGAGCATGCCACACTTGTTCCAACTGTTGGCTAGGAAGACCTAAGTCCCTTTCTCCTGAAGTCTCCCATGTTAGAGAGCTAGAAGCACAGAAATTTGATCTGGAGTTGGGGAGATGGCCCAGTCACTAAAATGCTTACACTGCAAGCACAGACATATGAATTCATTCCCTAGAACCTTAAAAACAAAAGAACAAAAACCAAACAAACAAAAACCCAAAAAACTGGGTGGTGGTGCAAAATCCAAGTGCTGGGAGGTGGAGATAGACATATATCTGGGGTTTGCTGGCCAGCCTGCCTAATTGCTAAGCCCTGGGTCCCAGTGAACATCTGTCAAAAAAAAAAAAAAAGAAAAAAAAGTGAATGGTGCCTGATGAATGACAGTGAAGGTGGTCCTTTGCACCCCAAAGTTAATTTGATCTACTTGAGGTTAAGGGGCAAACGACTGTTCTCAACACCCAGAATGCTGTCTGTGTAAGCTACACTTTGCAGTTAGTTTAATTTATTCTTTGACTGGTTTTCAGTCTCTTTAGTCTGTGAGCTCCGTGGTGGCAGGGTTCCAGTTTGTGTAATCAGTGACCACATTCAAATCCCTAGCGCAGCGCCTGCATACAGTGTGTGTGCAGTGAATGCAGTTTGAGTGTATGCTGAATACACGAATGATGGAAGTGGAAAGTGGGGGAGTGTCCTAAGATGCTAGGCCTGGTTTGAATCTGGAATCACATTAGCTTGTGTCCATGTTACAATGGGCACAGACACAATGTGCACACACATGCATGTACACACAGAAACAGACACACATTCACATGCATACACATATGCACACATGTGTATATACACGCACGTGAACCCACAGAGAGATGTGTACACACAGAGACACATATGCATAGGTACACACATACACCCATGCACACCTGTGTGCACACCCACACACATGTCCACACATGCACTTGTACGTGCACATCCACATACATGCATACACACAGAGGTACACTCATATGCACACATGCACAAATACATGCACACACATGTGTGCATACACATACACATATACATGCACATATGCACATACAGATACACATACACAGCAAAGCCAGGAAGAAGAGCTTGACGTCCCAAGACCAAGTGGCCAGTGGGATCCAGAGTCAATCTATGCCAAACACACAGATGCTTTTGTTATGTCAAATACTTTAGATGGCCCCCAAATAAACATTTTTTACACAATTTTGAAGTCTTTTAAAATTTCTTTTGAAATTTTATGTCATTTCAGACAATCATGTGACTTTTTGTCAATCAAGATGTGTTCAGTGTTCCTTAGAACTCTTCCACCTTGGGGGTTGCCTAGCCTGTGAAATGGGGAAGGTGGGCACACCATCTCCTTGGGGTAATAGCCTCAGATACATCTAGAAGGGTGACCTGTGCTGGTCAGGAGGGTTCCCTCTGTAGCTCTGTCTGCCCAGAGAGCTCAGTTGGTATCTCAGGAAGCTCTGGTCTGTATCACATTGGTCTGTTTACCTTCATGGGGGTAGCTCAGTCAAATTGTCTTCATTTTTTTCTAGGACAGTGTTTAGTTGACTTTGTCTAAAAGGGTCACATAGTAGGCATTTTTTGGCTTTATTGGCCAGATGGGTCTCTTTCACGGTACTAAAGTCTGCTGTTGAAGGACCATAAGCACCATGTTAACAAGTGAGTGTAGTTATGTGCCATAAAATTTTATCACCAAAACTGGAGTCAGCCTAGATTTGGCCCAAAGGCTAAGCTTATACAGTCCTATTGTAGGATTTCCAAATTAAAGTGGAAACAGTGTAAAAGTAAGATAACTTTCATTCATTGTCCAGCTTTGAAATATGTATTGAAAGATGGCTTTGGACTCAGGAGCTGGTTGTTAAAACTTGAGAAACACTAATGTTTTTGGCTTCCAGTTCAGGTGGAGCCAAGCTATGATTTACCAGTTGCAAAAAACAGCTTTGATTTTTTCAAGTAAGCATGTGAGTTCTTTTCATTAAAAGCCCATCTGCTGGCCCTCAGCTGTCCAAGGACAGGCATCCTCATGAGCATGGCACTGGGATCCTAAAGGCCTAGTGCTCTGTGTTAGTGACAGCCTATTCTGCACACTGGCTCTTCACCCTGGCACAAATGCTAAAGTGGTGTATTCAACAGCAGTGGAAGTGCTAGTGTACTTTGAGACAGACTGAGCCAAACTGCAAAGCCGACAATTTTTCTTAATATATTTTATTTTATTTTTGCGTATGAATGTTTTGCCTGCATGTGTGTAAATGCACCCATGTTATGCAGTGCCCATGGAGGACAGAAGAGAGAATCAGGTCCCCTGGAACTGGAGTTACAGATGGTTGTCAGCCACTATGTGAGTGCGGGCAATCAAACCCAGGTCCTCTGCAAGAGCAGCCAGTGCTCTTAACCTCTGAGCCATCTCTCCAGCCCCGTAAAGCTGACCATTTTAACACATTTGTAAACTAATGAGCAAGTGATAGGCCATGAGTATACTAAATACTTTTCTTAGAGTTAGACTACAAAAAAGAAAACCCAAATTTAGAGTGAGACCACTCAATTACCTAGAAATGATCTGGGCTGAAAGTAATACTTGTATCTCTTAAAAATAAGAGGTTAGTGAAAAATCTCTATAATGAAAACTCGGAAACACTGATAAAACAAGAGAGGACACACACAAAATGGAGAGGCATTCCACATTCATGGATCAGGAGAACTGATGTTACTAGTTATGGTGGCTCAAGCCTGGAATCCCAACACTCAGGAGGCTGAGGCAGGGGGATTGCCATGAGATCAAGGCTTACCTGGACTCTCAGAATACAAGCACTCTACAAGATGCAATTTAATCCCTGTCAAAATGCCAATAGGGCATTCTTTATAGATCTAGAAACAAAACAATGGCAAAATTTATACTGAAAGACCAAAAATTGCATAGTCAAATCCATCTTGTGAAAAATAACAAAGCAGGAGGCATTCTCCCTGACTGTGAAATATTACAGCATGATGTTGGCATAATAGATCAGCAGAGCAGAGGTGAGAGCCTAGATCTGACCCACATCTATAACCTACTGATGTTCGGCAGGTGCTGAGAACTCTTGCAGGAAGGATGGGCTTTTTAATAAGTGGTGCTGGGCACATTGAGTGTCTGCCTGCCAAAGAATGAAACTACATCTCTGTCTTTTCACCAGTTACAAAGTTTAGCTCAGAATAGATTAAAGACATAAGGGTAACACCTGAAACTCTGGAGCTGCTGGAACTCTGCTTCGGGTTTGCAATGGACAGAGACAACCTTGTGAGGAGTTTTTCTAAGACCCTAAAAGCACAGCAAAGAAAAGCAAAAGCAGAGAGTGGGATTATGTAAAGTTAGATAGGGTCTGCATAGTAAATAGCCAACAGAGGAACAGGCAGCATAAAGGAGGGAGAAAATGCATGACAAGAGCTTAATATCCAGAGCATAAAAGAACTCCCAAAGGTAAGTAAATAATAATTCTGGTTAAAACACGGACAGCAGGCTTACATAGGCACTTTTTGAAGAAGACAGCAGTCAGGCATGGTGGCTTGTGTCTATGTACCCAGTGCTTGGGAGGCAGAAGCAGAAGGATCACAAGTCCAAGGCCATCTAGGTAGAGACAGTCCCCAAACAACAAGCAAGCATGAAATTGCTAGCAGGTTACACACCGTCCAATTATATACCGTCCATCATTAAATGCAAATAAAAAGCACATTGAGCCAGGTGTGGTGGCACACGCCTTTAATCCCAGCACTCTGGAGGCAGAGACAGGTGGATCTCTGTGAGTTCGAGGCCAGCCTGGTCTCCATAGCAAATCCAGGCCAGCTAGTGCTAAAGACCAAAAAAAAAAAAAAACCCACATTGAGAGACCACCTCACTCTGGTCAGAATGTATCTATTATTAAATCTCTATGAAAAAAAAAACCCACAAGAAAACAAGTTGTGGAGAGGATATGGAGAACAGGGCAGGCTTGCATGCTTGGGATGTATATTTGTCTGGTTGTTATGAAAATAATGCAGAAGTTCCACAAAAAATGATTTCTGCTTTTACTCTATTTAGTTTGAAAGCTTCTGTGTTTCCAAGGAAATGGAGAGAGTATGTTGAAAGACATCTGCTCTCAACGTTCACTCCAGCGCTGATCACAGTAGCTAAGAAATGGTAACAGTGTATGGCTCCATCAAGCAATGAATGGAGAAATAAATGTGGTATGTGTTCACAATGGAATACCATTCAGCTAGAAAAAAACCCCATGAATCCTGTCATAGTTGGCATCATGGATAAAACTGGAGGACATTATGTTAAGTAAAATATGTCAGGCACAGTAAGACAAATACCACATGATCTCATTCATATAAAAATTAGATGCCAGGGAAGAGCATCATGACTACCAGAGGCTGGGGAGACTGGAGGAGGGGACACAAGGGAAAAGGATAATGGTTAGGGAGGAGCAAGAAGTTCTGGTGTGGCTCTGTACAGGGGGCGAGTTTAGACACCAGCAAAGCACTGCACATTTCAAAACTGTAGGAAATGGTTTGAAATGTTTTGACCATAAGTAAATGAGAGCCAGCTGTGGTGGCACACACTATTAGTCCCAGCACTCAGGAGGCAGAGGCAGGTAGATCTCTGGGAGTTCAAGGCCAACCTGATCTACCTAGAGAATTCCAGGCTAGCCAGAGCTGAACAGTGAGACCTGGCCTCTTAAAAAAAAAAAGTTTGAAAAGATAGATGTTTTTAACCCAATTTAGACATCATATAACGCATTGAAACATCATTAGGAGATGACCATTAAGATACATAAATTTTGTGTTTCTCTTTATTGAGAAATCTGAATTTTTTTTTTTTTTTTTTTTTTTTTTTTTTTGTCTTTTTGAGACAGGGTCTCCCTGTAGCCCCAGCTGTTCTGGAACTCACTATGTAGACCAGGGTGGCCTCAAACTCACAGAGATCTGCCTGCTTCTGCCTCCGTAGTGCTGGGATTAAAGCCGTGCACCACCATGCCTGGCGGAAATCTGAATTTTAAATTATGTTTTTCTGTACACTGTGGTATTTGTAAATGCTAATAAACAGTTTATTTTCTAAAAAAAAGACAAACCCCAAAACATAATTTATTTCTTCTCTTAAGTCATTTAAACATTAAAGAGGCTGAGCGGCAGCTCGGGCACAGACAGGTTAAATAGGGTGTTGAATTCCCTGTTGGGCTCTGAAGCTTAGTTCTGGCACACTCCAGCTTCCCAGAGAAAATGGAGGGCTCAGCGCCGCCTCTGAAAGGTCTTCTCTGCAGACACCTTTATAAACACTGTGCGTGTATAATTTTGCTTTGCTTCCTCATTTATCTGTCACAAAGCCTTTTCTATTGGTATGCAGCCTGCATACTCTAATTTAGAATCACTGCATGATATTCTGTCTAGGGAATTTAAGCAGAGTTTACTTAGCCAGTTTCTCATCCTTGGGCTCTGACTTACTATTGTGTGGATTGTCTTCCTCGTGCAGTCAGCCTCCACCCCCGCCATTCTTCCAGGTATCTAGGGGACTGTGGTTCTCTAAGCAGAAGGGCCCTGTGAAGGCTGTGCTTTTTCATATTTCGGTTAGGGATTTCCTTCCTGCTCCCCAGAAGGACTGTGTCCATATGAAGCATTACCATCAAACAGGCCTGCTAGCCGCCCTCCCCATAACAATAGGTTATTACTGTTTAAATGCTAGTAGGCAAAAACCTAGCTGGTTGTATTTGTATTTCCTGGATTGTTATGGACATGTCCCCCACCACCCATAAATAGAATTTTGTTTTAGTGAATTGTCAACTCTTTTTCTTGACATACATGCCCCTACCCCATCGTCTATCTTTCTGTCTGTCCCCCTTCCCTCCCCTCCTCTTCTCCCTTTCCCCTTTTCCCTTCCCTCTTCCCCTTCCCTTCCCTTCCCTTCCCTTCCCTTCCCTTCCCTTCCCT
>NW_008335297.1:3594578-3595955 GCF_000622305.1 Nannospalax galili | reverse complement strand
CACACACACACACACACACACACACACACACACACACACACTCACACACCTGCCACCAGGAGTATGTATGTTTTAAGGGTTTTATGGACTGTTTGATGTCTTGTACCAGTCATGATGTTGGCCTTTTGCTTAATGGGATCCGAGTTCTAGTGAGTAGGATGAGTCTTAATTGTCTTTCCCTCACTGTCTGATATGCTCTCACTCTAAGTTTCTCCTGCATATTAGTCCAAAGAAGCAGAACTGGTAGAATGAATATATATGTATAGAGATTTATCACCTTAGCTCACAGGATAGAATCTGAGTAGTCCAACAATAGCTGCACCACACTGGAGAGGCTGAAAATCCGTAGTCGCTCAGTCCACGAGGCTGGATGTCTCAGTAGTGTCCCAATCCCAATCTGGAGCTGAAGGTCTGACGAATTCCAAAAGATCAGCTAGTCTTCAGTCTACAGCCGCAAGACAAACTCACCAGTGAGATCTGAGAAGGCAAGGAACAAGAAGCCAGGCGGTCTCCTCTGTTGTCGCCTTTTATATGGGCTGAGCCATCAGAAGGTAACACATTTAGGGTGTGTCTTCCAGCTTCAGATGATCCAATTAAGAAGATCTCTCTCATTTCAGTTAATCCCAGATCCAGTCACGTTGACACCCAGGATTAGCCATCACATCCTGGTTGGTTTGGGTTAGATACTATTTAAAAATAGGACTGTAAAATTTTTACTTATTTAAATTTTTTTTTTTTTTGGTGTTTTTGAGACAGGGTCTCCCTGTAGCCCCAGATGTCCTGGAACTCACTATGTAGACCAGGCTGGCCTTGAACTTTTGTGTATGAATGTTATGCCTGCATGTGTGTAAGTGCACCTGTGTTGTGCAATGCCCATGGAGGTCAGAAAAGGGTATTGGATCCCCTGGGACTGGAATTATGGACAGCTTTTAGCCACATGTGGGTGCTAGGATTTGAACCCAGGTCCTCCACAAGAGCAGATAGTGCTCTTAACCTCCGAGCCATCTCTCCAGTCCTAAAAATTTATTTTTATTTTATGCAGGCTAGTGTTTTACCTGCATGTGTGTAAGTGCACCTATGCATGCAATATCTGTGGAGGCCAGAAGAGGGCAACAGATCCCTGGAACTGGAGTTCCAGATCGTTGTTAGCGGGTATATGGATGCTGGGAACTGAATCCAGGTCCTCTGCAAGAGCAGTCAGTGCTCTTAACTGATGAGCCATCTCTCCAGCACCTAGGACAGTTAAAAAATATTTTCATTAATTCTTTGAGAGTTTCATGCAGTATATTTTGGCTATATTCCCCCTTCCTCCAACCCCCTTTAAAAACTTATTTATTTATTTATTTATTTATTTATTTATTTATTTATTTATTTATT
>NW_008335297.1:3567977-3594246 GCF_000622305.1 Nannospalax galili | reverse complement strand
TTTCCTTTGGTAAACAAAAGAACAGCTTTGTTTTTTAATCTCCCAGTGAGCTTCATAGTGGGTAGTTGAAACTTCAGGAATCTGGCTTCTCCAGAGAGTGTAATTCTCCACGCTACAAAGACTTGGATGTTGAGTTACCTCATGGAGCTGATTACTATAAAATAAAACCCAGGGATCCATGAAACCTGCACAGAAGTGATTCTGGTGGTCTAGGTGGTTTCTGCATTTTAATTCTGGTGGGCCCTGGACCCCTGGGAGTAGAGGGGAGCCAGAAGCTCTCAGGTCAGGCTGGCTGGGCATGAATCCTGGCCATACCTTCTTCTGGGCCCTTGAGTAGGCTCTTTTCTTGAACTTAATATTTCTGGTCTGAAAAATAGCTATGGCAGAGTTCCCTGAGAACTTTGGGAAGGTTCCAGCAGAGTAGGTATGTGGCTCAGAAGGACTTCAATAGCGGTCCTCTGCCTCCTTTTGGACGTTGTACAGTGCTCTCCTATCTACAACCTACTTTAAAATCATTCTTTGTATTTTAACATATATTTTTATTGATTCTTTGAGAATTTCTTACAATATGTTTTGATCCTATTCATTCCCTCTCCTCCCCCTAAGTCCTCCCATAGCTACCCCCACCTTGCTACCTCCTCCCAACTTCATGTCCTCCTCTTTTCCCCTAGGAACTCACTGAGTGCAATTTGTGCTACCCATGTATTCCTGGGTGTGGGGCCACCTAGTGTAACATAGTTTACCTATCAGGAACCACACCCATAAAAAAGTGACCCTCCCTTCCCAAGAAGCCATCAACTGTCCATAGCTCCTCAGTTAGTGTAAGGGCTCGTTTTGCCTTCAAAGTCTTGGGCACTTGTAAAAATGGCTTTTTGAGATATAATTCACATACTATATAATTCATCCTGTCATCAGTCCAATTCTTCCTATTAATGTTTATGCATTGGCTATTAAGTCCCAGGCAACACACACATTGTTTCATAAATTCCATTATGGGGTCTGGGGATGCAGCTTGGTTAGTAGTGCTCGCACAGCAAGCAGGAAATCCTGGGTTTGATCCTCAGCACCCCATAAAACCTCCCAGCACTGGGGAGGTGGAGGCAGAAGGATCAGTTCAAAGTCAACGGGGCAGGGTGGTGGACAGCTTTAATCCCAGCAATTGGGAGGCAGAAGCAGGTGGATCTTTGTGAGTTCGAGGCCAGTCTGATCTACAAAACGAATCCCAGGACTATATAGCGAAACCCTATCTTAAAAAAAACCATTGAAAAAAAAAAAAAAAAAAGTAAGGGGCAGTTTGATACTCTTTGATACTCTCTTCATTTAGCAAAATAATTATAGTAGGCTCACCCTTACGGCTATGAATTCCCCAACCTTTTGTTCTTTTGTTCTTGGCCAGATTTACATTGCTAGGCATCTGTTTCCTCCTATGGGGCAGACCTTAAATCCAAGGAGAAAACAGTTGGTTGCCTATTGTTGAAGACAGCAAAGCTTTGCTCACAGGGCTTTTTCCCCCTATTCCTGCTATTAAAAAAATTTGTGCTAGTGAAATCTAATTTGAACCATATAATGCATTGCTCTATCTGCTATCTATTCTAATCTTTAAACAATCCTGTGGTTTCTTAATGTACGTTAAGCTACACCATCACACTACTGCTTTAAACCCTTCATTTCTTTTGGAAGGTGTCAGCTCTCCTCAAGCTGGCCCACTGCTGTCCCTCCAGCCCCCCTGTGTCCAGCCCCCCTTTTCCCTCCTCCTCTGCTCCAGCTGCACAGGAGCAGATCTTTCTCTTCCCTCTTAGGGCCTTTGTACTTACTATTTTCTTTTCTGAGCCCCTCTTCTCCTAGGAAACAAAAATAAACTCCCTTTTCTGACTGGCTAGAAGGGTTTTCCAGGCCTCACCAAGGGTGTGCATCTCAGCACCAAGGCCAGGGTGTCATTTTCCAGAGGTTGCTTCTGCTCACACCTGCTAGGTGCGCTTTCCATATTGTTCTGTTTTATGCTTGAATTTTTTTTCCCTCACTAGACGATAAGGCCCTGTGAGTTTTCTTCACCCTCGGGCCTTTAGTACACAGGCAGTACCTGTCATAGTGGAATGTTCAGGGAAGTTTTCTCTGTTACACAATGAGGAAACTTAGTCTATAACACACTGACCTGCTCAGCCACACAGCTAGTAAGTGGTAGAGGCAGGGCATTGATGCCCACTCCATAGCTACTGAGTAGCCACCCTGCTATTTGGGTCCCTGAGCTATGGGGGTCCATGGCACAGTCCCTGCAGGGAAGCCAAAGCATTGGCCTTGGTGGACTCTAGCTGCCAAGTGGGCAGGAAGTCATCAACTCATGATTTCCCACACACCCCTACTGCCCGTAGTCCATAAGACTATCTGGATCAGCTACTGATCCAAATGCCTGACGAAAGCTGCTTAAAGGATGAAGCATTGATATGGGTTATACTTTAGGGAGATGCAGTGTGTCATGTTGGGAAGACATAGCAAGGAGAGTAGTTTGTCATGGTGGTGGTTGGAACCAGCAGCATGGTTTGCTACCCCTTGATAGACCAGGATTCAGAGCACTTGGGTCAGAACCAGACTAGACTATAACCCGCAACCCTTCTCCTATGACCCCACATCTACCTGCTAGACTCCTTATCCAAAAGGCTCTACAACCTCCCAAAGGGGTGCCACCAGCTGGGGACCAAGTATTTAAACTAATACCTACCACCCCCCCCCGCCCCCAGGGGCTTGTAGACATACACTCACCATCCTAAAGTGCATTTTTAGAACAGTCTAGGGTACTGTTAGTTACCTATTGCTGTATACAGAATTTCCCCCACATAGGTGGCAGCTTCACACACTGCCTATAGAATCCTGAGTTCTTGTTTGGTTTGGTTTATTTAGTATTAGGGGTGTTCGTTTGTTTGTTTTTTGGTCTTTTTGAGACAGGGTTTCCCTGTAGCCTCAGCTGTCCTGGAACTCACTATGTAGACCAGGCTGGCCTTGAGCTCACAGAGATCCACCTGCCTCTGCCTCCCGAGTGCTGGGGCTAAAGGCATGTGCCACTGTGCCCGGCCTAAAGTGCCTTTTTAAACAAAATCTCGAAGATTTGTTTCCTAGGACTGGGGTGTGACATACCCCTAGGGAACCTTGAGAGGGGCAGGTACCCGGTTACTAACATGGGGTCCCTCAGCAAGCTCTGTGTGTGTCTGTGTCTGTGTCTGTGTCTTCTGTGTCCACTTTCCTCAGTGCCCAGTCCTGGCTGGGGCTGTGCTCGGTGGAGAGGGAGGTGCTTCACCCCACCTCACCTTGTGAGCCTTGGCCCAGTAAGGTTTCAGTCTTGGGGCCTGAGCTATGCTTGTAAGTCACCATAGCTCTACATGTGAGATGGAACAGCCTTCACTTTGCTGGAAATGCTGCATTTCTGAGGTTTAAAAAGCCAATTTTATTGAAATATAATTCTCATACAGTGTAAAGCACATAATTTGATGATTTTATTCCTGCATAGGCTTATGCATCCACCACTACAGTCCACTTTAGAGCATTTCATCTTCCCCAAGGAAACCCTTATCAATAGTCACTGCCGACCCCACTTCCCTCAGCCTCTAGCAACCACCATTCTGCTTCCTGTCTCTGTGATTGCTCCTATTCTGGATATTTCCTGTCATTGGAATAATGCAATGTATGGCCTTTTGTGAGTGGTTTCTTTCACTTATTTTCATGGTGCAACCACATCATAGGTGTATTAGTGTGTATCATGTTTATGGCTAAATAATAGTCCACTGTATTATGGAGTACATTTTGTCTGCTCTTTCATTAACATATGGACATTTGGGTTGTTTACACTTTTGGAATACTTTAAATAACATTGCTCTGAACATTTGTGTATACATGATGTGTTCATGCTTTGCATTTCTTTTGGATATATACCTAGGACTGGAATTGTTCCCTTAAACAGTAACTCTATATTTAACCTTTTGAAGGGCTTTGCAGATGGTTTCTCAAAGCAGCTATAACTCTACACCATCAGTGACTGACGGTTCTGGCTGAGGATCCTATGTCTATGCCCACACTTACTATTATCTGCCTTTCCTGTCACAGGCATCTCAAGTGGATGCCCATTGGATCTCATTGAATTTGATTTGTGATTCTGTCATGGCCAGTACTGTTGAACATCTTTTCATGTTTATCACTCCTGTAAGTATTGTTTCAAAGCTTTTACCTGTTGTTTCATTCAGTTTTGTGTCTTTTTTCCCCAAGATTCCAGATTTTTTTTTTTAGATTTGTGAATATTTACATATACATGATGAGCTATTGTGGGGATGGGACCAAAATCTAAACATGAAATTTGGGTTGGTGGAAGAGAACTTGCCTAGCATTTTTTTTAGCTCCTTAGACTGTGATTTTTATCTCTCAGAATTCAATTGGGTGATTTACAGTTTCTTTAGGGCACAGGTAAAGGTTTATGGGACTGTAGAAGAGTAATAGAAAAATAACGGAAAACCTCTTGGTGCCTGGGAATGGGAAAGGGCCAACATCAAGGCCTGGGTGCCACATGTGGAGTCAAGACCATAGCTGGTCATCAAGGGAGGTGGGAGGTCCATTCCAGAGAATCAGTCCTCCCAAGACTAGAATCTGCAAATGACAGAAACTTCCCCCATTTTCAAGATAAGCCCAACACAGAGGCAAAACCACTGCAGTGCATAGCCTGAAACCTTGGGGGAGGGGTTGTGGGGAGTGCAGCCACTCAGAGAAGGCTGAGGCTGTTACCCAACCCTGGAAAGTCTTCCATCCTCCACTCTGCTCCACCATCAGCCCACCACCAGAGGAATGTAGAACTGTGGCTTGAGGATGGGGACCACAGCTCCAGTTCATGGGACAGTTCTACAACTCCAGCTCAGGGGAGGGGACTGCAGTTACAGGCTCATGGGAGGGGACCACAGCTCCAGCTCAGGGGAGGGTTCCACAGCACCAGGCTCATGGTGTGTGTGGGGGAACTACAGTTCTAGACTCATGGGAGGACTCATACTTTTAATTACATGGGTTCCTACTATTTTCCTGTCTCCATTGCTCTATCTATACAATTATGCTTGTGTTTAAGAAAGAAAATTTTGGCTTCTGTGCAGCAAATAGAGCCAACAGTTACTTGCTGACTTTCTCTCTGGAGGGACATCAATATTGGAGAAAACCACTTTTTGCTTCTGTTGAAGGAGACAGATGGATCAAGTGTTTTCTTTTTCATTAGGTTAAGGATCTGGTTGACTTTTTTGGTGTCCGTTCTTAAAAATCTTTCTCTATGGCCAAGGGGAAACGAGTGATGAGACATCTTACTGGAGTCATGTTTTAAATCCCGATTAAAACATGAAGGTGATTCTCGCTTAGAACTCCCTACCTTCACTGCTGTGGGTCAGGGAGCCTATGTGCTGCTTTTTATTGTTGAGTTGTAAGAGTTTGTATATCCCAAGTGCTAGACCCTTACCAGATCCATGATTTTCTACCACCCTATGGGTTGCCTTTCACTTTCTTGTCTTGTGAGTGTGCATGTTTGTGTGTGTGTGTTTGTGCACATGCATATTTGTGTGTATATGGATGCTTGTGTGTGTAGAGGCCAGAGGCCACCTCAGACTATGTTGACCAGTAGCTGTTCTTGTTTTTTGAAATGGAGTCTCTCCCTGGGACCTGGGGCTCACCAATTAGGCGGCTGACTGACTGACAAGCCCCAAGGAACTTCCTTCTCTACCTCCCCAGCTTTGGAATTTCAAGCACGCGCCACCACACCTGGCCTTTTTACACGGGTTCTGGCATGGAGCTCAGGTTCTCATGCATTGAAGGCAGTTTACTGATCAAGCATTTCCTCAACCCATCTTTTCACTTTCTGGATGGCTTCCTTGAGAACAGGTTTTTAATTTTGATCAAGTTCAACTATCCTATTTTTTCTTCTGTTGCTTGTATTTTTGGTATGCTAGCTAATTCAGTTTATTTTTAAAGCCATTCTGTCAGTTTTAAGCATCAAAATGAGTTGCTAATTAAAGAGTAAATGCCCTTTGGCTCCAGCCTAAAGATTTTGGGGTGTTTGGGATGGAGAGCTGTTCCTTTTCCTTTGGACTCCCCATGGCACACACTGTTCAAGACTGAAATCACTTAGGGAGGCAGTGGAAAGCAGATCTGCTCCCTGTTTATTTCCTCCCTTCCTCTACCTGCCTGTCTCTGGTGTTTGATAAGCAGGGAAGTTGAGTTCCTCTTCAGTGACATGTGCCAGTGTTGGCAGAAGTCACCTGGAGACCAGCTGACACTGCATGCCCCACAGTGCTCACATTTCCCACTTGCTATGTGCAAGCCATCCCCCAAGCCTGCAGTGCTTAATCTGAAGTTTGGCTAGGGAGCTGCCGCAATTCAGTTTCCCATTTGAAGGTTCATTTTTGGTTTGCCCTGTGGGAGTATGTAGGCCGATTGTCCTGTGTGCCAGCTGGACTTCACAGGTGCGTTCTTATGGAACCATCTCTGCCTCTCCATTCTCCACATTCCCTCCTTTATTGATGGGATTTCACCTGCAGAGCAATGTGATACTCTTCCAGGTTCTGGTTTTCAGATTCAGTGGCAAAACATCACAGAGGAGAGAAATGGAAAAACCTCCAGATGGGAAAGATTTGCACTCCACACTTCTGTTATTGAAAGGAAAATTAATCAGTCTTCAGAACTGAAAACTTAAACACAATAAAAGGTGGCTGGAAACACAGGTTGTAGATTTGATCTGTGTGTATCTGTGTGCATTTGGTGTATAGATTCTGACTTATAATCACAGTTCTCTTTGGCAGTGTGGAAACCTCAGGGAACTGAGTAGTAACAGGTGAGGATTCAGAAATAACAATTTAGGGTTATTGGAAAAGTACAATTTTCTGTTCCTGTGGGAATTGTTCCTACCTAGAGGGGCGGGATATATATGATTTTAAACTGCATCTCTTTCTCTCTCTTTTTAATATATGCTGCCTCTGGATATAAGGATAACCCAGAACTGCTTTTCATATTTATTTCCCAGTACTGCAGGTTTTGATTTTATATCCCTGGCTTCCCCACATCACTCCAACACAAATCTTGTTAAAAAAGTATCCGTTTTCTGTGCTCCAGTGGTTAGCACATCTGCTTGGGTGAACCAAAGTACTGGTAGGAAGTAGCTGCCTTGGGTGCTTATTTGCTTGAATACTGGTGCAGAGCACTGGGGAGTTGGCATAGTGTCCTCAGGACCTATCCATGCCAGAGTAGATCCAGAGCCTCCTCCTTTGAGGCTGAAGACCGTTTCATCGTATGTGTGGATGCATAGTGTTGGCTAGTTCCGTGGACCATTGGACTCATGACAGTGGACTTATGACTTCACTTCTCCTTTGGATTATAATGTTGCTATGAATGTGGGCATGCTAATATCTTTCCAGACTGAATTTTTAGTTCTTTTGTCTATCTAGATATTTTTAAATTTTGAACTGTCAAAATCTTTAGACCTTCATTTGTGAAGGAGGAAATGCTCAGGACATGAAGCTTAGAGTGCCACCCTCTTGCTTATTTCTTGGTGTCCCAGAAGCCTTTGAGATGGGTGCTTCTGGGGTTCCTTAAAGCACAGTTTGCAAATGACTTCAGTAAGAGTGACAGTGGTGCTACTCTTGGATCCCTGGTTTGGGGATGCCATTTACCTGCTAGTAATAAAGATGTTGCTCTGGTAACCTAGATGGGACAACTTCCTTCAAAGGACAAGTTCAGATGGGCTGCCCAGAGCTAGTGGGCAGTTCTGCCACTTTACCCATGTCCTGACTTGCTTTATCTTCTGCACAGTGTTCTTAGTTGTGGCTCTCATCCCCACATTGGTCTAAGGTGGCTGCTGAGATTCCCACCATTGCATCTGTGTTCTGGGGCAGAAATAGGAGTGATCAGAGAGGGGAAGGAGCTCATGTCTGCATCTGTCCTTTTCTATAGAAGCTTACTGGGGAGGCTGATGTGACAACTGGCCTTTCCATTTCACTGCCTGGAATCTGGTCAGTACCTCTACTTGACTATTAGCAGGGTACATAGTGTGGCCTTCAGGATGTATCATGCTTTTCCTAAGT
This sequence comes from Nannospalax galili, assembly GCF_000622305.1. NCBI lineage: Eukaryota > Metazoa > Chordata > Mammalia > Rodentia > Spalacidae > Nannospalax > Nannospalax galili. The sequence continues at coordinate 3,586,162 of NW_008335297.1, read as the reverse complement.
GAAACAGGGCTCTGCCCTGAAAACAACACAGGGAGGACACCAGGCAAGTCACCTGAGTGTCACTGGCTGTAGAGATACTGCTGGGTAGCAGCCAATGTTCTGAGGGGCTCATGTCTGCCCTGAAGCTCACTATACACACAGTGTGCATTAGAGATGGCACATAGGTGACCAGATGGAGACTGCAGCTGCCTTACCACTTAGCATTTGATTGGTGAGTAGAGTTTGTAATTGACCAGTGCTTTTTACTGCATTAGCCTACCTGGACTATAAATTCCTTGAGGGAAAGAATATTTACTGTTGTCCTCCAAAGCACCTGCCTCAGTCCTTAGGACATGTCCACCAAGTTCCTCCAAACATAATGGCTTTTTTTTTTCTATTAAAACTTATAATAATATATAAAAATTTCCTTTTATTACAACTCAAGTTTTTGGAAGCCTGAAAATTTAATATCTACCCTAATTATTTTCTAACTCATTTAGTTTTCTTTTTACATGCCTACAAATTCTTGTATTTTATGTCACAGACTTCTAAAACATTTGGTAATGTGATTTGGATGTGAACTGTCCTCCACAGGTCTATGTGCTTCAACCTTGGACACCTGATGTTTGTCAGGGTTGAGGGATGTTTGGGGTGGAGCTTAGCTTGTGGGTCTCTGGGTTGGAGTGGGCCTTGAGGTTTGTAGCCGGGCTCCACCTCTTGTCTGCAGAGGTATAGCTTCGTGTTCTTACCACGAGGGTATACCTTTGCCGCATTGCTGAACTTACATCTTCTGAAACCAGGAGCCAAAGCCATCCTTCCTCCCATCCTTCCTCCCTGAAGTTTCTGCTGGTCAGGAATTTGGCCACAGCAGTGAGAAAAGAAACCAATTCTGCTTGAGATGTATTAGTGCTGCTTTACAATAAAAAAGCAGAAGTGTGTGGTGGCATATACCTTTAACTCCAGCACTCAGGAGAGGCAGAGGCAGGTGGATCTCTGTGAGTTGGAGGCCAGCCTGGTTGAGTATCAAGTTCAAGGCCAGCTGGGGCTATCTCACAAAACAAACAGAACCCTCCAAATTATATTGAAATCATCCACCAGCATTCAAACACACAGGTTCTTTGTAAATTACTGCTGTGAAGGTGGAACAAGATCCCCTGCACCAAAGCAAGCAAATATAAATAAGTAGAGGTAAGAGATGCAAAAAGAGGAGGACCTCATGGACCTATAGGCTAGATAAGGACATTGGTAGACAGTGGATTCTAGCACACAATGGCCTTCTCAGCTTGCTGCATTGAATGACCAGCAGAAAGAACAGTCTAACACTTATGACTAAATCAGCCCTGTCCTCATTCCCCAGTGTGGTGTTTTCAGAAGGAACTCCTCTGTGATGCAGCAGCGGCCACATTGGAACAGCCACCTTCCTGCTCCTCTGATCTCCCTGAAGAGTGCCATCTCTTGATTCTCTCTCGGCAGGAATCTCTGTTGCTTAGGAAACATCTCTATTGCGCCAGACACTTGCTTTCTGCTCCCTACCAATGTCCACACCCACCCTGCCTGCAGTAAAAGTTACATCTGGTCTCCTGTAAAACCCCTCTTCTGTGTGGCTTGGGCCCTGGGAACCTGGAAGCAGGAGTGAGGCAAACTGGAAGGTCCTGTATTGGCATCTGAGCAGACTGGATAAGAGTGAAGGGCACCCTGAATCTTTGGAGGAATTTCCTTTGTAGCACATTAAAAAGGATTCTGGAGTCAAGATTGGCTTAAAAGTTGGCAGTGGGGTCAGGCATGTGCCTATAATGCCAGCATTAGGGGTAGGGTGTGTGTGTGTGTGTGTGTGTGTGTGTGTGTGTGTGTGTGTGTGAGTGATAGAGGGTCTCTGCAAGGTCAGCCTGGTCTACATAGCAAGTTCCAGGCTAGCTGGAGCTACACAGAGAGACCCTGTCTCAAGGTGAAGCAAAGCAAAACAAAACAAAAAAGACCCTGGCAGTGGACCCATTGGCTGTGTGTGGAAGCCTCCGAAAGTTACTACTTCTGAGCCCAGAATAAACAATATGGGTTTGAAAGTGCCCAAAACCACAGACTGCGACAGGTGGTAGTGAAATAAGCCTCCCCCAGCGTGGATTAGAGCTATTTTTCATTAGGGCTAGTTCTACTAAAAAATTGATCTAAAACTTACTTGTTGGTCTTAAAGAAATATGTCTATTATAAGGATTTTGAAAGTATGGCCTAAGATGCAGAAACAGGAATCACACCATTCAGAAGTAGGCACCATGAGGGTCTTGGGGGGCTTGCCTATGAGTTTTCCCTCTGATCGTGGCTCTCTGTGCTCACGTCTGAAAAGCGAATGCAGATAGTTCTGGTCATGTTGTTCAGCATGTTCTCTCATTTCCCTTCCTGTCATGTCATGAGCATTGTAGTCATTAAACATTTTCCCTAAGGTCTCAATACCACGTAACATTTCTTCCCATTTCATTAATGATTGTGTTATTAGTCCCGGTATGGTACAGTATAGTGACTCTCATGTCCATGTTTTAGGATGTGATTCTAGTTAGTTCTCTGGAGCTGACTGAAGAAACTGAGTAGGCCATTCAAGGCTTTTTTACAAAGAGGATCAACGTACTTTCCAGAAGAGTGCAAACAGCTGTGTGTGCTGTACATGTTTTGCTTCATGTTTACAAGCATTAGATGTTATTATTTTAGGTCTTAATTTAATTTCACATTTTATTTTATTCTGGATTTCTAAAGTGTTTGATTTTTTTTTTTCTAAGTATATTGACTGTTGTTTGACTTGTCTTGGGTTTTGGAGTTCATATACTGTCAATCTTGGTTATTTAAATGTTGAATAATTGGTTTGTTGATTGATTTAAAAAGTTTTATTTGCAAGATCTGATTTGGTAGCCCAGACTGGCTCTGAACTCTCCGTTCTCCTTCAGCCTCCTAGGCGCTGGGATTACAGGTATGTGCTGCCATGCTTGGCACAGTTTTAAAAGATCAGCTGTTTTTCTATTTGATATTTTTGTTAAGATTATGTTTTTTGTTTATAACACCATTTCTCTGTCATTCCTGTAGCAAATACCTTTTTTCCTTTCATTTTTCTGTGCAACTTTACAAACTAAAAGCAAGGCCGGGTATGGTGGTGCATGCTTTTAATCCCAGCGCTCGGGAGGCAGAGGCAGGTGGATCTCTATGAGTTCAGCCTGGTCGACATAGTGAGTTCCAGGACAGCTGGGGCTACAGGGAGACCCTGTCTCAAAAAGACAAAAAACAAAACAAAACAAAACAAAACTAAAAACAATTTTTCACTCTGCCTAATCAAGTCTGCTGCTTTTCTTTGTGATTAGTTTCATTCAGAATCTCGAATATTAGGATGAGTCCCTGCTTACTTTGCTTTTTAAAAACATGACAATTTTTCTCCTTTTCTAGATGAGTTTTAAAATTAGGTCAGATTAAAACGTAATTACCAAGGATTCCAATTACACTTTCATGAACTGCCTGGGTGGCTCTTGAGAGGGTGGGTGAGTATGGAGCACAGATGATTGTCTGCCTGTTGGTCCCCTAGAATTCATCATTCTAAACAAAGGAAGACCCTTGGCTTCATACCAAGTGGAAAAGCCCTGGAAACAACCAGTGCTGGCTCACATGAAAGAAGAGTTTCATGGTGTGCTGGACAAAAGGTTTATACTGATCATGTGGGGGCTGGCCAAGGATTTTGTGTTACTAGGACCCAATCTATATTTTTCTCCTTCTCTGTTTTTATTACCTGTCTCTCTCTCCAGTTCGTTCTCCCCCATGTTGGCTTTGTCACTGACAGGTCTGCCTCCCTTCATGACTCAATTGCAGCATCTCTAGAACATGGTTCTTTCTTAGCTCAAGTCCAGGGTACAGGAGGGAGAAGAGCTCCTGCTTCCAAGCCAACTGGCTATGCCCCAAGTTCAGGAGCTATAGGACTTCCTGCCCACCTGGGGATGGGTGGTTGGTCAGGGGTTGGCATAGACCTGATCAGCCAGCATGATCACATGCTTTCCTTGGAGCTGGGCTGGAGTAAGTCCTGCAGGGGAGTCAGTGATGTGTTGAAATTTGGAAATATTGACTTTCCAAATAAAAATTAGGTTCTGTTTCCTACAAGTGGGTGAATGAGATCTGGGCTTTCCATATGTAGCCGGTGTCAATGGTAATTACTTGTGAGACAGCTTTGGACTTGGACTCCTTAGGAGCTGGAGGAAGCTACCAGTGCTCTGATCTTGAAGCTTGTATTGATGCTCATAGCACATGTAACGCTTATCTTAAAAGTGGCCTCTCTCTATGAGTGGTTAGAGAACATTAGTTTGTTAAGTTCCGCAGAGAACAACATTATCCCAGTTCTGTTATATCTTATTTTGCTGGCTTTTGTTATTACTAATGAATCCAAATCAAATCTAGTCCAGTAGAAAATGAAGACATTTTTTCCAGTTTGACTGACAAAAAATGATAGATTGCCAGTGCTTGGGGAATGATACCCAAGGTTGTCCTCTGGCCTCCACATGCACATTTACACATGTGCAAAAGCACCCACCCACATACCAAAGATAGAGCTTTCTTGTCTGTTCCGAGCTGCCAGTATTCTACCTGAGTCCTTCCTTTTGGTCCAGACTATGTAGAGCATTAGAACAAGTTGAATGATTATGGGGTTCAGTTTTATGCCCATCTCTTTAGAAGACCCCACAGCTTTGAGGTCTGGTTCTGCTTTTCTGGGTCCCTAATAGATTCATTCACCATCCCTGACCACCAGGGTGCTTCTCTGCTTGGACAAGAGAACTGCCTGTTGCATGTGTGCTTGAGAGTAATATGGGTTACCTAGGATATTGTTAAGACACTGTGCCACTGTAGGAACCCATTCGGCTCACCAGTGACCACTGTCTTATGTCCCTGAATCTGCTGTGGCTTTTCAAGAGGACTGATAGAAGTCTGACTAGCAGGGATAGCAAGAATCACCGATAGTCAGAATACTCTGGGAAATCCTGTAGAAAGGTAGTATTTAGCAGGTGCTGCTTCTCCCAGCACTCCAACAGTTACTTTGAATTTAACCTCAGGTGAAGCTACTGATGGGTGTTTAATAATTATGTTATTTAAAAACCCATACCTAGAGCTGGGGAGATGGCTCAACTGGTAACATGCTTATTGTGCAGGCATAAGGATTTGAGTTCAGATCTCTAGCATCCATGAGGGCCAGATGTAGTAATAATCTCAGAGAGATGGGAGATGAAGACAGAAAAGCTCCAGAAGCCCGCAGGCCTGTTAGTCTGGTGTACAGGGTGGCAAGCAATAGGAGACCTTGTTTCAAGATAGAAGGCAAAGACCAATACCCAAGGCTGTCCTGTGACCACATGCATGCCATGGTACTCACATATACAAAAGTGCATGTGCACACACAAAAGATTAAAAAGCCCACCTCTTTCCCTCAACCCATCGAGTGTTTCCTTATACACGTGTCCTGCCACCCCAAACCTTAGAGTGGCAGCTTCTATCCACCTTGCTCTTGTTCTGGGTACAGGCTCTGTGGCTGAAGTATGGGGGGCACACAGTCTGAACATTCTCTCTGTACCCTTTGGCATAGACATGGCAACTCCTCCATGCACACGTGTATACCTGTACTTGCAGCTGAACAAGTTGTGGATCTGTGATCCTAGCCTGTGACCAAGGTCAGACCCCTTGTTTGGGTTGTCTCACAGCGTACGTAGTTCACACTAGGCAGCCTTTCTCTTCCCTGTTCACTGCCTCTGAGCTCCTGCTGCTCTCACTCAGCCACCTGCTGTTTGTCTGCTGCACACCTAAGGTCTCTTTTCACTTTTTTCACTGCTGTCTGAGTAATTTTTGATGGTGGACAGTAAGAACACAGTATCAGGCTGGAAGACTTGAAGCTATAAGGCTATTGGATCACTCTGTTCTTAATCCCTCATGGAGCCAAAATGCAGTCTAACTCTCTCTCTCTCTCTCTCTCTCTCTCTCTCTCTCTCTCTCCCCCCCCAACCACATGCGAGGTCAGAGGACAACCTAAGGATTTGGTTCTCTCCTTCCACTATGTGGATCCCAGGGATCAACTCAGGTCATCAGTTTGGTAGCTAGCACCTTTATCCACTGAGCCATCTCTCCAGCCCTTGATCCCAGGGATCAACTCAGGTCATCAGTTTGGTAGCTAGCACCTTTATCCACCTTTATCCAACCCTTTTTAACTTGATACAGATATAAACCACATGTGCAGAATGGAGGGCTTCTGGGGCTTTGTAGAAGAAAAATCATGTTTCAGTCCTGACTTGGGTCCTGGTATTATCTAAATGGAGATGGCTTCCCTCTCCTGAGAACAGTTCTCTGAGCCCATCCCAGTGGGAGGGTTGCCAGGGAGGACCCTCCTGAATGCTGGCACACAGACGCTGTCGCTCCTCAGCCACATTTCTCACCATTTGTTACCGTTACTTATTTTGAAATGACAGTTTTCTGTTCTCAAAGAGAACAGTCACATTCTTCCCAGATTTGTTGTGGCAATTTATTAGTGGCTCTAATTATAATGCTTGCTGAATGGAGCCTGAGATAGGCTCTGCCCAGGTGGCTCTAGCACTGCTTTAACAGTACATTACCAAGGGCATGCTTTTCTTAGAGTGATATAGGATGTTGATCCCCCAATTGCTCCCAATGTTAGAGTTAATTGGAGAACAGTAAATTTCCCCTTCCAGTTGGGTCTTGAGAGTTTGGGCTCTGGTGTTGGTCATTCTTTTTTCTTTGTTGTTTTTTTTATTTTGCTTTGAGACAAGTCTTCTGTATCTCAGGCTAGCCTTGAACTTGGTATATAGTTGAAGATTACCTTGAATTTCTGATCCTTGTACCTCTACTTTCCCAGTGCTGGGATTATAGGCATGCACCACCATGCCTCATTTATGCATTGAACTTCATGCATCGCAGATGAGCACTCTGTTAGCTGAGCTACATCCCCAGCCCCGATGGGCCTTTCCATTCTTAACACAGGATCCTTCTGCTGCTCCTTGTGGGCCCCATGTTCTTGGCAGGGCTGTTTAACCTCACCCAGTCTCTGTCAGTGTCCATGACATGGTGGAATAAGATTTTGGATGCCTGTGTGAGATAAATGAACTAGACTAGTTTTCAGGTAAGCCTCTTTGGTGTCAGGTGTGTAGAGGTTGGGGCATTTTGCTTAAGATAAGACATGGCGGTGACCTATAGCCTCTTTCCTTCTGCTTTTCTCTGAAAGTGACTCTGCTTATAAATAATGACCTCCAATTGAGCACAGCCCCCTTCTAGATGAAGCCAATGCATGGGTGACTCAAAGCAGGGGTGATTTGTAGTGAGATGGAAAGCAAGGGTCTGTGGCCCACACAGGTTCAGGTCCTTTCCACAGCTGGGTACACAGTCCATTTCCCTAGCTCTCAGCAGGACCTGCCTTCAGCACAGGTATTGCCCAGCCAGGCATTCCAGTTGTGTTTAGTTTTTTCCAGCCTTGACTAGGGTTGAAAAAGTCTCCTCCTAAGTGGTTTCCAGACTAGGCTTTTTTTTTTTTTTTATTTACATTGGGTTCTTTATTAAAAATTTTATTTATTTTTATGTCTGAGTGTCTTGCCTGCATGTGTGTAAGTGCATCCATGTCATGCAATGCCCATGGAGGTCAGAAGAGAGCATCAGATCTCCTGGAACTGGAGTTACAGTTGTTAGCTGTCATGTGGGTGCTGGGAATCGAACCCAGATCCTCTGCAAGAGCAGTGAGTGCTCTTAATCACTGAGCCATCGACCCAGGCCCTACATTGGGTTCTTATATGTGGTTTCTCAGAAGGTGTCATGGGAGCACAAGTTAAAAAAGGTCAGCCGGGCGTGGTGGCACACGCCTTTAGTCCCAGCACTCAGGAGGCAAAGGCAGGCGGATTTCTGTGAGTTTGAGGCCAGCCTTGTCTACATAGTGAGTTCCGGGACAGCTGGGGCTACAGGGAGACCCTGTCTCAAAAAGACCAAAAAAAAAAAAAAGGTCAGCTGTGATGGCAGCCATATGTGCCCCTTATTCCACCCCTGCAGTTACACAAAAGAGGTGGGAGGCCAGGGAGATGGCTCAGTGGGTAAAGGCGCTTGCTGTCAAGTCTGATGATCTGACTTCAATTCCCTGAAACCACTTTAAAAAGTGATAAGGGCTATATTTTTAGGCTATGGAAAGGTAAGTAAACCACCATGATGCTTACTAATGTGGGGTACACCTGGAAGACGGATGGGACTCCCACCTTTCCCTAGTGCTGCCCTCTTGCCCCCACAGTCCACAGGTTGATGTCACATGCTCAGATGATGCAGGTGTCTTTGTGGGCCTCAATGGTTCCACTTGGCTGTTCCTTGTCTTCTGAGTCTGCCCAAACAAGCCATTCCATGCCACTGTTTGACTTCTGGCCTTCAACTTCCCTTTATTTTTGGGACACAGCTGAGCCTGTCTGTGTGAAGAGCCTGGAATTCCTTTTTCTCTGCTTCCTCCTCTACATACCCGCCCCTGACTCTTGGTTACTTTCTGTCTCAGTCTCATGTTTCTCTGCTTCCTGCATGCTGGGGTTTGAACCCAGGGCCTTGTGCATACTAGGCAAATACTCTTGCCCCTGAGCTCCATTCCCAGCTCCCCATTGACTATTTTTGCTAAATAAATCACCCTAAAAAGCATTGGGTTTAAAACAATCACGATTTTATTTGCTCCTAATTCCATGGGTTGGGAATTCAGGCACAGCAGGTGTGATGTGGCATGGTGTGGTGTGTCATGGCATTGCCTCTTGTCCCTTCTTCAGTGTCTGAGGCCTCAGCTCGTGGCTTAAACACTGGGGGACATGTGACACTCAGCTGAGGCTACTGTGTTGGACCTTTGCATTTGGCTATTGGCTGAGTTGCTCAGTTCTCATGTTTCCTCCACATGGTGAGCTTAAGTTTGTTCATATCATGGTGTTCCTGGCTTTCCAGGAAGAAGCATCCCCGAAGGACAAGTTCATGTAAAAGACTGAGCAGGCCTCTGTTTGTCACACTCCTGCTAACATCTGAGTAGCTGGAGCAGGTCACAAGGCCAGGTCTCCAGCCATTGTAGAAAGGGGTGGCCCAGGGTGATGGACAGTGCATTCATTCCTGAATATACACCTGTATATTCATTTGCTGCTGGCAGGATGAATTTTCAAATCAGCGTGCTGAGTTTGAATCTTAGCATCCTCCACTCATGACTATTGATAAATCTCTTCTCTAAGCCTCAGCTTTTCTGATCTATAAAATGGGGCCGGGGTTTTTTCTGGGTGTCTATTTGGTCACTTTATTATTTTATTTATTTTTGAGACAGGTTCTCATGTATCCTAGGCTGGCCTCAAATTCGCTAGGTAGTCAAGAATGACCTTAACCTTCTGATCCTCCTGCCTCCACCTCATGAATGCAGAGATTATGGGTGTGTGCCACCATACCTAGTTTCTGCAGTGCTGAGGATTGAACCCAGGGCCTTGTGCATGCTAGGAAAGCACTCTGTCAACTGAGTGGCATCCCTAGTGGTTAAGTGATCCACACTTCATGCTGACAGAGTCATTGCTTCATAAGAGAGTGGGAGGTAATTACTAATCTCTGTGGATGAGGGTGCAGCATTCTTCCAGTCTGACTTCATCTCCATTCAGAGTCTTCTTTACCCCTACCAGCTTTTCTCTCCAGCCCAAGAAGAAAGCAAAGTCTATGGGCTGTAGTCTCCAACTTCCAAGTGAGAGATTTAGAAGAGGCTTTTAATTCCCATCCTGCATTAGCCAAAACATTTGTCCTCTTGAGAGAGTTGCCAGGAGCCTGCTCTGGCCCTTGCCTGGTACCTCCTCCCCATCTCTTCAGAAGTCAGAGCTATGTTACCAGCTAGCTTCTGACCTCTAGGGAATCCACTTTTCCTGTGTTGAAAATGTAGGCACTCAACTGGGTATGGTGGCACATGCCTTTAATCCCAGCACTTGGGAGGCAGAGGCAGGTAGATTTCTGGGAGTTCGAGGCCAGCCTGGTCTCCATAGTGAATCTGGGCCAGCTGTGGCTACAGAGAGACCCTGTCTCAAAAAGACCAAAAAAAAAAGAAGAAAATGGAGGCGCTCACCTGCCTTGTAGGCGTTGAGGAGAGAATTAGTGCAGCAGTGCTCAGCACTAAGTTTCTAGTGTTTGCTAAAGCAACAGTGGCAGTCTAATAACCAGCCCATCCCTGATTATCATTGACTCTTTCTGGTCATGTGCTTAGTTCCTGGTTCCATCAGGGCCCTTTACACTTGTTCTGGCACCTCCTCTGGCACTAATAGTCTTTCCCTGGTTCCTGCTTGGGTTCACTTTGCTCAGCAGCAAGTAGTCATTGCAAGGACTCTGGATAGCCAGCCTCAGGAACCTTCAGTAGGCTGCCAGCTGCTGCTTCAAGCAATGAATACCCACAGCAAGTGGCAGCTGTCTTGATTGCCCATCAGAGCCAAGTCAGCACCAACTTCACAGCCTCACCTTCATCCCAAGCCATCTTTTCCGGGATCTGGACCTCAATATCAGGGTGGAGCCTCAGTATCAGGGTGGAGGAGGGCCTGTGGGTTGGGCTTCATGGATTTTGAGACCAGATAGAAGAGACTTTTGATACTCAAGTCTCTGGGTCACTCTGGGGCCCTAGAAATTCTAGAATGGTCATTTGTTTGTTCACTCAGCAGCTGCCCTCTGAGTCCTGTATGTGCTGGGAATGAAGAATACAGAGATGCTGAGATATCATCATGTGGGTCATCAGCCACTGATAACCAGACATTTTCATTTGTCATTTTAATACATATTTACTGAGTGGCTGTTATAGACCAGATACTGTTCTGGGTTTGGGCTGATGGAGGAGAGCAACACAGATGAGGGTTCCTGCCCAGTTCCATCCTGGAAGGGGGAGACAGACCATAGTTAGCATACAGGGCAAAGAAATAATAATGGGAGAGGGAGTAGGGGTTTGGGTAAGGACTTTGGGGGAAGGGTGATGAGATAGACATAGAATGAGACACACATGGAGAATGGCAAAGTTATATCCATTACTTTGCTAGCCTAAATCATGAAAGAAGTATGTATTACATGTTGGAATGTGATCATTGCTAAGGAAGGAAAGTAGGAAGAGCAAGTTAGGGAGATCAGGAGAGTGGGGGAGACTTTAAATAGATCAGAATGAGCTTCATTGAGGAGACATGGAGGGTGATGGCTGTGTGAACACAGGTAGAGACAGTGGACTGGTCATGGATAAAGATTCATGTGTGACTGGCATGTCTGAGGACCATCCAGGAGTCAGCAGAGGGACAAGGAGTTGCATTTGCAGGGACAGTAGAGGGATCAGGTTCCCCCAGGCCACAACAGCTGGTGTAGGGTGGCCACTCATTTCTTAGAGTGACCTAGGTGTTTCTGGGGACTTGAAGCAGTCTGAGTAGTATCTGATGTAGGATTTCGGAGGTTTTCTTTGCCCCCTGTATGGAGAGAGAGTTTAAGGAGTGAGGACAGAGTGAGGAGGGGAGGGGAGGGGTACACTTGAGAGAAAGAGGCAGTTGAAGGTAGTTATGGGATGCCAGGTGAGAGGATGGCTGGGACCTGGGATGGCATGAGTGAGGCGAGAGGTGGCTATGCCCTGCCTTTGTATGGAAACTGGAGCTAGAAGAACTTGCAGGAAAATAGTGTGTGATGTGAGTGGGGGATGTACCCCAGACCTGAGTGAGTAGAAGGGTGGAGAGCCAGCATGAGAATAGATTTATGGGGCTGGTCGGGCATTCTGGCCAGGACAGGCTGAGCGTGAGGACACTGAAGAGGCAGCAGGAAAGGAATGTGCACATCAGCAGTGGGTGACTCCTGGCCTGAAAATGCAGTCTGTCTCAAGCTTGAGTGAGATTCCCAGAAGAGTGAGTGTAGATGGTCCAGAGTATGGGGTGACACAGGTACCGGCAAAAGAGAGGGAGAAGAACTGATGGTGGGAGTCGGGGAGTGAAGAGTTGGGGTCCTGGGCTGAGTGGAGTTTGTTTTGGAGGGGAGAGTGCACAGCTGAACTGTTGATGGATTGAGCAAAATTAGGGCAGTCATTCTTTGAAATAATCTAGTGGTGGCTGGGTCTGGTGGTGCATTCCTGTAATCCAAGCTACTTGGAAGGTTAAGGCAGGAGGATTGCAAGTTCAAGGGCAGCCTGAATAACTTAGTGAGACCCTTTCTCAAAAGTAAGAGTTGGAATGTAGCTCAGAATAGTACTTGTGTAGGATACAGGAGGCCTGGGGTTCCATTCCCCCATACTGGTAAAAAAACAAACAAAAAAATCCATCAAGCAGAAGACCTCCCTTCACAGAGCCCTGCTGGCCTTGCTCTTCAGTGGGAAGAACAGACATGCATTCTCCTGGCTGTCAGGCCCCATATGATCTGCTGTCACCTGCCTTTACCACTCCCATCTGTCACCACTCCCGTCTGTCACCACTCTTCTTGTTTACTGTGCTTCACTTGTACCAGCCACCTTTCTGTTACTAAAGACTTGGTCCCATGATGATAGGTGGGCCATCCATTTCCTTTGCTAGAATGTTCTTTCTGGTGCCTATGAGATTGAACTTACTATCAGTCTCTTCTCAGCTCTCAGGCCCAGATCTCTCTGTGGAAAGCAGCTCCCCAAGACAGTCTCTCTGGTTTATAGTTCTTGTAGCAATCCTTACCAAAAGAAATAATCTCCATATTTATTTACTCATTTGCCACCAACCAGATGTAAGTGCTCAGCAGGCAGCAAGCTCAAAGGCCCTATTTCCCCACTGGCCCAGGGCAGCCCTTTATGGGGAGCATGCTGTGTCCCCCACTGGCCTAGGGCAGCCCTCTGTGGGGAACCTGCTGTGCTCCCCACAACACTGATCCACAGTGGCCAGCTAGATTTAAAAAAAAACACATTGGATTGCAGTTTTTGTTTTGTTTTTTAGAAATGAATTAATATAGATGGCCAGCTTATGTGATGGGGTCACATCTTGATAACCCCCCTGTCAGTTGACAGTACATGGAGCATCCCTGAATTACCAAACATCATAGTTTAGCAGCGGAGTGCTGCCCTGCCTCCCAATCTTGAGGCTGCTGGGGGTTGCCTTTGCTGCATGGAGAGAGGACCACACTGTATGTCACTAGCATGGGAAGTGTCTAAATTTGAAATTCAAAGTATGGTTTCTATTGAATGCATGCTGTTTCATACCATCATGAAATGAAACCTACCTATATTAGGAGCTGTCTGTCTCTGCCTTAGTGTCTCAGGAGCTGAGAAGAGGAACTGCTTCCCATCCACTCATATCCTGTGGGACTGGGATCTGTCTGGGAGTTAGTGCTCACGTCAGATGTCTCCTCAGGGTTTGAAGGTACCAGGTGTGGAGAGAGTTGTTATTTTTTACCTAATATGTAATCAGACAGTGTGGATGTCCACCTCCCTTGGGACATTTCCTTTCATGCCAGTGGGAGGTGGACTGGTGTTCTTGTCATCAGCTCACACTGCAGTGGTCACATACAGAGAGTCTGGCAAGTAGACACCAGGCAGCCCATCAGAAGATGGAGGCAGGCTCAGCCCTCCAGCTTGAGGTATGACAGAAAAATCCTTCCCTAAATTCCTTTCCCCCTCTCTCCTGCCCTCTGCTTCCTCCTGGGTTTCTGTGCTTTGGGTTCCTAGGTATAATTAGGATTTTCAGGGAAATTGTCAAGGAAGAACATCTCTGTAGGCTTTGTGAAATAGTCTCTGGTTTTCCATTTATCACCATATTGTTCTCAATATGTCAAGGTCTTTTTCTTACCTGGAAAAATTGCACTCAGCTTCCCAGTATAAGTAGATATTGCTTAGAATTCAGTGTGGTTGTAGTCAGCTAGCTGCCTGACCCATCTGCCCTGACCTTGAGGGGGGCAGCACTGGCTCTGCTGGTTTGGTGTGACACGAGCCAAGTGAAACCTTCATTCTGCCTGCTGTAGTTGGAACAGCCTTAATTATTCTGGGTAGTGTTGGATGTGCCCCTCATCCATGAGGTGCCCAACAGCTATCTATCTGTCTGTCTGTCTTTCTGTCTAGACAAGATCACTCTGTGTAGACCAGACTGGCCTTAAATTTACTATCCTCTTACCTCAGGTTCCTGAGTGTTGGATTTTTGACTACTCTGCTCAACTACATTCTTGTTTTATTTATCAAATTCTGTTTCTCCTGAGTATGTTGGTGTTCCTCCTATGTGACATGTGGAATGAGAAGGTACAGTATCTCAGGTCCCACCTTTGGTTCTGGGTTTCTCACCATCCATTGGTGGGCATATTAGACTTTTGCACTGCTGTGACTAAATACCAAGGAAAGCAACTCAGAGGAAGAAGGAATTGTTTCGGCTTATGTTTCAGAGGGTTCAGTCCATCATGGCAGGAGGGCATAGCTGGCCAGAGTGGTACACATTATGGGGGCTAGGAAGCAGAGAGGTTCACAAGAATGGACAGAACAAGATATAGCCCCCAAAACACATGCTTAGTCATCTGCTTCCTCCAGATGCCTCATGTTCTACTTTTTACCCTTTTCCCACAATGCCATCATGGGACGAACCCATCAAGGTAATAACCCATGAGTTCCCATGATCTAATTGTCTTGGGAACCCCATCACAGAGACACCCAGAGGTGCCTCAGTAATCTCTAGGCATTTTTTTTAATCCAGCCAAGCTGATGAGACTGTCAAAGCAGTTATCATCTTCTTCAGAGAGATTGGAAAGTTCCTTGGGCCACAGGTAGCAAGGGATGTTTCTTTGTGTCTCATAAAAAGTTTGAAGTTTGTTTTCATCGGCAGCTCCAGTGAGTTGTCAGTAACTGGAAGATGCTCAGCTTGATCTCAAAGTAGTTGACAGCCTATGAGACACCAAGGTAGACAGGCCCAACGTCCATCTAACTCAGATCATGTACTTCACAGCTCAGTGTATTGAGTGCTGAGAGTACTGAGTACTTGGGGTACTTCCAAGGTTCTTGCTCTTAAGACATTTTCTCATCATTTACTATACTGCTTCTAGAACGGTAGGTATATAGAAATCACCCCCAGTACTTATAAAGTCCAGATTCCTAGATTTTCCCTTAGACCCACAAATTTCCAGCAACCAAGGCCCAAGAATCTGTATTTTAACAGCCCTTCTCCCCGCATCTGATCTGTTCTTCAATGACTGTGATGGATGAGGGTATCCACAGTCTACTGTTAGAGCCACTGTGTCCTGATGGACCTCCCTGGCCAGGTCACCACCACATGAAAATGCTTGTCATCTTCTCAGCCCCCTGCTCCCACACGCTCTCCCCTGTCTTCTGTCCCCTTATCTTCATGAACAGCCTTCACCCCCTGCCTCCCTAGGGCATCATGCTATGCCTTGTGAATATGATCACTCTGGCCGTGGCTCCTCCCAATGAGCGCACCCTTCCTTGGCCATTCTCTTGTGTCTCCCCCTTGGAAGGCAGCCACCACCTGGAGTCTTCCTGTGTGCTTCTTTGTGGCTCCTTTTTTCTTTCCAGTGTGACCTGACCCGGTGGTGGTCTTGTGAATTCATAAGGAAGTGAGCTTTCAACATGATTTCTTTTCTAAACTTACCTCATTTTCCCTCTTGAACCAGTAGGCTGTGCCATGACCTTGAGTTTCAAGGATATTTCGTTTACTCTGCCTGTGCTTTAGGCAACCTCGTTTCAACCTTGACACTTCTTGAAGGTCTTTGAACCAGGGACAGATTTCAGAATTTCAGCATTAATTATGTGAAGTTTTCTTCACCTTTCCTCTGGGTGGTAGTGGGGGAGGGGTGACCCTCATCTTTCTTGTGGGAGCTTTGGGCAGCCTTCATGCTACTTGATGTTACCCATAGACTGGAAAGTGTCTTCAAGACCTGCAGACCTATGCGGATGGCCCGTTTTCAGCTTCCGAGTTCTCTCACACAGAATGTGCCCGTGTTTTCCTTCATTCTTCACAATCCCTCCACCAGTTTCAAGACCTGTCACTTCTAAGTCTGTCCAGCCTTCTGGCTTTCTCCTCCTGCCTGCTTTTCTGGGCTCTCTCAGCTCAGCCCCTGGATCAAATGACTTACTCTGAGCTCAGATGTGCATTCACTCCAGCTCTATCTGGCTTTTTGTCTTATTTCCTCTGGATCTTTATTGAAAATGAATGGTAGAGCTGGAAAGGAACTAGAGAATCTTTGGGTTGGGTTGATAAATGAGAAGGCTGCAGTCCATGGAAGTGGGGTGGCTGCTCACCCTTGCGATACTCTCTGGGGGATTTGTTGGTCATTAAATCCCCATTGACCCAGCAATTCTGTTTGTGGGAGTCCATTACATAGCAGTGTTTCTGCATGTGCTCAGAGATGGGCAAGGCTACAGGCCCTGGTGCTGTTAGATTTGGGATCATGAAAGAATGTAGAATAGCTCACAGTTCAAGCTGTTGTGTAGCTCTGATAAAGGAGGGGCTATGTGCCAGGCATGGTGGCACACGCCTGTAGTCCCAGCACTTGGGAGGCGGAGGCAGGCCGATCTCTGTGAGTTCAAGGCCAGCCTAGTCTACATAGTGAGTTCCAGAACAGCTGGGGCTACCAGGAGCCCCTTTTTCAAAAAAACCAAAAAAAAAAAAAAAAAAGAGAGAAGGGGCTATGCTGTGTGTGCTGGTGGGATATGGGTAAGATGCAAGCGCCAAGGCCTGTTGTGGAGTGAAAGAGAGTATGTGACATGGGGGGCCATCTGTGTTTAATGAAAAACAAAATCAGTAAGGGTTTGTGAATTTATCTCTGTGTGTGTGTATGCACAAGGATATATTAACATTTAAAAAAATATTTAAAAAATATTTTTAAAAAATTTATTTATTTTTTTTATTTTATGTGTATGCGTGTATTGCCTGCATGTAGGTCCAGTGTCATGCAGTGCCCACGGAGGTAGACGTTTTTGTGGCCATGGTGAAGAAGATAGGAGGTAGGACTGGGGTGGAAGAGGCTATGGGAGGGGGCTTGCTCTTCTTGTGCTGTATCTAGGCTTGATTTTTTCAGACATTTAAGGTACAGTTTTAAGGTAATTCAGATACCATCAAATTAACCTATTCTGAATATACTGTTCGGTGATTTGGGTTTCATTATTGTCACAGAATTGTGTGAGCATCACACTGAGTAACTCCAGACTGTTCTGATGGGGTCTTGCACCTGTTAGCAACCCCTCGCATCCCTGCCCATGACAACCCTGAAGCTACTTTCTGTTTGTGTGGACTTACATTTTTTGCTGTTGTTGTTAATTATTTATTTAATAACCACATACTTAGAATAAGCATTTCATTACAACAGCATTGACATATTCAATAACAATTTTCTGAGCTAAGATGCATCTTTTTCAGAATTGGCTATAAATTTTTAGGTTTACAGTTGAATTATTACAGTTATACAATATTGTACTCAGTATAAACCCTATAAGACATAAAATTAAATGAGGTTTTAACCTTTAAAAAAGATCTCCATTTCATTGAAAATACAGAGTTTCATACAGAAAAATTCATTTTTAATGCAATTGACATCAAGCTGTTTGAACATGCATTTCTAATCTCTATATATCAAATTATTACTAGTTACAGTTGGCTACTTTCTGAGCTCCTTGGCATCTAAGCATGTATATAAAGCTCTATACCTTTTAAACAGGCCCCATTTTGTTGCAGTTTCCGGAGCCCCTGCAGGAAACTGCCTACCTTTTGTTTCTGAATACTTGCTTAGAGTAGCTTATCCAACTATAACAACTTCTAGAGACTGAAGGCCTTTGTCCTAAGGGGCACAGTACCTCCTGGTCCACTTTCTTAAACTGTTTTATGTGTCTTGTGTGATATGCACCATCCCTCTTCTGGACTTAGCAATGTGGAGGAAGGGGCAGGCAGGTGTCTACGAATGCACATAGAGGCCAAAGAACAACTTTGAGTGTTATTTCTCAGGTGTTGTCCACCTTGTGCTTTGAGGCAGGATCTCTCACTGGCCTGGAACTCATCAAGGAGGCTAGGCTGGCTGTCTAGCAAGCTGGAGGGATCCACCTTTCTCTTCTTCCCATGCGCTAGGATTGCAAGTGTGTACCACTATGCCTAACTTTTTAAATGTGTTTTGTGGGAACTGAACTCAGGTTCTCATGCTTGCAGGGCAAGTAGTTTACTGACTGAGATACCACCCTAGACTTACACTGTATTTCTTTTTTTAAAATATTTTATTTATTATTTTTATTT
>NW_008335297.1:3566491-3567495 GCF_000622305.1 Nannospalax galili | reverse complement strand
CCATTCCCCACTACTTGCCCTTCTGGTGAATCTAGTCAGCCTATCTAGAGGTCTTTGTTTTAGGAGGGTCAGCTTTTCCTCATCTAGCAGCAATCAGTTGTCAGTACTCCTTTAGATAAGATTGGGGTCTACTGTTCATTTTCCCAGGTCTATGCTAGGTTACTATCTGGGGGCCCCTTTGGTCACCCTGGCCAACAACTCAAAAGAAGGTATCTCCTATCTGGCATTGTTGCTTGTTATGTAGCCTTTAGCTATGCATATGGACTCTTAAGAAATTATATTGACCCCTTTAATCTTTGGTTATACTTTCCTTTTGGATGTTTAAGGCCATACAGTTGGCCCAGATAAACCAGTTTATTTTTACTCTTAAGGTCATTTGAGGATCTGTTTCTCAGGGTTCACATGGGCTTGGGAGGAGCCCCTGGCTCTTCTCTTTTACCAGTTCCACCTATGTGAAGATAAGTCAAAGGTCCTGCTCGACCATGTTTGGCTTTGCTTGGAAGCACGGAGGAGGTGATTCCTCTGTGTTGACCCTCTTTGTAGACTGGAAACTAGTTCAAGTCCCTCTGGTGGGCTCTCCTTAGGCTCCTTGATCAAGCGGACAGGTGACCCACCACAATTACAGGACATTTTGAGAGATGCTCATAGTTCCTTAGAACTAGTCGACCTAGGAGGGCAAGGAACAAAAACTGTCCTTTATGTTCTTCTGACCAAATTATTATAGGCCTCAAAATATGTACGTTAAACATCCAAGAAGGATAGTTCCATCAGTCTGGTACTTTTAATCACTGTGTGTCATGTAGATAAATCTTGGGCAAAGACCAATTGTTCTCAGATAAACCTTACCTAGCATATATTTCTTGATCTGGTATGTATAATTTGTCATTAGGTTGTTGGACTAATATGGTTCCCTCTGGTTTTTAAAACTACCTAGGCATTATTTATCTCTCACATTGTCTAACCCTTCCACCATGGTATCCCCATTTAAGGTGCCCCCATTTTTT
>NW_008335297.1:3564771-3565974 GCF_000622305.1 Nannospalax galili | reverse complement strand
ACATGGATGTACAAGTGTCTCTGCAATAGGATGAGTTCTTTGGGTATATGCCAAGGAGTGGAATAACTGGGTCAAATGGTAGGTTCATTTGTAGTTTTTAAAGAGTTTTCCACGCTGCTTTCCACAGGGGTTGAACAAGTTTGTAGCTCCACCAGCAGTGGATGTGTGTTCCCCTTTCCCCACATCCCCTCCAACATTTGGTATCATTTGTTCTCTTGATCTTAGCCAGTTTGACTGGGGTAAGATGAAATCTTAAAGAGGTTTTAATTTGCATTTCCCTAATTATTAGTGATGTCAAACATCTTTTAAGATGTTCCATAGTCATCTTTACTTTTTTTGAGAACTCTGTTCAACT
This sequence comes from Nannospalax galili, assembly GCF_000622305.1. Lineage (NCBI taxonomy): Eukaryota > Metazoa > Chordata > Mammalia > Rodentia > Spalacidae > Nannospalax > Nannospalax galili. The sequence continues at coordinate 3,565,619 of NW_008335297.1, read as the reverse complement.
CCTTAGCCAATCTTTTAACTGGGTTGCTTCTTGTCTTGATTCTCTGTTTTTTGAGTTCGTTATATATTCTGGATATTAAACCTCTGTCAAATGTGTTGCCGGTAAAGATTTTCTCCCATTCTGTGGGTTTTCTGATCACTTCCCTGGTTGACTCCTTTGATGTACAGAAGCTTTTTAATTTAATAAGGTCCTCTTTGTTAATTCTTGCCCTTGTTTCCTGAGCAATTGATGTCCAGTTTAGAAAATCCTTTCCTACACCTATATCTTGTAGGTTTTTCCCAATGTTTTCTTCTAACAGTTTCAGAGTTTCAGGTTTTACATTGAGGTCTTTGATCCATTTGAAATTGACTTTTGTGCAGGGTGAAAGATAGGGGTTTAGTTTCATTCTTCTACAGGTGGAGATCCAGGTTTGCCAGTACCATTTGATGAACATGCTGTCTTTCCTCCAGTGAATATTCTTGACCCCTTTGTCAAATATCAGTTGGGTAAAATCATATTTACTCATATTTGGGTGTTCAATTTTGTTCCATTGATCTATGGGTCTATTTTTGTGCCAGTACCATGTTGTTTTTATGACTACAGCTCTGTAATACAGCTAAAAACCTGGTATAGTAATCCCCCCGGCATTGCTCTTAATGCTCAGGGTTGTTTTAGCTATCCGAGGTCTTTTGTACTTCCATATGAATCTTAGGATAGTTGTTTCCAATTCTCTGAAAAATGTCATGGGGATTTTGGTTGGTATTGCGTTGAATCTATATATGACTTTTGGTAGGATGATCATTTTCACAATATTAATTCTTCCAATCCATGAGCATGGGAGGTCCTTCCATCTTCTGATGTCTTCCTCA
>NW_008335297.1:3564498-3564627 GCF_000622305.1 Nannospalax galili | reverse complement strand
ATAGAAAGGCTACAGACTTTTGTAGGTTAATTTTGTAACCTGCCACTTTCCGGAATGTGTTAATAATTTCTATGAGTTTTCGGGTGGAATTTTTGGCATCTCTTAGGTAAAATATTATATCGTCTGCAG
>NW_008335297.1:3562348-3564123 GCF_000622305.1 Nannospalax galili | reverse complement strand
GACTTGCATATATTGAACCATCCCTGCATCTCTAGAATAAAGCTGACTTGATCATGGTGGATGATCTTTTTGATGTGTGTCTATGTGGTTTACAAGTATCTTGTCGAGAATTTTTGTATCTGTTCATTAAGGATATCGGTCTATAGTTTTATTTTTTGGTTGTGTCTTTACCTGATTTGGGTATTAGAGTGATGCTGGCTTCATAGAATGAATTTCGGGGTTCTCCCTCTATTTCCATTCTTTTAAATTATTTAAGTAGTATTGGTATTGGATGCAGATCTTCTTTAAATGTCTGATAGAATTTTGCTGTAAATCCATGTGGTCCTGGGCTTTTTTTTTAGTTGGGAGGTTTTGTATTACTGTTTCAATTTCTTTTTGCGTTATGGGTCTGTTTAAGCTGTTAATCTCTTCTTGGTTTAGTTCTGGTGGTTCTCATGCCTTTAGATATCCATCCATTTCTTTTAGGTTTTCAATTTTGTAGCATATAGCATATAGGTTTTTAAAGTATTCCCGCATAATGTTCTTTGTTTTTCTGTTGTGTGTTGTGATGTTTCCCTGTTCATCTCTGATTTTGTTTATGTCAAGGTGCTCTTTCTTTCTTTTTGTTAACTGGGCTTGTGGTCTGTCAATCTTGTTCACCTTTTCAAAAAACCAGCTCTTGGATTCATTGATTCCTTTGCTTTCTTTGTTTCAATTTCATTAATTTCTGCCCTGATTTTTGTTACTTCTTCTTGTCTACTCAGTTTGGGTTTCATTTGCTATTGCTTTTCAAATGTGTTAAGTTGCAACATTAAGTCATTTATTTGTATTCTTTCCAATTTTTTGATGTAGGCACTTAGAGCTCAAAACTTCCCTCTTAGGACAGCTTTCAGCGTGTCCCAGAGGTTTTGTTGTGTTGTATTGTCCTTTTCATTTAATTCGAGGAATACTTTTATTTCTTTCTTAATTTCTCTTTTGACCCATTCATCATTCAGGAGTGTGCTGTTTAGTCTCCATATGTTCATGTGGTGTTTAGGGCTTCTTCCGGTGTTGACTGTAAGCTTTACTGCATTGTGGTCTGATAGAATGCATGGAATTATTTCAATTTTTTGGTATTTGTTGAGGTTTGTTTTGTGCCCCAGTATATGGTCAATTTATCTTTCTTAATTTCTCTTTTGACCCATTCATCATTCAGGAGTGTGCTGTTTAGTCTCCATATGTTCATGTGGTGTTTAGGGCTTCTTCCGGTGTTGACTGTAAGCTTTACTGCATTGTGGTCTGATAGAATGCATGGAATTATTTCAATCTTTTGGTATTTGTTGAGGTTTGTTTTGTGCCCCAGTATATGGTCAATTTTGGAGAAGGTTCCATGGGGTGCTGAGTAGAAAGTATGTCCTTTGGCGCTTGAGTGGAATACTCAGCTGATGTCTATTAAGTCCATTTGATGTATGGTATTGTTTAATTCAGATGTCTCTCTGTTAACTCTCTGCTCAGTTGACCTATCTAATGGAGACAGTGGGGTATTGATGTCCCAAACTATTAATGAGTTGGGTTTAATCTGGGTCGGTCTTAAGTCCTGTAGTACTCTTTTTATGAAGTTGGGTGCACCGGAGTTTGGTGAATATATGTTCATAATTGTAATATTTTCTTGGTTTATTGTTCCTTTGATCAGAATGAAGTGGCCCTCTTTATCTCTTTTGATTAGTTTTAGTTTAAAGTATATTTTGTCAGATATTAGGATTGCTACTCCTGCTTTTTTCTTAGCACCATTTGGTTGGTATATTTCTTTCCATCCG
>NW_008335297.1:3522581-3562140 GCF_000622305.1 Nannospalax galili | reverse complement strand
GTCATGGAAGATTTTTCTTTCCCCTTCGACTATAATAGACATTTTGGCTGGGTATAGTAGTCTGGGTTGGGTTATGTGGTCATTTAAAACTGGGAATACTTTGGTCCAGGCTCTTCTGGCTTTCATAGTTTGCTCTGAAAAGTCAGCTGTCTTTTGTCTCTTTGTTTTGTATGTTTAGTGTTTTTACTATACTGTGCCATGGAGAGTTTCTTTTCTGGTCCTGTCTGTTTGGTGTTCTATATGCTTCTTGTATTTGTATTGGCATGTCTTTCTTTAATTTTGGGAAATTTTCTTCTACAATTCTGTTGAAGATCTGGTCCATGCCATTATCTTGGGATTCTTCTCTTTCTTGTATGCCTATGATTCATAAGTTTGGTCTTTTTATGGTGTCACACTATTCCTGCATATTCCATTCTTGTCATTTCTTAAATTTTCCATAATCTTTGCTTGAGTGGTCTAGTTCATCCAGTTTATCTTCCAGTTTTATACTGTTTTCCATTTTGTTCATCCTACTGGTGAGGCTTTCTCCTGTCATTTCTAATTGGCTTACTGAGTGTTTCACTTCCTTCTTCATTTCAGCCTGAGTATTCAATATTTCTAACTCTTTTCTGAATTCATTCAGAAGTTTATCCCTATCTTCCTTCAGTTCTTTGATTTCTTTGTTTGTGTGTTCTTTAAATTCACTGAATTCCTTTATCATGTTTATAATTGTTCTTTTGAGTTCCATGTCCTGCATTATCTCTAGGGGGTTCTCATTGTACTCCTCTAGAGGACTATTGGTATTTGGTGACGATATGTTATTTTGGTTTTTTATGGTAATATTTTTTTCTCTGTGATTTTGACATGTGAATTTCTTTTGTAGTTTCTGATTCTGGTGTGAGACTCAAGCCTTCAAGTTTACGTTGTCTTCTTTTTGTGAACTTTATGTGTCTTTGTGGTTTACTTTTTGGTCATGAAAGGCTGGTTCCTCTAAGCTTCCAATTCTCTCTTTTGATTTTATATTGGAGTGGCCAGATTGCTTTTGTCTTCTGGAGTTCCCACAGAGGCCCAAGTCAGAGGAGGATCATATGTTCTCAGGCTTTCTCCTAAGGTCTGGATCCCTCCAGGATAGATTTTGGCCTCGGGAATTTGGGGATTGGACTGGCCTGGGAGCTGGGCCTGGGAAAGATACTGGTCTAGGGCAGCTGTTGGCCATGCCACCGTGAGATGCAAAAGAAGATGGGGGCAGAAGGCAGCCCTAAGGGCCTCTGGGGACTGCACTGAGGAGCTGGGTTGGTCCTGGAGAGAGAAGCCTGTGGGTTGGAGAGAAGACGATCTCTCTTGTCAGCTTTTTCCTGCAGAGACAGGGAGTAGGGGTGCATTGAGAGCCTACAGTGGTGCCGAGCACTTAGGGGGCACCCATTGAATGCTAACTACTGTCATACTGTGTCCTTTCTTGTCATAGTCATTCTGCTTCTTGAGTTGTTGTATGCATAGAATGAGAAAGGTCACTTTGACAGAATGTAGCTGTCTAGAGATATGGCAATTCATATGATTTACAGGGCTAGGTGGGGGTTTATACCCTATAACTGTTCTCTGATTTGCAGGTGTCTACCCTATGTCTAGCTGGGCCCTAAACATGTAAAAAGGATTTTTCTTTCTGCAGTAAATGCTATTTATATAAATTGAGGGGGAAAATCTTTTTAGTTTTAATTTTCATTTCTTAGAGATCGAGCCTCTGTGTGCACCCCAGGCTGGCCTTTAACTTGCTGTGTAACCCCAGGCTGGCCTTCAACTTGCTGTGTAATCCCAGGCTGGCCTTCAGCTTGCTGTGTAACCCCAGGCTGGCCTTCAACTTGCTGTGTAACCCCAGGCTGGCCTTCAACTTGCTGTGTAACCTCAGGCTGGCCTTCAACTTGCTGTGTAACCCCAGGGTGGCCTTCAACTTGCTGTGTAACCCCAGGCTGTCCCAAAACTCAAGATCTTCTTCCCTTTGTCAGCTTCCTATGTTGAGATCACAGGCATGAGCCACCATATAGGCTGAGAAAAACTTTTTAAGGAAATAGACGCTGAAAATTCTCATTCACCCCTGACTATGCCATGACATGCATCCTACTAGTTGGGCAGTGTCCCCAATAAGAGTGGCAGATACTGTCTTTGCTGTGCACTCTGTAGCCAGTTTTCCACATGCAGGCTTCAGTTAGATGAAGGTAGGGAACAGAGTCAGGGAGTACTGAGGACCTGCATAGCCTCATCATCTGATTCTGCTCTGCGGATTCAGAGAAACAAGGAGTCTTTGCCTGGGTAAACATCAGGGTCACAGCCTGATGGTCTGTTCATTATTGTCATCTGACAGGCATGCGTTCTGCACTAGGCCCCCTGTTTAGATTCATCTAATGTTACCTTACCAGGTTGGTGCACTTTTCCCCTTGTGCCCATCAGGGGACTGTGCCTAGGGCAGCCACTCTACAAAAAGTGGCCAAGCTAGGATTCAGGGCCAGGCCTGTTCAGCTCTAGCTTCTGTGCCTTCTGTGCTCTGTTGACATTTTTGATCTGCAGGACACTTAAATGCTTATGGTAGGACACAGAGTGCTAGGATTGAGGAAGTTCTGGGAAATCCTCTCATGAGCTTTTGAAATGCCAAGGCTCTTTTCTTATGGGTGGGGTTTACAGTAATTTCTCACAGAAGACCTTGCTTTCCACAAAGCCAGGGCACAATTCTACTTCTGATAGGTATTGCTCTGCTTTCACAGAAGCCACACATGCTTCTTGAATGAAATACAAACCATTCTGAGGTTTAGAATGAAAAACCATCTACTGCTTGTCACATTCCAGGGCAGTAGGCTCACCAACCCAGATATGCCCTTTGTGTGTGTTTGGACTGCTATATACATACCCGGCTGTTGTCCTGCCCCTGCTATAAAAGAACTATGCACGCATGCATTTCTATTACTACATTAATGCCCCCATAGAGTTTCAGCTGTTTTAAAAACAGTATGTGGATCCATCCAGTCCACCTCACCCCTTTGCCAGCAGCTGACACTTAGGGACCTATGTGACTGCAGTTGGAACCTAGATTCTGTTCAGGAAACACTTGACAAGGCTTGAAGTCAGGTCGAGGAACTACTCTGGCTGGGACACACATCTGCATGCTTTGTTCCAGCAAAGAAGTGGTTATTGTTCAGACAACTTTTTACTCAGGAGGAAAACACAACACTGAAATCTCTGCTCAAGCTTCCCTAGGCAGCATCATATGAGCAGGTGAAAATATGTTTGGTGAAGGGTATGCTGACAGCCCTGACTTCATGTAGCAATCATTCCCAGCTGTCCTGTGAGTGTGTTATATATTTAGCTGATCTCTTGGAAGAGAGATGTGGTGGCTAAAACGGTGAGCAGATTTCTCTGAAAAGACTGATGGGAGGTTGGAACCCTCTGATGGAAAAGCATGCTGATTGGGAAAGAAGGAAGACTTTCATGCTGCATCTGTCTGTTTAAAAATGACCCCTCTTTAATACCTGGAGCAAGAACATGAAGTAGTTTTTATTCTTGTGTTTAATTTTCACCAAAGATATATCAGTTTTATAGATGAGGAAACAGGCTCAGAAATGAAGTCTTGTGTCCATGAATTCACACATACTGGGCTGTGTGATCTGGGTGGAAACAAAGTCTCTGCTTCTGTGCTTTCTCCACTCACTGCAATTTACTTCTGATGCCAGACAGGAGTGATTTTCTCTGATACCAGCTGGGTGTCCTACAGTTCAGTTTTGTCACTAACTAGAGTTAGCACAGAGCCTGGAGGCTTAGGGTTCCATTCCACAAGTGGTCCCCATTTCAAATGCCAGTTGCAAGTTTTAGGTTGTGATGCTTGCTTCTGACCAACCAGCTATAAATTAGCGATTCCCATGACCCCTCTTCCCCAGAGTTTGACTGTTCACTACAGTTACTCATGAAAATAAGCAAAGCATAGTGGTAACTTATTATCAAGCAGTAATTACAAAGTACCAACCAGGAACACATAAGTGGTGGAAGGTATGCATGTGTAGGGTGAGGTGTGGGGAAGGGCATTGAACTGCTCATAAGTCACAATATGTGTATCCCCTGGCTCCCCAAATACTGACCTTTGAGTGTTTGTGGAGCCTTCATTAGGTAAGTATGAGTGAGTTTACGATTGGTCATTGGTGGTCAACCCAACTGTTAGCCTTGTTTCCCTCCCTAAAGGCTGAGGTAGCAATGGAAGTTCCAGTCCTGGAATCATAGGGTTGGTTCCCTTGGTTACCAGACTCCATCCTGAGGCTGGCCAGGCACATCTGGATCCTAGTCATCACTGTAGCATATGAAGAGCTTGTACTTTCCCTCTGGAGCCTAAGCATTCTGGGAGCCGTGTCTCTAGAAACTGAGGGAAGAAGAACAAATGTTTCTAATTGCACCTCACAGCACCAGGTATCTCAACACAGCCCAGATTTGAACCCAGGGATGCCGAGTTCCTCTCCTCAGACTTGATCATACCTAATTAGTTCTTCATCTGTTGTAGGGAAGAATGTTGTCAGCCACTCTGCCCTGGATGAACACATAGTTCTACTCTTGGGGTAACTTTTTCTTGACTTGGGTATCACATGAGTCCTCTGCTTTAAAAATTTTCTTTTTGTTAACAAATACTAATTATGCACAATAACAAGCTTCATTATGACATTTTCATACATGCATAAAATATGCTTTGATCATATCCACACCTCTCCTGGCACCCTGTCCTGTCCCCCTTCCATTCTCTCTGATCTCCTCTTCTCAGCTTGCCCTTCAACTTTCATCCCTTTCTCTTAGTTTTTCTTTGCATGTGTGTGTGTGTGTGTGTGTGTGCCTAGGGATAGAATATCACACACACACACACACACACACACACAGAGAGAGAGAGAGAGAGAGAGAGAGAGAGAGAGAGAGAGAGACTCACCAAGCTTCATTAGGGTTGCTTACTGGAGCATGGGTGATCATTTATTTATAGGTTACCCTAGCAGTGTCTACACCACTGAAAAAAAAGTCTCTTCCCCAAGCAGCCATGGATTACCTCTAGATCATGAGGGGATGGGGCCCATGAGCCCCTCTCTCCTCCGTGATGGATGTTGATGGTCCAATCTTGTGTTTTTGTAGTCATGGCTGCTGGGTATTCACAAGTGTAATCACTATATTGTGCTCTGAAGACAGTGTTCCACAACCTTCCCTACCATTCCTCTGGCTCTTATACTCTTCCCAATAGTCTCTGAGCCTTGGAGGGGGTGATACAGATGTCCCATTTATGGCTGAACACTCAAAAGTCACTTATTTTCAGCACTTTGACCAGTTAGGATGGAGCCTCCATAATTACTGCTGCCTACTACAGAAAGAAGCTTCTCTGACCAAAGCTAAGCAGCACTGAGCCTACCTTTTTGACCAGAGTCAGCTCTATGAGGTGGGTGGGCTTATATCATGTTTTAAAAGAATTTGGTTTCAGCCTTTTGGAGGTTTGGATATACAGTATTTTTATACCATCATTTGGCAACCAAACTGTTAGTGTTCATTCCTTTGTGAGAGGATGTATATGATAAGCATGTTCTCATTTTAGATACCAGTTCTCAATAGTGTGCCACAGCAGCAGTATAGGTACCACAGGCAGTATTGGCTCCATGGTAGGAAGGAAGCAGTATGGGAGTTGGAAAGAGCTGAGGTTTTGAAATGGGGCACACTGGGGTTTATATTGTTGACTGTCACTTGGGAGTGTTTGCTAAAACTCTATCCCTCCATTTTCTTGTTTCTAAGATGGAGATGTCCTGCTATGACATTTGAGGCCACAGGTGGGGTCATGTCAGAGGCCTGTGCAGTGCAGGTGGATTGTATAAGTTGCATAGATGGGCTATGTTGTATAGATGGGCTTTTGTAAATTACCAATGGTGTACTTGGCTCTGAAAGGCTAGGACAGGAAACTGGCAGGGTGTTGGATCTTCCTCATGCCATGAGGCAGCCATTTCTTACCAGACTACCATTTCTTGGTGGGGGGTCTGACTTACTGGTGAGCAGATAAGCTTGAACCTCGCATCTGTCTCATCTCAGAGCTCCCCTACCCCAGTCCCCATGCCTGCTGCTGGCTACAGAGGACATTGCTGTAAGAACTATTTTCTTTGCTGCAGCAACCTTGGGGATCTGCTGTCATGGGGTCATTGTCACTTTACCAGGGAGGAGCCTTTCTGCTCTGGAAACTGGAGGTGTCCCAAACCGCCAACTGCACAGAGCCAGGTCTTCTCTGACAGGCCCCAGATGTACCTCCTTTTGTTGACTAGAATGTCTTAGGAAATCATCCCAGAATTTAAAATACCTCTCAGCCACTCTCCCCAGCAGCACCTCACACTGTGTGCATGTGGGGTCATGCTATGCTTGTTCAAATTGAAAGCAAAACTGGAACCATATCAGACTGTTTGCTGGGATGCTTTCTGTGGTATTGGAAGTTTTGCTTAAAATAATTTAGGCAGAAACCCCATGTGTTCCCTGGCACTGTTAGCAAGACCAGCAAGGTTCTGCTTATCACAGATGCCCCCCGAAGCAGATTCAGTGGGCTGCAGTGAGGCGGCAAACTGCCGTGTTCTCTGAGTTTGGATGACCTGCTGGTGGTGCTGAGTGACCCTCAGCTTTTCTGGAACATGAAAAATAGTTTCGTTGTAATGTCTCTGAGCTCCTGCCAAACAGTCTCAGTGTCTGACTATCTGGATGTAAAGGGGAGATGCATTGTTTTTTTACCAGCTTGTTCTTTTTTCCATTTGCTCTGATGTAATTAATGCCATCATAGAAATACAGGTACAAACTGCTGACTAGGGAGAGGACAGGCAAGGAAACAGGGTGGGGCTTTTCCTGGGGCTGTGGGTGTTAACTGGTGGATGTGATGCTAGATAAATGATGTACATGCATTTCTGTTTGTCATCATGAAAATGGCCAGTGAGTTCTGTCAGGTGCCAGTGAGCTCATTCATTTGAAATGCCTTTGTGAACCCCAAAGTTCTGTGTAGATTGAAATAAGACCATTATTTCAATTTTCTGTGAACCTGATGAACGTGGCTATAAGTTTCACATTTGATGAGTACATTAAATGCAGATGGCCCTTATGCATTATTCTCCCCCATACCCTCTTCTCAGCTCTTGGCAATGTAGTCCAGGCTTTGAATCACCATCCTCCTTTCTTTGCCTCCCAAGTATGGGGATTATAGCCATGCGTCACCATACCTAGTTTATTTCTTACTTTTGACCTGTCTTTATATTGGTCTTTTAAAATACAGCTTACATTTCTTATCAAAAGTAGAAAACCCAACTCATAGATGAGCATTTCTGTCTGACTTGTTGGGCACCAGCAGATATGCTTTTTGCTTAGGCCTTCCCCAGGGCAAAATGCAAAGCTCTGGATACTCCGAAAATAAGGATTGCAATTATTATCAATTACATTTTAGGTTTAAGAGAGTATTGCTGAGTTGGGTGTGGTTGTGCACACCTGTAATCCCAGCATTCAGGAGGCAGAAGTAGGAGAATTGAAGGAAGTTTGAGGCCAGCCAAGGCTACATGGTGAGAGACTCCTCTGCCTCAGGAGAGAGGAGAGAGAGGAGAGAGAGGGGCGAGAAGGGAGGGAAGGAGGGAGGGAGGGAGGGAGAGAGAGAGAGAGAGAGAGAGAGAGAGAGAGAGAATGGAAATGGTTTAAGAACTTGTGTTCGTGAATTCAGAGCCAGCTCCTGTTAGCATAAACAGAAGAGGGTTTTCTCCTGTGATTTAAAATGCCATTCCTTCGACTTCAAGACCAATAGATCACACTTGGGAGAGATACAGCTTACAAAGTTCTACTTTGATCACAGTGTTTATATTTCTGTTTAGCGTTGATATTCAGAATTTGATCGCTCTCCGTCCTCTCCACATTGGCCTATTTATTGGGCACCAAGAATGGAGAGTGGTGGCGTGAGCTGCTGTGTTCGGCTCTCAAATGACTTGACATTACTCAGATTTCTTTTGTGCCTCCTTCTTTGAACACTCACATGTCCTCCTCCAAGGATAATGAAAGCCATCTTGATGTGAAAATAAGCAAATCAGATATTGTGCTTGTAACTTCTTAGTGGGATGAACAAATTCTGCCTTGCCGTATCCTCCCTTTTGCAGTAGAGAGGTGAGAGGTGCGTAGCCTAATCAGTGGCTTTCCTCATTGAATAAACACAAGTCCTTAAGCTGAGGAGACACACCAGGCAGTACACCACTTAGTTTTCTGTTTCGTAAAGGTTGCTTGCTGTGTAGGGTCCTCTTATAAGCCATAAAATTCCAAGGTCTGCAGTACTCTATTGAGTAGTTTAAGATGCCAACATTAGCTAGCTACTTCTGGGTAACAAACTGCCCCAAAGTGTAGCAGTTTAAAACAACGAACATTGCCTATCCTACAGTCTGTGTAGCTCAGACCTGTACCTGGTGTAGTCTCTTGTGAGGCTTAGGGAGTCAACTGAGGCTGTAGCTGTCATCCCTAGACTTGACTGTGGGGTAGGGTTCGGGGGAGTCTGCTGCTGCTCATTTGGCTGGTGGCAGACCCCAGGTCCTCACAGGCTGAGGGCTGGATACCTCATTTTGCTGCCCTGTGGTTCTGTCCATGAGATAGTTCACGTGATAGCAGTCGGAGACCACTGCATACACAAATATGCACTTCTAGCAATCTCAGAACTTGTCACTTCCACCATCAATGTTCTTCTGTAGGGGTGAGTCACTGAGTATAGCTCATCTCCAATGGACAGGGATTACATGAGAACGGGAATACTAGAAGACAGAGTAGAGGGGGGCATCCTGCAGTGTAGCTGGGACTGGCTTTTTACTGTTATTTCATACATAGAATTGAAGAGTCCAACAGTTGTTTAACTGTAGTAGCTAAACCAGTCTAGCAGGATGTTGGAAACTTGAAGGAGAAGGTTACCTGGATAGGATCTAAGAGAATTTCTGTAAGCTCATGACTGTACAGAGTCTGCCCATCGCCTTAAAGATCAAAAAGCATGTTTTTGACCAGAGAGCTAGCTCAGTGGGTAAAGACCCTTGATGCCAAGGCCAACAAGCAAGCTTCATACTCAGAGCTCACATGGTAGAGGGAGAAAACCAACTTCTGCAAGTTGTCCTCTGGCCACCCCCTCCCTCACTTGCACACACAATAATAAATGAGTAAATAAATAAAAATGCAATAAAAATTTAGGAGCATATTCCCACATCTGCCTTGTCCAGCACAGAATATTGCTGACTTCTGGAATAGACTCAGATGGTCTAGAGCCTTGGGGAAGAAGGCTTGGTGACCAAGATGGAGGGACAGGTCTCAGGTCAGAAGGACATGTCTTCCCAATGGACAGGGCCTCCATGAAGGTCAGGCAAAGATCAGGAGGTCATTTTGGGCTCCAGGCCTGGGGCTGCTGTTAGTTGCACACATTGGATACGTACTAGCACTGGACTCTGCCCACCCTCTGCTTCCAACTTGGGGGTGCATGGCAGGGATCTCTACCCTGGCTAGCTTGCTGCTGGCACACATCAGTATTCCAGGAAAGAATGGAACCTGCCTCTGGGTGGAGGCATGCATCCAGCTAGGTGCGTCTATGACCTAGCAAAGGACCTCCTCTAGGAAGGCTACTTCACCTTAAGCCGTGTTGAAGAGACAAGTGGAATAATTCGTTCTTTAATGAGATTGTATGCTTTTCCTTCCCAGAATTCCCTTCCCCAGCACAGTCTCTTCCACAGCTCTACTGCTTTGTGAGTCTGCCTGCTCTGCTGAATTACTCAGAAAACTCTGACTCCTGTCTCTGTTCTAAGCATGCTTTCCCTGACACTTGCTTCTTTACTTTCTCTAAAGCTTCCCTCCCCTCTCATGGCCGCCCTCTCCACTCCCCGCTCTTCCTCTTCCTTTTCCCCTTCTCTTCCTCTGAATAGCTGCTGAGATTTACTGCTTGTCTGCCCTGGGATTTTTCATTAAAGTCTAATAAAATTGTCCTCAGCTTTTTTCTGAGTCTGTTTTAAGATTCTTTATTAATGAGACTAAGAACTCCAAGAGGGCTCCCAGTGTCCCAGGTATCACTGTCTTTTTTAAAAAACATTTTATTTATTATTTTTATTTGATGTGTATGAGTGTATTGCCTGCATGTAAGTGAGTGCACCCAGGTTGTGCAATGCCATGGAGGTCAGAAGAGGGCTTTGGATTCCCCTGGAACTGGAGTTAAGGATGGTTTGTAGCTGCCATGTGGGTGCTGGGAATTTAACCCCGGTCTTCTGCAAGAGCAGTCAGTGCTCTTAACTGCTGAGCCATCTCTCCAGCCCCAAGTATCACTGTCTTTATCCAACGCTTTGTTCTAATTTATTCTTAATTAATTTGTATGTGTGTTGTGCGAGTCATTTCTCTACTTCCATTATGCGGTTCCCTGGGGTCGAACTCAGGTCATCAGGCTTGGCAGCAAGTGAGCCACCTTGCCAGCCTTCTTTGTTGTTGTTTTGAGACAGGGTCTCATATATCCCAGACTGACCTTGAACTCCTCGTCTTCCTGCCTCCACCTCCATGAGTTCTAGGCCAGCTGGGGCTATAGGGAAACCCTGTCTCCAAGAAAAAAGTCTTCAATCCTATTTCTCACATGGTTTGACTTGGTATAATTCTAAGTCAGAATTAATTTTCCCTCAGGATGTTGAAGGTAGTCCTTCATTGTTTGCTGCTTGCTGCTTTAAAGAAACTGTGCAATTTCCAGTTTCCTGCCCTTTGTGAAAATCCTCCTTCCACTCCAGGAGCCTGGAGCCTCTTTCCTGTCCTGCCCAGGTTCCGAGGTATTTTCACCTGATTTTCTTTTTCTCCATTGTGCTAGCTACTCTTCAAACCCTTTGACAGCAGTGTCCCTTTGGTCTGGGAAATTGCTGAATTATATCTTTGAATCCTGTTTTCTATGTCAGTCTCTCCTTTGGATGCACCCTTATCTGTTTCCATTTTCAATTTGTCATCTTTCGCCTCTATTTTCTATAAAATTTCCTTCTTTTTCCCTTATGTTCAGTATTCCATTTTGTGTCAGCGTTATCCTTTGAAAAGAACTATTCTGCTTTTTGTATGCTTTTCATTATTCTCTTTCTTTAAGTGTAATCTTTCTTTCTCTGTCTCTGGAGATGTTACTGGTAGTTTGCCTTCGAAGTTTTCTTGAAAACGGTCTTTCTTTCATACAAGTCACCATCTCTCTTGGTTTATCCCACGTCCTAGGTGCTGTGCTCAAATGTAAGGTGATGTCTGGCTGTATACTTGGGTGTTGACTGGGTTACTAGAAAGCTGGTTAGAAGCACTGTGGATATTTACTTGCAACTTCTTGGTGGGGTAGTCTGTTTGTGCTGCTCCTGGTGACAGCCCCAGAGTCTCTTCTGGTCCTTTTACCCAGGCTCTTTGGATTCCCTTTCCTGTTCCTTCCCTTGGAGGTACATGATGGCTCTCTACTGTTCTGGGAGCAAAGTGGGGTTGAGAGGAGAGCAGACTGGGGGAACCTTACTAGCTCAGTGTAGATGGACTTTACTTCTATGTTTTCAGCAATACATCCTGACGTTTCAACTCAGTCCAGACCTACTGTTACCTTCTTCACAGAGTAAGCCTGTAGTATTCTGACAACTGTTTCTTATACAGGCTTCTTTCCCTAGATTGACTTTTGATCTCTGTGTGTCTCTCATTTCCAGGGTGTGTTGTGCTGGCAGTGTGTTGGTGTTTTTTGAGTCATTCCATTCGAATCTGATTATATTTTGGTGTTGTCTACTTGCATCTAGGAATGAAATTATTACCAGGTCACCTGCCTGATTCTCAGCATCTATAATTTCTGTTCTTTTGTTTGTTCTACATCTTTCCTTTTCCTTCAGGGCAAAAAAAATGATATTTTAATAGGATTTTGAGAGGGAGTAATGTAAATTAACATGTTCCATTAATCATCTTTGACTGGAAGTCTTTTGAATTTTTTTCTATAAATAACTCGGGTATTAGGTGCTACTAGGCCACTCCCTGCAATGGGACAGACAACTTATGGCTTCACTCAGCCTGTCCAGGTTGCTACTTGGGACCTTGCTTCCTCAGTAGACCTTGCTCAGCTCAGCTTTCCCTGATGGAAGCTTGGTCACTGGGCTGCTTGAAACCCAGCCTTAGGTCATGTGAAGCTCTGATGCCCCCAACGTTGTTTTTACTTCTACCCTGGAGGCCACTTGCTGACATCTGGGTTTTCCTTAGATCCAGTTTTGCCTTGTTACAGTCCCATTATGGTTGACATGGGAATCCAGGGCTTGAATCACACTAGAAACTGAGTGTGCAGGGCTGACTCCTGTTTTGAGTCAAGGCTAATCCACTCTCATACAGCACGTCACTGGGCCTTTACCCACTGGGGGAGTCTTTTCTTGCTCTTGTTCTGTTTGTCTTTGGAGGCACCTGGCTCATTCCTAGTTTTCCTTTACTTTCTCTTTCATGCAAAGTGGGCACCCACAGATGTTCACCCCTGTGTACCTAGAAGCCAGGCTGCCTGTACTGTGGCCTTATGCTGACAGTACACACTGGTTTTAGAGACTTTCTTGGAGCCGCCAGGTGTCTTCTTAAGGAGCTGTTATAGATACTATGTTTTGATTCTACCTGGGATCCATTACTGTTCTGTAGCAGACTTTAGGCAGGTACGGCCTCTTGGGATAATTTTTTTGCTGAAGTATTATTTGGCTAATAGCAAAGATGCTATTGTGTGTGCTGCTGAGGCATTTTTGCTTTCCTCTGGGACTTCCAGGCAATGAGGTCACTCCCCAGACTCCACTCTGACAGCCCTTACACTTCCAGAATAGTTTATTGTCTATTACTTTACTGTACTTCTGTGAGGATTTTGCAGTGTTAGAGTAATCACTAATTGTGATTTTTTTTTTCTTATAAAGAGCCTTCTCTCTGGAGAAACAATGTATATTAACTGAGGAGAGAGTAATTTTTGATGCCTGTTAAAATACTTAATGGAGTGTTTTTCTTTTTCTACAGTGGTACCTAGTCTTTGGAACGTTGATGGAGAAGTTACAGTCCCTGAACAGAAGCCGGGAGAGGTTGCTGAGGAGCTTGCCAGCTCCTATGAGAGGAAGCTCATTGAGGTAAGGCCATCTGTGTGGGTCATGTTCCTCTGTCTTCCTCATGCTGTGGTTGTCCCTAATGCTGGCTGCTTTGGTGACTTTCCAGGTAAGGGCCTGCCTGTTAAAATAGCCAACCAATGCCACACTCCAATAAAGCAAAACTCAAAAAGGTAAACCCATAGTACTTGATAGAGAAGAAGAAAAGTTAACTGTATGTGATGATGCATGCCTATAATCTTAGCACTCAGGAGGCTGAGTCAGGCCTCTGTGGGTTTGAGGCCAACCTGGTGTATATAGTAAGTGCAAGGCCAGTCAGGGCTACATAGTGAGACTCTGTCTCAAAATAAAAAGTTAAAATAAGTAAAGGGAAAGTTAGTTCTATGGAAAATATTACTTAATTGGAAACATTTGGCACTTATTACAAATAAATAGAGAAGACATGAATATATAACATCAACAGTAAAAGAACTCAGTGCTGGGAGATGGCAGAGTCAGTACAGTGCTTGCCATGTAGGCATGCGGACCTCAGCTGCATCTCCAGAACTCATGTGAAAAATGTTGAGTGTGGGTATCACATGCTTGTAATCCCAGTGCTGGAGAAGCAGAGACTGGAGGATCCCTGTGGGTCTCTGGCCACCCCATCCATCTAATCTAAATGATGAGCCCAGGCCAGTGAGAGAACCTTTGTCAAAGGAGGTGATGGTGTTTTTGAGGATGGTACTCCAGGCTGTCGACTGGCCTACACACACGCACACGCACACGCACACGCACCTGCACACATAAGAAAAGTGAAGGCATCCTAACCCTCTGGCCTACACACACACACACACACACACACACACACACACACACACACGCGCGCGCACACACGCACACACACACGCACGCGCACACACGCACACGTACATGCACACATAAGAAAAGTGAAGGCATCCTAACCCTAGATTTGGAGAATTAAAAAGGAAAGAGTCCTGGTGGAACCATGTGCCGGTAAAGGGACTGTTGTCTCAGGTGCCATTCATATGCAGTTGAAGAGGAGGCTGACTGCTGGATGGGACCAAAGAACCGCAGAAGTAAAAGTACTTAAAGAAGATGTGCTTTTGTGGGAGGTAGTGACCCTGTAGGCTACTGGGTGATGCCCAGGACACACTCCAAGAACTCTGCAATGAGTCCTTTGCTAGGTGCATGTCCCTAAAACATTTTACACATATCTGTGTCTTGGTTGAGGTATGTTCTAAAAAGCTGGCAAAGATAGCATAAAGAAAGAAAACCACATGTCATTTAGATGGAGATACCTACAAACTCCAGACACATATTCCCCAGTCAAATTCAATCACATCTTAATGGAACAGTGCACAGAGAAACACACATCTGTAATCCCAGTGACTCAGAAGGTCCAGGCAGAAGGATCACAAATTCAAAGTCAATCTTGGCAACTTAATGAGACCCTGTTTCAAAGTTACAGAAGAGTTAGGGATATAGCTCAGTGTTAAGAGTGCTTACCTAGTGTGTGCCAAGCTCTGTGTCCATCCTCAGACTGCAAAGAAAAGAAAACAAAAACAAAGGTTAGTATTTAAAAAATGGTTTAATATTAGGATATTCAACGTGTAAGTCACCTTACTATGTTAAAGGAGAAAAACAGGCAATTATCTTGATAAGTAACAAGTTTACTTATAACATTTATAATCAAGAACTATTTCATTTAATTATTTTAATACTTATTTAAGTGAAATGGGGCAAATGTGCATGCAACTTCAGGCTCCTAACCACACCTAACTGATAAAAATATTTTACAATAAAAACATCACTTTATTTATTTATTCATTTATTTGTGTGTGTATGTATGTGGACACGTGTGCTGTAGTGCACATGTGGCGGTCAGAGTACTACTTATTAGTCACTTTAGCTATCAGGGATCTTTTGCTTTGTGGTTCCATATGAATTTTAGGATTTTTTTCTTTTTTATTTCTATGGACACTGTCAGAGGGAATTTGATTGGGATTGTATTGAATCTGTAAATTGCTAAATTACTTTTGCTAAGATGGTCATTTTCACAATATTAATTCTACCAGTCCTTGAGCACAGAAGGTTTTTCCATCTCCTAGTGTCTTCTTTAATCTCCTTAGAGATTTAAAATATTCATTGTAGACATCTAGGTTTATTCCTAGCTACGTTTTTTTGAGACTATTGTGAATGGGAATGGTTCTATGATTTTTTTTTCCTGATTGCTTGTTATGGTTAAATAAAAAGGCTAGTGAATTTTGTAAATTTATTTTGTATCCTGCCACTTGTTGAAAGAGTTGATTATATCTAGAAATTTTATGGTGGAATTTTTGGAATCTCTTATGTGTATTATATCTTCTGCAAATAGGGTTAATTTGACTTCTTTTCCATTTAATACCCCTGTAATTTCCTTCTTTTGTGTAGATAGTGGACAACCTTGTCTGTCTTGTTCCTGATTTTAATGAGAATGATTCCAGTTTTTCTCCATTTAGAATGATGTTGGCTGTGGGCTTGTCATATACAGACTTAATTATGTTGAAGTATGTTCCCTCCACTCCAGTTCCCTCTAGTTTTTTTTTTTTGTTTGTTTTTTTTTTTTTATCATGAAGGCATGTTAGACTTTGTCAAAGCCTTTTCTGTATCTATTGAGATGATCATATGACTTTTGTCCTTAAGTCTGTTTATATGATTTATTACATTTATTGACTTACATATATTGAACTTGCTTCTGTGGAATAAAGTCATCTTGATCATGGTGGATGATCCTTTTGATCGGTGTCTGTATGTAGTTTGTAAGTATTTTATTGAGAATTTCTGCATCTATGTTCATTGGGGATATTGGCCTATAGTTTTCTTTTTTCTTTTTGTCTTTACCCACTTTTGGTATTGGAGTAATACTGGCTTTGTAGAAGTAGTTTGGGAGCTTTCCCTCTGTTTCTATCTTTTTGAATAATCTAAGCAGTATTGGTTATAGTTTTTCTGTGAAGATCTGGTAAAATTCGGCTGTGAATTCATCTGTATCAGGGCTTTTTTAGTTGGGGGACTTTGTATTACTGTTTCAGTCTCCTTATTTGTGACAGGTTGTTGACCTCTTGGGTTAACTTTGATAGTTCAATTAACTCTAGAAATTCATCCATTTCTTCTAGATTTTCTAATTTGATACCGGCCATATATATGTCTTTTTCTTTTTCTTTTTTTCTTTTTGGCTTTTTGAGACAGGGTCTCCCTGTAGCCCCAGCTGTCCTGGAACTCACTATGGAGACCAGGTTGACCTTGAACTCACAGAGATCCACCTGCCTCTGCCCCCTGAGTGCTGGGATTAAAGGCATGGGCCACCACGCCCGGCCAGAGTAGGTTTTTAAAGTAATCACTTATGTTCTGGATTACTTTGGTGTCTGATGTAATGTTTCCCTTTTCATCTCTGACTTTGTTGAGTTTGTGCTTTTGTTCTCTAGATTATCTGGGCTAAGGCTCTGCCTATTTTGTTTATCTTTTCAAAGATGATTCATTAATTCTTTGTACTGTTTTCTTTGTTTCTGTTTCATTGGTTTTTGCTCTGACTTTTATTATTTCTTCTCATCTCCTGGGTTTGGGTTTGGTTTGTTCTTGTTTTTCTAGATTCTTGAGTTATATTAAGTCATTTATTTGTGCCCTTTCTAATTTTTTTTTAATGTAAGCACATAGAGCTCCAAACTTCCCTTTGGGGGCTGCTTTTAATATATCTCAGAGGTTTTGTTGTATGGTATGTTCATTTTTATTTAGTCCCAGGAATAGTTTTCTTTCTAAATTTCATCTTTGACCTATTCATCATTCAGTAGTGAGCTGTTTAATCTTCATGAGTTTGTGTAGTTACTAGAGCTTCTTTTGGTGTTGATTTTAAGCTTTATTGTATTGTGGTCTGATAGAATACATGGAATCATTTTTTTTTTTTTTTTTTTTTTTTTTTTTGTATTTGTCAAGGTTGGTTTTGTGCCCCAGTATATTTTAGAGAAACTTCCATGGGCTGCTTTCTTTGGTGCTTGGGTGGGCTAATTTGTAGATATCTGTTAGGTCCATTTGGCATATGATATCATTTAATTCAGACATTTCTCTGTTTATTCTTTGTCCAGATGACCTGTCTATTGGAGAAAGTGGGGGGTATTGAAGTCCCCTACCATTACTGAGTTGGGGTTAATATGTGTCTTGAAGTATAGTAGTACTCTTTTTATGAAATTGGTTACACAGAGTTTGGTGCATCTATATTCATGATTGTAATGTCTTCATGGTTGATTTTTTTTTCCTTGAGTCAGAATGAAGCAACCTCCTTTATTTCTTCTGATTAATTTTAGTTTGAAATCTATGTTGTCTGATATTAGGATAGGAATTGTTTCTTGATGCCATTTGCTTGGAATATTTTTTCCATCCTTTCAGTCTAAGGTGGTGCTTGTAGGTAACAAAAACATGGATTTTCTTTTTTGGTTCAACTAGTCTTATCTTTTGATTGGAGAAATGAGGCAACTGATGCTTAAATTTATTACTGGAAAATGTTTATTGGATATGGTAACTATATTCTTAGTTATGTTTTTCCCCATGATCATAGCCTCATTTATTTTCTTTCCATAGCCTCTTGGGTATGGTTATTCCTTTCTTCAGTCCTTTGTATTGCTTTGAGTATTTTTTGTAGGGCTGCTTTGGTGGATACGAATTCTTTCAGCCTATTTATATCATGGAAGATTTTTTTTTCCTTTTCCTTTGACTATGATATAGTTTTACTGTGTAAAGAAGTCTAGGTTGGCATCTGTGTCATTTAGAACTTGGAATACATTGCTCCATGCTCTTCTGGCTTTTAAAGAATGCATTGAAGGGGGCTGGAGAGATGACTCAGCAGTTAAGAGTACTGGTTGCACTTGTAGAGGACCTGGGTTTGATTCCCAGTACCCACATGGTGGCTAACAACCATCCATAACTCCAGTTCCAGGAGATCTTACACCCTCTTCTGACCTTCATGAGCATTACATGACACAGGTGTACTTACATACATGCAGGCAATACACTCATATACTTTAAATAAAAATAGTAAATAAAATAATTTTTAAAAATGCATTGAAAAATCAGATGTAATTCTGATGGGTTTTCCCTTATATGTAACTTGTTTTTCTCTTGCAGCTTTTAGTATCCTCTTTTTGTTCTGTATATTTAGTGTTTTTACTATGCTATGTTATGGGGAGTTTCTTTTCTGGTCCTGCATATTTGGTGTTCTGTGTGCTTCTTGTATTTTTATGAGCATGTCTTTCTTTAATTTAGGGAAGTTTTCTTTTATAATTCTGTTGAAGATCTGTTCAATGCCATTGACCTGAGATTCTTCTCCTTCTATGCCTATAATTTATAGATTTGGTCTTTTCATGTTGTCCAAAGCTTCTACATATTTCATTCCTGTATTTAAATTCTTCTTCATATTTTATTTTTTGCTTGAGCAGTCCAGTTGTCAAGCTTTGTTGTCAAGTCTTGATATTCTATTTTCCATTTGATTCATTTTGCTGGTAAGACTTTCTCCTTTCCTTTCTAATTGGTTTATACTCAACAAGAGTTTTTCAGTCTCATCTACGTCTCAGCTTGGTTTTTCTTCGATATTTCTTTTTCATGAATTCACTTTTCAAATCCTGAATTGTCTTCATCATTCATTCAGCATTATATTTGTATTTTCTTGAACTTTAGTCAGGAATTTATTCTTATCCTCTTTGAGTTCTTTCAGTTGTTTGTGTGCTCTTTAAAGTTCTTGAATTCTTTGATCATGTTTATGATTGTTCTTTTAAGTTATGTTCTGGGGTTTCTCTGGGTAGTTCTCATTATATAGAACACTTCTATATGACTGAGATTTGGTGGGAACATATTACTTTGTTTTTTTCATATTATTTGTGTTTTTGTGTAGCGACCTGTGCATATGTCCCACCCCCCCCTTTGGTTGTGTGTCTGATATGAAATTCTTGCCTGACTTTGTCAGACAGAAGTTTGGTTCTGCTTTTATTGCTGTTGTAGCTTGGTTGGTTTCTGATCAGGTATGAATAGAAAGTTTGTCTGTGCTTCAGGTTTCTACTTTTGATTCTTTTTTCAAACTGGAGTAATGGGATGATTCCAATCTGGTCTGGTGTGCCAGGTGGACAGTTATGACTAGACCTGTGAGTGTGGAGATTGGGAAAGAGTGGGTGAGTTCTAACTGGCTCACCAAGGTTTCCAGGCCACATGAGCAGGGATTCCTGTCCTAGTCCCAGAGAGGAAAGATGGCAAAGGAGTGGGCAGGTTCTAATTGGCTCACGAGGATACACAAACAGTGATCCCTGACTTAGTCCAGATAGGAAGGATGGTGAAGCTCTCCCTTGTTTTTTGAAATAAGGGTCTCTCACTGGCCTGTGGCTCACTGATTTGGTGAGGCTGCCTGGCCAGTGAGCCCCAGGAACCCTCTTGTCTCCACCTCACCAGTGCTGAGATTATGGGTGTGCTCTACCACACCTGATTTTTAATGTGCATTCTGGGGATCATACTGAAGCCCTCATGCTCAAGTGGCAAGCACTTTACAAACTGAGCCATCTCCCCAGCTCCTCTAGTGGTGTTTTCTACACATGATGACTTTGCATTCTTCTCTGTTTAAAGGGAGGTTTCCTATCTGTTCTTTCAGCTGTGCATGGCATTACAGTAAGCCTTTCTTGAACCTTTGTGTTACATGAATGGAGTATTTGTGAGGCTCCTCTGTTATTGATAATGGACTGAGTTTATCCATAGAGTAATCAACACTGTTAGCAAAGGAATAGCAAGCCAGGCTCTGTGTGTGTGTGTGTGTGTGTGTGTGTGTGTGTGTGTGTGTGTGTGTGTGTTGTGGGGAGTGTGTGTGTGTGTGTGTGTGTGTGTGTGTGTGTGTGTGTGTTGTGGGGGGCAACTTGTGCAGCTGATGTCATCTCTTTCATTCTCAGCAGGGCAAAGAGGGCAGAAACTTTTTATTTCAGATACCATGACTATTGGAGGATCTCAAACATTGTAATTCATCCCTGTGTGTAGGGTGCTCCTGAGCATGCTGTCTTGGGGTCTGTCTTCAGAAGCATGCAGTTTATCCCCAATTGTGCATGCATATCACAAATTTGTTCTTGGTGGTCTAGAATCTGGCATCCGGGCAACCGTGAACCTCAGTAAGCTCCATGAAGTCATATGTTAATAGTAGGTGGGCTTTGAGGCCAAAGACTACAGGTAAAAAGATTGTTCCAGGATGGTGGTGTAATTTCAGTGGTAGAGTACTTGTGTAGTATGAATGAGGTCCTGGGGTCTATCCCCAGCACTGCAAACCCAACCCAACCCAATCTTAACCCAGATTGTTAAGTGATTTGAACTGTGGAAACCAAATGTGATAATATTGTCAACCTAACAGAATCACCTAGGAGACAAATCTTTGAGCATGTCTGTCAAGGATTATAAAGATTATGTTGAGATGGGGTGACCCCTGCTAAAGCTAAATGTGGGTGGTACCATTTGATGACCTGGACTGAATGGGATGGAGAAAGTGAGCAGCGCAGCAGCATTCATCTGACTGGATGCAGTGTGACCAACTACCTCAGGTTCCCACAGCTGTGACTTCCCCACTGAGGTGCTCTGCACCCCAGAACTATGAGCAGCATGCAACCTTCCTTAAGTTGCCTTTGCCTGGTATTCTATCACAGCAGCAAGTCAGGTAACTAACACCTGAAGAAGGAAGGGAGGACTATGGCAGGTGCAGGTCGGTCTGGCAGTAGAAACACATTGGTAATGTGCCTACCACTGTCATCTGAACATCTGGCTCTCAGGAGTGTTCTGTAGTCCCTCCCAGGCAGTAGGCTCAGGCCTTATGTCTATGACCTGTGGCCCCAGAAGAACTGCTCCAGGGAGACCCCGTACTTTCTGGCTCCAAGAAGCATAGTGACTTGCTAGGATTTCTCAGCCAGGAAGAAGAGCTAGATTCTGATCACTCAGGGAACAGAGTACCACATCACAAACCAATCACTACCTCTGTGCTCTGGGAAACTGAGTTCACTGAAGGGAAAGAAAGGGTTTACATGACAGAAGAGAAGCAACAGTCACTGGTAGAGCTCTGGAGAGTGAGTGGGAGATGCTGCAGGGCAACCAGCAGCAGCTCACAAAGTCTGTGCAGCATCAGCATTTGAGATGGTGTCTGGAGGAGGAGTTGGAGGTGGAGGGCAACACCCTCCACCCCGCACCCCCACCCTTCAGTTACAGAAGAGGGCAGCAGTGACCAGGAGTGGGCCAGACTAGAAGTCCTTGAGGTTAATGTGGACAAGGACAAGGCCTTTCTGGCCATGTCTTTGTCACTTATCACACCTTCAGCACACAGTTGGAACTCCATAAATGTAACATCCAATGACAGTCTGTTGAGCCTGTGAAGTGCTTGCAGGATGTGAAATGCAGGGCCTGGAACCCCAGACTGGAAGTGATGGGGAAGTCCTAAATATGGCTTGTGGTGGCAAGAATTAAGGTGTCTAAGGGCTGGGGGTTGTGACTCAGTGGTAGAACACTTGCCTAGTGTGATTGAAACCCTGGTTTGATTCCCAGCACAGCCAACCTAAATAAAAAGAAAAAGAAAGAGGTGTCTAGGATGACACAGGAGCTACGCAGCAGAGGCAAACTATGTTCTGGTGCTCAGGGTTGGGGAAGCTGAGCTTATAGAGTCTAGTGAGGACCTTGAAAGCAGGCAACTGGGAACAGCTTATGACACATTGCCAGGCACCTTCTGATCACCCTACCTGGCTTCCTTTCTTCTTCTCATGTGCCCTGTGAGCCTCTAATAGACCTGGCAGTGGTAGGAGATGAGCCTGAGGTGGAGACGCTCCTCTAATAGCCTTTACTTCCATAGACTGAATTTTCCTTCTTTCTTGGCTGCAAAATAGCTTTGGTGTCAGAGCCATCAATGTCTCTGCTGTGGAAAGTCCCAGCCATTTGTTACCCCAGTGCCATGCAGAGATTTTACAGATGCATGAAGCAGTGCCTGCCAGCAGGGGCCTGCCTTGAACTGTCTGGAAGAGTCTTTGAAGGCAACTCTGCAATGGTTGGCACCCCACCATAGCTGCTTTACATAGCTCCTCCCTCCTCCTCTTGGACTCCAGTGATGATGCTCAGAATTTCCTTTGTAAACCTTCCCATCTCTCTTGAAGATCTGAGACATCAGAAGACATGGGTTTGTTCTCACCAAAGGTTTTGAAGATGAAAGATGTTGGACACTTCCAAGACACATCTAAGACCTTTGCTTCTTTCCCTCTTTTTAGTATAATCTTTGGTTTAGCTTCATCACCAGAGTGTCCATTCCATGCTAGAGACTGGCTTCAAGAAAAATGTAAAATATGGGTGCTATTCAGACCTTGATCTCTTATCTTTTTGCCACTGATTTCCTCAGTTTGGTGGTGTTGTGGACACTTGATATACCATGTCAAAGTTCATGTTTACCACTTCCTGGTTGGCTACTTGTCTCTATAAGCCTCAGGTCCTCCTCCAGTGGAATGCAGCCAGTGTACTCTAACTTGAGGCTGGTTGAAGGTTCAACCAGGTCAGAGCCTGGTATAGACAGGGAGGGTCCTTGTGTATCTGTTTCTTCCTGTACCATGACACTGGTGTCTCAGTGGGGTGATAATTCCAAGCACCCTGCCCTCTTTTGCATGAATGGACATCTGACTTGAGCCAGTCAATGAAGCTTCAACTCCTAGGTTGTTCAGGAGTGCAGCCTTTTGTTCAATGGTGAGCAACAGTGAGCATTGATTCAGCAAACTCATTGTGTTTGGACCCACGAGATGCTCCACTGAGTTTCCAGAGCCATTCTAGTTGTAGCTCCTCTTCTGAGCCAGATTCTTGAACTTTCCTAACTGCTAATAATGATAACTTTTAGCTCGGGTTGGAATCTGTACATTAGGTGGGAATGGTGGTGTATACCTGTTATCCAGGCACCTGGGAGACTGAGGCAGGAAGATCATGAGTTTAAGGCCAACTTGGGTTACATATGAAACCCTTTAAAAAGCCAACAAGGGATTGAGAAGACATCTTAGTTGGTAAAGTGCTGGCTGTGTCAGTGTGAAGACCTGAGTTCAACCCCCAGATCCCTGATAGAAAGCAACAAAACAGGTAAGATGGTGTGCTTGTAATCTCAGCACTGGGGAGTCGGACAGAAGCATCCCTGGAGCTTGCTGCCCAGCCACCCTAACTTAAAAGGCAAACCCCAGGCCAGGGAGAGACCCTGTCTCAAAAAGCAAGGTGGCTGACTTCTGAGGAATGACACCCGAAGTTGACCTCTGGCCTCCACACACATGCACATATGTGGATGCCCAACTGTGTACGTATACATACACACACACACACACACACACACACACACACACAGGAACACATATACATAAGTGAATAAAAAACTTGCCACCACCACCACAAAACAAACACCAAACAGCTCTGCTTCTCTTGTCTGCCTCCAAAGTGCTTCAACCTGTAAGAAGTCTTTTTACTACAGGATCACTAGATGGCACTTCCTGCTGTGTCCCTGCTTGCTGCCACCCATGCTCAGCTTGCTCCCACCAGCTGACTGGCCTGCCATGCTTTGCAGCGCACTTTGCAACCCTAGCTGTTGTCACCTCCTGGGCATGCTGTACTGTGGCACTGCTGTTCATCCTCAGCACACAGAACTCTTTCCTTCCTTGTTGCAGGGCTCTGATAGCTGTTGAGATTTTCTGAATTACAGGATCCTTATTGTTTACTGTGTGAGTATTGTATAGTCCCTGAATGTTTGCTCCTGGGTGAAATGAATGGTGTATTAATGATATTTCTTCTCGTGATAATGGTAGAGTTACCATCAGTGGTAAAGTAAACCTATGTGTGGATCTGGAGCTGGTGACACACACATTCCTAATCACCTGCTGCAGACAACTGGACATGAGCATCATGTTAATAAGCTGCAAAAGCTCCCAAAGCAGCTGGGGCCTCAGGCACAGCAATGCCAACATTTGCTTCACAAATCGGTACTGATGGCTACTGACATGTTTTGTGTAGCCAGGAGTCATTTTCATATAGGAGAGGCACAGGCTTTCCAATAAAATCTTAAGAGTCCATGTGAAGACTCCAGCGAAGGAACTCTAAGCCAAGATCAGTGTTAACCTGATGCTCCAAATGAAAAGCATGATGTGAAGGTTTTGTTTATTTTCAAGTCACGTAATGCAGAGTGGATGGAGACCAGGATCTCATGTTATGTAAGAAGGGAAAGGGTTTGCTCACCAACCAGGACTGAGTGTTTATGTGTTTGTTATACATGATCTCTTTTCTACCAAATATGTTTCCCTCTAAAGTGTGGATGACTAATGACTAGGGATGACCCCACGCCATGTGGGTGCTGGGAATCGAACCCGGGTCCTCTGCAAGAGCAGTCAGTGCTCTTAACTGCTGAGCCATCTCTCCAGCCCCTTAAACATTGTTTTTGAAATTAAAATTACCCAAATATATTTAAAGTCAACAGAAGAGTGTCCAGAGCTTCCTTGTCCCTGTCACTGACTTACCCTTATGCTCAGGCCCACCCTGCCCCATCCTCCGACTCTCCCGTTTCCCTAGCTTCAAACAGTGTGCTAAAGGAGATCCAGTTCACAACACTGACTTAATTCCTAAGTTTTTTTGAGATATATTTATAACAAAAGGGCTATATTTTAAAAGAAATAAAAGGAAAAAGCCTCTGCTAAGTCTATAATTTGTAATAATTTCTTATTATCAAATATGTAGTGAGTGTTCAATTTCCAACATTTGAATAAGAATCCAAATAAGGTCCTGTCCTAGTTTGCTTTTTGATGCTATGATAAAACATTGACCAAAAGCAACTAGGGGAGGAAAGGATTTATTTCAGCTACAATTCACAGTCTCAGTTCATCACTGAGGGAAGTCAGGGCAGGAACTCAGCAGGAACCTGGAGGCAGGAACCTCAGACCACAGACCACAGAGGAACACTGCTTACTGCCTTGTTCTCCCATCTTCCTAATACAACCCAGGCCCACCTGTCCAGGGATGGTACCTCCCACAGTGGGCTGGGCCCTCCTATGTCATTTATCAATCAAGAAAATGCCCCACAGATGTGTCCACAGGCCAGTCTAAAGGTGGCAATCCCTCACTTGAGGATCCCCTTCCAAGATTTCTCTTAATTCGTGTGAAGTTGACAAATTCTAACCAGTACAGACCCACACTTGCTATCAGCTAGTGGATCTCTTCAATGTCTTGTGGTCTGCAGGCTTCCCCATGTGTCCCTGCCACCCCCTCCTCTTTAAGTCTGATGCATTAGTTGAGGAATTTGACTCATTCATCCTAGAGGGTTGATCCCTACAGGGTCCAGTGTATATAGGGTACCTTTGGGTGACATTTAATGAATGCAGTTATAAATCCTGATGTTAGTGCTGATAACCTCTCTTCATGTCAGTCAGGGTCTGTTTCTAGGCCTGTGTTCACTGCAGTATGTGAATGCTCACTGCATCCTTACAGACAAATGAGGGAACAGTTTCCTGGAGGGGCCGAATCACCTGCCCACAGTCACAGGCATGCTACCATGTATAGAGCCAGGATTCGATGCCAGCTGCCTGACTCCAGAACCTGTGCCCCCTGCCCTATACTGTAGAGGCGTTTCTTCCTGGCTGCAAAGAGGAATTGGGCCTTCCTTGTCACATGGCTTTAACTTTAGATCCTAATGGCAGTCAGAGCAATGTGAGAAGTCACAAACGAATTGATGATTACCTTGTCAAACTCAAGGGAGTGACAGAGGGGTGAGGAGGGAGAGTGGAGACAGTGCCTGTTGCTGGCAGGCAGTTCTTGATGTAAACACTCATCGACATAAACAAAGACCACAGGCTTCTTCTGCACAGGCCTGTGCTGGTGTCGCGCTCATAACTTGTCCTGTGCTGAGGTGGCCTGTCCAGCAGCAGAAGGAAGCAGATCCACTTGGCAGGGCCCTTCTCACTGGCCCTTTTTATCTCTTCCTCTTCCTGGCCTCCAGCTCTCCTAACATCTCAGCCAGGCATGTTCAGTTGCTGTTGACAATTGTGCTCCCACTCCAGGGCATGGGTCTTTGTGGATCTTTGATCTTTTCTCCTCTAGGTCTTTGGTCACCTGTTTTCTGGCTTCATGGGGTGGGGTTGCTTTGTGGAAGCATGCTCTACTTCCTGCACTGGGTTTGGCTTCCACTTGAGTGGAGGTCTCATCTCTGGGGCTGTCTCTGGTCTGGGAGTCTGGAGTACTTGAGAATGAACAGATGAACTTTGTAAAGAAACACTTGGAAGATGATCAAATACTCCTTTTTGGGGAACAGATAAAAATACTTGTAATTATAGTGGCTAGTTTTCAGCTCCTCAGCCCCATACTATTTTAGGCGTGTTGTAAATTTGCTTTCTTCTTTTAGGGCAGGAAGTGGCTTTCTGAAGCTACTTCTGGGCCTCCCAGGAAGATTCATCTGGTCTTGATGGAAGGGGATCAGGAGACACCATCCTGTCCTGTCAGGGTTGAATGTGCCTGGCGAGGAGCCATGGCTGACCCTAAGACTAAGACTGGATGATCTGAGCCTGTTCCTACCAAAAGAGCCTATTGCTTACAGTGCAGAAATGTACAGGCTACAGGGAGAGCAGGCTACTGAGCAGGCCGGTGGAGTCCAAGGTTTGCCAGCAGAAAAACCAAAGTCTGTCCTTGTTGGTCTGCTTAGTCACTCCTGTTTCATCTGGAAACAGGAGTGACTCACCTGTGCCCAAGAGCCATCTGAAGGCCATGAGTTTGTATCTTAATAAACTCTTCACACGGTGGCTCTTATCCTCTTCAGCCATATTTGTCATCTCGCTGTGAGCCTGTTTCAGTTTTCCAAATGTGCACCTTTGCACAGGGTGACTTTTATGACTGGAACCCCTTAGTCCTTTTTTCCATATACTCTCTTCTCCTTATTTTCTCTCATTGACTCCCACCCTCCTCACCCCCCTTAAGAACTCATCCTGAAGGTGGGTGTGGTGGTACATGCCTATGATCCCAGTACCTGGAGACTGAGGTAGGAGGGATTGTAAGTTTGAGTCCAGCCTGGTCTAATGAGACCTTGTCTCAAAAAAGGGGGGAGGGCTGGAGAGATGGCTCATCAGTTAAGAGCACTGACTGGCCTTATAGAGGACCCAGGTTTGGTTCCCAGCACCTACAAGATGGCTAACCATCTATAACTCTAGTGCCAGGGGATCCAATGTCCTCCTCTGGCCTCTGAAGGCATTGCATGACATGGGTGCACTTACATAATGCAGGCATAACATAATAATAAATACAATGCATTTATTATTAAGCCCCATCTCATTTTTTTCTCTTCCTGGTCAGATAGGGGAGGGCATTTCCCAGTGTCCTTTGTGTGTCAGTTGGGATCATGTGACTGTTTCTGGCCAGTGAGCCGTAAGTAGAAATGATGAGTGTCATTCCAGGCTGGGGATGGAAGAGTTGGGAAGTGGTTTCCTTGGCTCTTGTTTCCCTCACATAGTGATCACGGGAGCTTGAGCTCCATGTGGCATAGCTACTGGATGTCACTAGCTTGGATTCCCCAGTCATTGCTTGGAAGGGAGCTTCGCTGTTTTGCTGCTGGACCGACTATAATCTAAGAGCAGGAGTGGGCTTTTCTCTGTTTAGCCAGGGAGGTATTGGAGTACTTATTGTTGCTGTAGAACATTGCCTGTCCTGACTATCCTCAGCTCAGGGCCAAGCCTGGTTTTAGGTGTAGCTGACTCTTAGGATGTGAGCTATGTCACCATGCTCCTGTTTTGTCCTTGCTGTTACCATTTCTGGATTGAATCTGCTCTTGATAGCTTTCCTCCTTCTGCTCATAGATAGCTGTGATCCCCCCTGGACAAATAGGTTTCCTTCCAGCTTCATAATCAGAGGAGAAAAGCAGACTTTATCTTTCTCTTTCTGAAAAAAGCATTGAGTTTATGCTAGTGAGAAGCTCAGGCTTGACTCTTGGTTTTCATCTGATCACAGGATTTGGCTTCTGTGCTAAGACAGAGGGCAGAGCCCTGTTCTGACATGGGGAATAAAGGATAGGGATGGGCTAGGGAAATGGATGCTACTGTAGACTCAGTCTTGCTTTAGCACTCAGCAAATGAATGAACAAATGAACGAGTAGCAGGTCAATGGTAATGTGGATGCAACCCCCTCTCTTGCCCTATCCTCTTGGCAGAGTGAGCTTCAAGAGTGATCAGTGAACCCAGACAAGGGGCACTGGCAGTGTCTGACACCTTGGTATGGAGGGGAATGGTTTGGGCGCCTGAAAAAGAAGGAGCAGGACTGTTCACCTCTAAGCTCACTCTTTGAAGGTCAAAGAGGACTTTGCCTATTAGCCAGGGTGGAGGAAGAGCATGTGCAAAGTTTGACTGGCTGAGTCTCTCTCCAGGCTGCTGCCTGACAGACTGATGAGCAAGACAGGCACAACACCTCTGGTTTCTTCTTATTAGTAATGTTTGTCTTTAAATATTCTTATTGAGTTTTTGTGCATTTCATATAATAGATTTTAATCAAATTTGGACCACCTCCCCCATCCATGCCCCCCATTGGCCCCCTCCCACTGGATTTCATGCATTCTGTCATATACATTAAGTCCTATCCAGTCAAGCTTTGTACCCAGATGTCCCTCTGTACAAGTTCATCCACTGGAGTCTAGTCAGCCTACCTAGAGTTACTCTCTTAAAGAAGATCTATTCTCCCTTGCCCAGCAGTAATTAGTTGCCACTAGTTCTTTGACTAGGTTTGGGGCCTGCTACCCATTTCCCTCATTCTATGATGGGTTTTTGTCTGATTGAGTCGGTATGGGTCTTGTGCTTGCTGTGTTTGTCTTTTTCAAAATGAATTTCTTAGTGTACAAAGGAGTTGGTGTCACTACGTTTCTGCATATGTATGTCATTGCGCCTTGCTTATAGTCACTCCTCCACTCTCCCCACCATCCTTCTTTCCACTTTGTGAGTCTTTTAGGCTGTAGATATGACAGTTAATGTTTCTTTTTTAATGCATCTGTAAATGCATGTATGTAGGTATATTTGTGTGTGCAGGTGCATGTATTCATGTGTGTGCATGCATGTGTCTATGAATCCAGAGGACAACCTCGTATGTCATCCTCAGGAATTCCGTCTACCTCCATTAAGTCGGGGTCTCTCACTGTGCATTGTGGTGCACACCTTTGGTCCCAGCAGTTGGGAGATAGAGGCAGGCAGATCTCTGAGATGGAGGCCAGCCTGGTATGTATAGCGAGTGCCAGGCCAGGAAGGGGCTACAGGGAGACTTTGTCTCAAAAAGATGAGTGAGATCGAGAGCGAGAGAGAGAGAGAGAGAATGAGAGAGAGAGGGAGGGAGAGAGAGGGAGGGAAGGAGGGAGGGAGAGAGAGAGAGAGAGAGAGAGAGAGAGAGAGAGAGAGAGAGAGAGAGAGAGAGAGAGAGAATCTCACGGGCACAGAGCTCACAAGCGTCACACTCCAGAGATAGAGAGAGAGAGAGAGAGAGAGAGAGAGAGAGAGAGAGAATGAATATCTCACTGGCCTAGAGGTCACCAAGGCTTGACTGACTGGCTAGTGAGCCCCAGAGATTGTCCTCTTTTGGCTTCTCCAGCCCTGGGTTTACAAGCTTGTGCCACTGGCCTGGAATTTTTATGTGGGTTCTGGGGATCAAATTCAGGTCATCATGCTTGTGAGGCAAACACTCTACCAACTGATTGTCTCCTCTGCCCAACTTAATGTTCCTTCTGGAAGTAGGGTGATGGGGAAGTTCTCCCTTTGTCTTTTCCTCTTGACTTGATCCCTCCAGGACACAGACACATGGGGACCATGCATGCCTCCTGCTCCCTGGCTGGTAGAATCCCCACCTCCAACCCTCAGCTGGCTGTTTGTGTCTGACATGTTTAGGAAGATTTCATTTTGTCAGGCAAGTCAGTGGTGCTGAAGGCGTGTTTCCTAAGGATGATGTGCCCCTCCGTCCTGAGGAGTAAGGCAGAAGACTTTCAGCTGGAATGGTTGGCAGCCGTTTCACTTGGGAAATGGCTGCTGAAAAGTGTTGCCTCAGGGTACCTGTCACTTTAGAAATGGCCCTTGTTAGGTGATCAGCAGATTTTGGACTTGGCTTCTGATAGTGTGATGCGCCATTTGTTTTATTTGAAAGATATAAAACTTTTCATCTGCCTGTTCTGTCCATGATGAGACTGACACAAAACAGGATGATTTTGGTGTTAAGTCTGTAAATTCCATATGTTTTGCTAGTTTATCCTGTGTGTGTGAGTGACTTGCATAGAACACTAAGGTTATTTACCAAAGAGGCCCACTTATCTAAAAATGAATGAATGAATGAACATTAACATAATTGAGTCACCTACTAAACACCTACTTTACTATGTTAAGTATTAAGCTCAAATGTCACACTGAACCTGCTGTTTCATCTTCAGATCCACCTTGCAAGTGGGTAGTGATGGAAACTGAGGCTTAGGCGGGCTAAGTGGAGGGTCACAATCGCATAGCAGGGCAGTGGTGAGATGATGCTTTGACTTGGTTCTGATGTCAGTTGCTGGGCTCCCTTCACCTAACCCTTCATCCCTTCAAGTTGCTTTGAGAAGCTGTCACTGTGAGATGTGATTTTCCTTGGAGGTCAGGCTCGCAATTTCCACTTCCTGAAACATTTTCTGATTGTCTTCTTGCCAAAGACTTTTCTTAAGCTTACATAAAGTTCAGAATTGGACTGGAAGTGACTTCTCTCAATTCATTACAGGGCAAATTAATCAAATGAATTATGTAGCTCAGCTAATAACTTGCTTTGATCCAATACCTCTTTAGAAAGAACAAATTGAATGTTTTTATTTAATCTACTTTGGGGGCTTGTTGAGGTGAATTAAAAAGAAAACCAGAAAGAATCCCTTTTAGTTGGGTGTGGTGGAGCACACCTTTAATCTTAGTACTTGGGAGGCAGAGGCAGGTGGGTCTCTGAGCTGGAGGCCAGCCTGGTCTACATAGTGAGTTCCAGGTCGGCCAGGATTACATAGTGAGAACCTGTCTCAAATAAACAAAAACAAAAACAGCCTTTTGTTTATTTTATATCTTTTTATTTTTTGTTTTACTTATTTTTATGTGTATGAGTGTTATGCCTGCATGTGTATAAGTGCACTCATGTCATACAATGCCTGTGGAGGAGAGAAGAGGACATCAGATCCCCTGGAACTGGAATTACAGACAGTTGTTAGCTGCCGTGTGGGTGCATGTGGGGATTTGAACATGGGTCTTTGTAAGAACAACCATGTTCTTAACCACTAAACCATCTCTCCAGTCCCCCCTTTTCTGCTTTTTTGGGAAGCCGCAAGAAAGATAATTTCTGAGTGATTCCAAGGTCCTGGTCAGGCCAGTTGGTGTATTTACCCAGTTCTTACATGGTGCTAGATGTACTTCTGAGTGCTTCCAGTATCTTGTTTGTTCGTTACAGCCACCCTTTGCAGTAGCTCCAGTCTTCTTTTACAGTGGAGGAAACTGAGGCAAGATAACCTGTATTTAAGGCCAGGTGAGATTCCAGACCTGAAACTCATAGCCATTCTCTGTTGGAAACAATCTTGAATCCAAGTTGCAGATGGTGATAGTCTGTTTCCACATTGATCAAGGTAGGAAGGTCCATGCAGGGCTCTGGATGTGTGCCCAGGCCCTGTCACTTCAGCTCTCTGAGTCCCAGGCACCCTCAATTATAGCTTGAGAATAATCTTTTCCTTCCTTCTTTTGACAGGGTCTCATGTAGCTCAGGCTGGCCTTGAACTATGTAGCCAAGGATGATCTTGAATTTCTGATCCTCCTCCCTCTCTCTCTCCCAAGTGCTAGGATTACAGGCATGTACACCACCATGGAGATTGAACTCAGAGCTTCTTGCATGCTAGGCAGGCACTCTACCAGGTGAACCACATCCCCATCCCCAATCCTTTCTTACACCTCACTTACAGATCAAGTGAGGAGTCATGTGCACCATCTCCCCTTTCTTTGTGGATGGGCTGCATGCTGTAGAAGGGTCCTCTCTTGTCTTACTACCTTCTGGAGGAGATTCAGTGTAACTAGTCACTCAGGTGACTAGTCCTGAGACCGGTCATGTACAGAACAGCCTGGGTATACTATTCTTTGACTCTCCCTTTTCTGGTAGATGCAGGATAGCCTGGCTGTTCACTCAGGAGAATGAGCCAGCCCTGGTTTCTGGGGACTCCCCTTACTCTGAGGTTGGGGAGCTCCACCATCATTCTTACCCCTTGCCCCTTGCCTTCTGTATGAGTATTGGGGTGGCTCTGGGCTGTGCCAACAAAAATTGCTATCTTTTTTTGTTCCTGGTGGCTGTCCTGGCTGCCTACATTTCAGGGTTGACGCATAGTTCTAAGCCCTTCCCATCACAGCCTTCATACCCACCTGTGTCTCCGGGCTTGGACCTTGCTTCTCTTGTAGCTTGCTGTCACATGGTTAATGACAGCTTGCCCCACCACGAGCATGGCTCTGGACCTCTCTGAGCTTTTGAACCCAGGACTCACACCCAGGACCACAGAAGTAGGTGTTTTCCTTCCTAGCCTTGCTTTCTACATCTCCTTTGAGTCCATGAGGTGCCCCCTGCTCATTCACACTCAGGACTTTGCCCAGAGCCAAGACTTGTCAGCTTTGTCCCCAGACTTGGAGAGGCTGCCAGCGTTCCTGAACAGCCTGCCCCACCCTGCCAGCCCCAGAACTTCAGCTTGCCAAGTTGCCTGAAACTTTCTTAGTTTTGTTTTTCAGAAAACAACTGTCTCTCACAACATCCTTTGTGGCTAATTTTTTTTCCCACCAGCTTCCTGCCTTTTCTGTAGCTTCTGTTGATGAAGGTAAATTTTACCTCTTGAGTTGGTGAAGGAAGCAGACATATGTTCCTTCGTCTCAGGCTTCCTGTCCTGACACACAGGCTCTGCGTCCAGTACGAAAGCTCAGCCTTGCCAGAGCAAATTGTCAGCTGCTCCTTTGCGTTGACAGGTGCTTTTGAAAGTTTCTCTTCCTTTTCACCGCGCCTTTAACACACCTCAAAACCTCTCACTGCACACAGGAAACTCTGTCCTGCTTTGGGAAAAGACACTGTTTGTTTAGCAAAGGTTGAAATTGGGTTCTGTTGATTTATCTCCAGGTGGCTAAAAGTTCCATATTTTCCTTAAATCAGCCTTTCCTCTCTCCTCTCTCTCTGTCTCTGTCTCTCTCTGCCAGAAGTCAACTTTGTGTATTCCCTTCAATTACTCTCAACCTTACCTTTTTTTAAAAAATTTTTATTTTATGTGTATGAGTGTATTGACTGCGTGTATGTGAGTGCACCTGTGTCGTGCAGTGCCGTGGAGGTCAGAAGAGGGTTTCAGATTCCCCTGGAACTGGAGTTAAGGATGGTTTGTAGCCACTATGTGGGTGCTGGGAATCGAATCCAGGTCCTCTGCAAGAGCAATCAGTGCTCTTAACCGCTGAGTCATCTCTCAACCTTATCTTTCATCCTTGCTGGCCTGTGTCTTTGATTCAGCTAGAGTGGCTGGCCAGTGAACCCTAGGGATCTCCCTGTCTCTACCTTCCCACTCCTGAGATTGCACACCTGTATCACCATAGTCTGATTTTAATGTGGGTGCTGGGGATCGAACTCAGCTAGCTCCTCACGTCTATGTGGCAGCCATCTTCCAGGCCCCAAATTCCAATTTTTGAGGTAGAGAAGGAAGAGCAGTTTTAGAAAAATTTGACTGTGTTTTAACAAAGACCAACTTCCGTGTACCTGCACTTCCCTTTCCAGGATCCTGAGATGCACGCTCAGAAAGAGTACTCAGATCTCTTTCCTCTGAAGGAAGGAATAGTTCCTACCACATAATAAATAGAGGACAATTTTTCCCTTTGTCTGGAAAACTTGTTTGAAATGCCATGTTTTCTTGCTAGTAAAAAGCTTTTAAAATTGAAAGAAGTCCCCTTGACTGTGACTAGGGAGGAGAGCAGAGGTATCAGTTTTTCTAGAAAAAAACTTACCAGCCTCCCTGTAGGTAAGGTTTGAGCTGCTACCACATCATGTACTTTAAAGCAGAGTGGTGATCAGTTTTGGTGAGAAGTGATAAATTGAGTGGGCTGAATCAGCATTCAGCTCTTAGAATGCCATTTTGCACTGAAACTGTCCGTAGCCCTTATATATGTTTGGAAAGAAATGTAAAATTCCTACAGTTTTTTCAACACACCAGAATTTTAACCATTTTCTTTTGTGTAGCACGTCACAGTTTCTGGATGTCTTCTGGTCAGTAAATGTCTTCCTCTCCTTCCCACCTTCTTTCCTTTGCTCTCCCTCTGCCCTCTTCCTGTCTTCTTCCCTCTCTCCTCTTTTCTGCCAGCCCTCCATCTTCCCACAAAATATATGCTGTGAACTCACAGGTATTTCCAAGACATATTTAGAATTATGAAGTTAAAAAATTACCTTCATGTATACATTTTTTTCATACTGAAAATTTCTTAATGGTAGAAATTTTTAAAAATCTTGTGATCTACACCAGGTGTGACAACACACCCTTCATCCCAGCCCTTGGGAGGCAAATTTCTGAGATTGAGGCCAGCCTGGTCCACAGAGGGCTGGGATTAGGGAGGTACTGTCAAAAAAAAAAAAAAAAAGTGATCTTTCCTATTCTGATAATTGAGTAGTGTGTGTGTATATACATACATACATACATACATACATACATACATACATACATACATACCTGTCTGTTTTGAGACAGGGTCTACCTGTAGCCCCAGCTGTCCTGGAACTCACAGAGATCTGCCTGCCTCTGCCTCTGGAGTGCTGGGATTAAGGGCATGTGCCACCATACCTGGCAAGTAAAGCATATAGTTTTAACTTACGTTTTTCTGATTGTGAGAGTACCCATTCTTGAAACCTTCCCCTTTGCTTGCTTTCCCCCACCCTGTTTTCCTTCATGTCTGCACATTACTGGAAGTGGCCTGTGTTAAGAGTTTTTATTGTCACTGTCTGCTTGGCGGTTTCTCCTGCTCCCAGGCTCTTACCACATTGGCTCTGGGTCTCCTTCCTCCTCTTCTTTCTTCCTGTTGCTCAGCATTGAGTTTGGCCTGGGTTAGAGTTTCTGAATGAGCTCACACTTTTGATAGTTTTCACTCAGCTCCATTGATCTCAGACCCTCTGTAAATCTCATAAAATTGTGCCTTTCTCAACAGAGTAGCTAAAAATCTGCCTGTGACATCTGTATTCATTTCCTTGCCCTTGTGCTAGGGATAAAGCTCAAGAGCCCAGCATGCTTGGCAGGTGCTCACCCACTGAGTCCCACCCCACCCCTCCATTCATGTGTCCTTGACATTGCTGACTGGTGTTCTTCTTTACTGGGAGAGGCTGCTCTGCCCCTGTAGGATTTTTGAGTGACATCTGCCCACTGGCCTTTGCCTGCTGGATGCCCATAGCATCCCTCTCTCCCCATTGTGACAACCAAAAGCATCTAAAACTGAACAAAGCTGCTGCCAAATTCTTGATTTTTCTTCCAAACCATCCTTCCTACAGTGTTCTCTACTCCTGTGGCTAGTGTCACCTTCTACTCAGCTAGTCACTAGAGTTAACCACCCCGCATCACCCATTTCCACTAAGCTAGTCACTAGAGTTAACCCCCAACCCCCGTCACCCATTTCCCCTTCTTCTTCCCTCTCTACGTCTAATTACTCAGTGAGTTATATTGACTCCCTTCAGAAATATTTATACAGGCAGTCAGTTTTCTGCCTGGAATGCTCCTGGCAGACTCCTGCCTGGTCTCCTGGGCTGATTCCAGATCTGTCCCTGCCCTGTTTCTACCTCCACTGCACTTCTCACCTGCCGCAGTTCCTTGTTCTCTTCAACTCTGGTAGCTTGTTCCTAGAAAATGCCAAGTTCATTCCATTAGCAGAGCCTGTGCGGTTCCTCTCCCTTCTTTCTCCAGTTTCTGCATGCTGTCTGTGCCCTCTTAAGTCTCAGCTTCCTGTTAGCCCCTCAGGGATTCCTTCCCCAGTTGTCTAGCTTGATTAGACATCTTTCCATGTGGGGTTGGCCCGTCACATTCCTGGAGTTTGTTTTCTGGATTGAAATAACACCATCTCCAGTCACCTGCTTTGCATCTTTCCTGCCTTTCTCACACTGGAAGGTTGGGGTGGTAGCAATCCCCTTCACCTGCGCAATCCATAGCTCCAGGAATGCACTCAAGATGATGGATGCTCAATCACTGTGGGCACATGAATGTGAATATTCTTTTGTTTCTCTGGGAGTCGAGTCTAATGTGACCTTGACCTACCCACAGAAAGATTTCCATCTTTGTCATACATCTTGAGTTTGCTTGATAGTTAATACTGCTGCTGTTCATCCTCCTCTCTATCCTGCACAAAGGATTTTCATGGGGGGGGTAAATTCTGATCTCAGACAAAAGAAAGAGAATTTGCTTAGAACCTGGCTCGAAGTATATGATGTAGGGCAGTTTCCTGTGTGCATAATGCTCTCTTTGTGGGAATCTCAGTGTGTGCTACCTAGTTGACTAAGATAGGAGTAGGTGGGGAAAGTAGAAGACAGGAAGAGAAGAAGACAGAAGAAGATAGGAAAACTTTTCACGCAATGGCCAGTGTGATAGACACTGTAGACTTTGTAGCAAGTAACACCGTAGACCCACTCGACTCCACCAGAGGAGCAGAGGGCAGCCGAATGTAGACCCACAGGCTAAGGGTGCTCCAATACAACTTTATGAAGCTGACTTCCAAAAAATGAAAGTCGGCATCTGTAGCTGATGGAGGCATGCTTCCTACATTTTTGTTGACCTACTATAGCTATACTTATTAGTTTATATTGTCAATTTGCCACAACCTAGAATCACCTAGTGGGAAGAGTCTTAATGAGGAGCTATCTAGATTTGGTTAGCCTGTGGGCATGTCTGTGGGGAATCATCTTGATTGTTCATTGAGATGGGAAAAGCCACCCTGAATGTGGGTGTCACCTACTCATGGATCTGGGCCCTGGACTATGTGAGTAACAAAAGCTAGCTGAGTACCAAGAGAGCAAGTGGGCCAAGATCCATTCCTTTTCTCTCTGCTTTTGGCTGTGGATGTGTTGCTTGAGTTCCTGCCTTGACTTCCCCTCTGTGAAGGACTGCAACCTGGAATTGGAGCCAAATAGACCCATTCCTTCCTTAGGTTGCTTTTTGTCAGGGTATTTGTCACAGCAACAGAAATGAACCTAGGACAGTAGCTTTCTGTTTATTGTTAATGTGTCATCTACTGTCTTAGTCTATCTGAGCAGTTTTAACAAAACACCATGAAATGATTGATGTAGAAACAACAGAAATTGATTTCCCACAGTTCTGGAGGTTGGGAAGATCACAGTACAGGCAGATTTGGTGTCACGTAAGCCACTTTCTGGTTCCTTGCAATGTTTTCATAGCGGCCAGAGAGAGGTGACTATTTTGAGGACACCTTTGTTAGGGTAAGATCTCTTTTATGAGGCATTGGGAATAGAGGGCCATAGGGCCAATTTATGTTTAGACAACATGGTGCTGATATGGCTATCTGGCATGGGTCAAGGGGGTGAATGCTGGACTTCCACGTACTATGAGTCAGCACAAAATGGCTGACACTAGATGTCTGAGGAATCCAAAAGTAAACAGTGATGTAAGTTGTTACATAATCTTTTGGACAGAATAATACTTTTGTGTGATTATATATAAGTATGGCCTTGAGGTCAGAGGTTAGAGCCTTTGCGTGAGCCTGAGCTTTCACCAGCTAGCCTATGTGTCTGTCTGTAGGCATGTGTGTGGCCTGCATGTACTGCAATGTGCCTGGGTGCCCGCAAGTGACTCCCTGCCTAGCAGCCTTTGCCTGGAGTGAACAAAGTATGTTTTGCCTGCTTGCAACTCTGCATCTTCCTCAACATCCTGGCCTCCCGTGACCCCCCTTCTTTTCCTGGCATTGGAACATGGACATCACGTGAGGGTCCTGTCTCTCATACCATTAATTTGGGGGCTTAGAATCAACCCACCTTTTCTGCCTCTCCTTCTAGCTCAGGGGTTAGAACTTCAATATGACTTTTGGGGTCCATGGACATTCAGAGCATAACATCCTGTATGCTGTCTGCTTGGAAACTTTGTTAGTACCTTTTAAGAAAACTTATTTATTATTATTTTTGTGTGAGTGTATGTATGATGTATGAGTGTGGGCACACATAGCATATGTGAAAGTCAGAGGACAGCTTTTTTAAAAAAAATATTATTTTTATTTTATGTGTATGAGTACATTGCCTGTATGTATGTTAGTGCACCTGTGTGGTGCAATGCTGCGGAGGTCAGAAGAGGTCTTCTGATTCCCCTGGAACTGGAGTTAAGGATGGTTCGTTGCTGCCATGTGGGTGCTGGGAATCAAACCCGGGTCCTCTGCAAGAGTAGTCAGTGCTCTTAACCGCTGAGCCAACTCTCCAGCCCAGAGGACAGCTTTTGAGAGTGGGTCCAGGGACCTAACTCAGGTTGCCAGGCTTGCATGGTGTGATGGTTACTTTTAATTGTCAGCTTGGCATAACCTAGAATCACCTGGGAAGGGAGTCGCCATGAAGGATGGTGTAGATCAGGTTGGTCTGTGGACATGTCTGGGGGGGATTGCTTGATTTTGTTAATTCACGTAAGAAGACCCAGCCGGTTGTGAGCAGCACATTCTCTAGGTGGGTCCTGGACTGTGTGGGAGTAGAGCTGAGCTGAACAGTAAGCACACATGCACTCATTCTCTCTCTGCAGTTGACCTTGGCTGTC
This sequence comes from Nannospalax galili, assembly GCF_000622305.1. Classification (NCBI taxonomy): domain Eukaryota; kingdom Metazoa; phylum Chordata; class Mammalia; order Rodentia; family Spalacidae; genus Nannospalax; species Nannospalax galili. The sequence goes on along the minus strand of NW_008335297.1, from coordinate 3,523,260 downwards.
ACTTGCTGCCTCAAGCCCCTTCCATCTTGACTTTGCCATAATGTTGGAGTACAACGTAGAACTGAACTAAAATAGAGCCTTTCTCCTCTAAGCTACTTTTGGCAGGATATTTTATTCAACTATACACCCACTTCCCAGATGGCACCCTCCCATAGCCTCCCTCCCCCCCGTAGAGCCCTTGTACTCTGATATCCTTCCTACTGTCTGCTGTGTTGTTGCCACCCCCAGCCATTCCCCACTACTTGCCCTTCTGGTGAATAGAGTCAGCCTATCTAGAGGTCTTTATTTTAGGAGGGTCAGCTATTCCTCATCTAGCAGTAATCAGTTGTCAGTGTTCCTTTAGATAGGATTGGGGTCTGCTGTCCATTTTCCTAGTTCTATGCTGGGTTACTATCTGGGAGTCCCTTTGGTCACCCTGGCCAACAACTCAAAAGAAGGTATCTCCTATCTGACATTGTTGCTAGTTATGTAGCCGTTAGCTATGCATGTGGACTCTTAAGAAATTATATTGGCCCCTTTAATCTTTAGCTATACTTTTCTTTTGGGTTTTTAAGGCCATACAGTTGGCCCAGATAAGCCAATTTATTTTTACTCTTAAGGTCATTTGTGGATCTGTTCCTCAGGGGTCCCATGGGCTTGGGAGGAGCCCCTGGCTCCTTTCTTTTACCAGTTCCACCTA
>NW_008335297.1:3521590-3522437 GCF_000622305.1 Nannospalax galili | reverse complement strand
CAGAAGAATTCATTCCAAAGCAATTGACATTGAGACGTTTTCACATGCATTTCTAATCTCTATATACATGACTATCACTGGTCACAGTCGGTTACTTTCTGAGCTCCTTGGCATCTGAGCACGGATATAAAGTCATCAGGTAGATTTCAATGGTAATGTTTTTCACATCCACCAATTATTAAGGAGCAAATTTTTATGCTTTGAAGAATTATTTTTTTTAATAAAAAAAATCATTTATTTTTACATCCACTTCCCAGATAGCACCCTCCCATAGCCTCCCTCCCCCTACTAGAGCCCTTATACTCTGATTTCCCTGGTACCGTCTGCTGTGTTGTCAGCACCCCCCAGCCATTCCCCACTACTTGCCCTTCTGGTGAATCTAGTCAGCTTATCTAGAGGTCTTTGTTTTATGAGGGTCAGCTGTTCCTCATCTAGCAGCAATCAGTTGTCAATATTCCTTTGGATAAGATTGGGGTCTGCTGTTCATTTTCCCAGTTCTGTGCTGGGTTACTATCTGGGAATCTCTTTGGCCACCCTGGCCAACAACTCATAAGAAGGTACTGCCGGTCTGGTGTTGTTGCTTGTTATGTAGCCTTTAGCTATACATACTGACTCTTATGAAATTATGTTGGCCCATTTAATCTTTGGTTATACTTTCCTTAAAAATTTTTTTATCATTTTTATGTGTATGCATGTATTGCCTGCATGTAGGTAAGTGAACCCATGTCATGCAATACCTGTGGAGGTCAGAAGAGGCTACTGGATCCCCTGGAACTGGAGTTATGGACAGTTGTTAGCTGCCATGTGGGTGCTGGGATTCAAACCCGGGTCTTCTGCAAGAACAGCC
>NW_008335297.1:3435540-3521513 GCF_000622305.1 Nannospalax galili | reverse complement strand
ATTTTGAGAGATGCTCATAGTCCCCTGGAACTAGTCGACCTAGGAGGGCAAGGAGCAAAAAGTGTCCTTTATGTCCCTCTGACCCAATTATTATAGGCCTCAAAGTATGTCTGTTAAACATCCAAGAAGGTTAGTTCCACCAGTCTGGTACTTTTAATTACTGTGTGCCATGTAGAAAAATATTGGGGAAAGACCAGTTGTTCTCAGATAAACCTTAGCTAGACATATATTTCTTGATCTGCTATGTATAATTTGTCAGTAGGGTATAGGAGTAATATGGTTCCCTCTGTTTTTCAAAACTAGCTAGGCATTGTGTATCTCTCGCATTTTCTCACCCCTTTATCACAACAGAAACTAGAGCATGTGGCAGCAGCTTTCACCCTCTATGCCATCTTGCCAGCCCTACTTTGTGTAAAGTATTTAGTGTTTCTTGGGACCACATTTTGGGGTAAATGACTGTTAAATGTAATCTCACCAGTATACATTGTCGAAAGACATTTTCAATTCAAGAGGAGGGCTCATACTAGGGACACATTCTCAAGCATGCTAGAAGGTTCTGTGTGTCAATGGAGGTGTGGGGTCTACTGGTGTATGTTTTATTGCTCTCACTCATTTCCTGTGTAGGTATTTGTTGTTATTTTATATGTTTGAAATACTTTGCAATTAAAAACTATCTGGAAGCATTGAGCTCCTATTTCCACACAACAGCAGTTGCCCCAGCCAAGTCACAGGCGAGTCCTTCAGATTTAACATATACCTTCCAGTTTGCCACAGTTCTTAACTGCCCACTGTCCCCATTGTTCTCCTGGTCCAGTTTGTCCCAACTATTTTCAATGGCATGAGAAGTCTGAACTTCTGGCCTTCCTGGAGGGAGTGTAAGGGGATAGAGATGCAAATGTAAATAAAAACATGGGGCTGGAGAGATGACTGGGCGGTTAAGAGCATTGGCAGCTCTCGCAGAGGACTGGGGTTCCATTCCCAGCACCCACATGGCAGTAGCAACCATCTGTAACTCCAGTTCCAGGGGATCTGACACTCTTTTCTGACCTCTTTGGGCATTGTGTGGCATGGTGCACTTGCACATAGGCAGGCAACACACTCATACACATAAAAAACCCCACACACATACACCCATGTATGCTTATAAGAGTGTGAATGCATGCATGCATACATATATTTACATGTATATATCCCATACTGAAAATAATTGTTTGTTCTTTTTTCCCCTCCCTTTTCTCTCCTCCTCCTTTTTTTTTTTTTTTTTTTTTCCCTGGGGCACGTACCCTGGAGCTAGAGAGAGGGGCAGAGAGGGTGGGTTGATTCTAAACCCCAAAGTAATGGTCTGAGAAGAATGGGGCTTTGGGGAGTGATTAGGTCATAAAGGCACAACCCTCAATGAAGTCTAAGTCCTCTCATGCCATATTTGGAATCAGGGCTTTGTACATATTAGGCAAGTGTCCCACCACTGAACTATAACTGAAGTCTTTGTGTTTTTTTTGAAGTGGAGTCTTGCTATGTGCCTAGGCTAGTCTTAAACTTGACGCTTTCCTGCCTCTGCTGCCCAAAGCCAGCATTGTTTCCTGTGGGTGTGTTTGTATGGCGGTTGGTGAGCATTCATATTGTGTGTAATATGAATAATTTCTTAGCAAGAACTATTTCTCTGAGGTGTAAAGCCCAGGAAGGATTCACTTGATCAAGTAGTCATATCTTGGATGTTTGGGAATTTTACTACTGGTCATATTATTTTCTTTGTCCTGGCTCTGGGAAACTCATCAGAACTATGGGCTCTTCAGTAAAAGTGGAGGCCTTATGCAGTGTAGTTTTCACCTCTGCCTTTTGTTACCTTCACCCATTTCCCTGCTTCTCTTCCTTGCTTTATGTCCTCTTAATATGACTCTGCAATTCAGTTGTTGATAAATAGCCATATTCATCTTAGAAAAAAGTAAAAAATTTTATGCTCATTCAGGTACAGTTAGCAGTGTAGTTTTGTGAGAACCTTCTGGAAATCTGAGCTTTATCCAGAATGTTTTTTTCACAAAGTTGCCTAGATCATCTATTTCAGCCACGTGGGCTACTAATTTTCCAAGAATGAGAATATAATTAAAATACGCTTAACGCTAAAATGCAACTGAACATAATTTGATCTTCGATAATTTAGAAGGCAGTTAAGGAACTTGCTATGCCTCAGGGCCATACTTATGAACATCAGTTATCTTAGTGTGACACTATAAAAATCTGGTTATATCAGCTTTCTGATTATTTGAAATTTGTGGGAACTAGTCTATGTATGCAGTATATACTATATTTAGGTTTTTTGAGCCCTCATGTAAGTGGTTCATATATGATTTCATAGCCGGTAAGAGTCAAAAATGGGAGGCAGATGAATCCAAGTAGAAAGAGTTCAGTTCTTCAAACACCTGCCAGTGCCTACCATGTTCAGAGTTTTGGGAAGAAAAGGCTCTGTCTTTTGGTTCAGTGTAAAATAGAGCAATGTAAATAAGTATATTTTTAAAAAGTGGTGAATGTTTGGCAGCCATCAAAAGGGGTCTTTTCTCTCAGCGTGAAGGAAGTTAGGAAAAAGTGACTGTGCTAAGAAGTACTGTCTCCACTGGGAAGGTAGTGTGCGTGTGCCTTGGGGTGAAGGTTCGGAATAGCCTCAGTTAAGGGATTTCTCTTTCTTTTCATCTTTATCCTCATTGTGGTATAGGAAGCAGTGGTGATGGAATTGAATTGATAGTGTGGGAGGTGGTGGAGGAGAAAGTGATGAAGATAATAGAGGAAAAGGTGATGGAGGTGACAGGAGCGAAAGAAGAGAGGATGAGGGTGATGGAGGCAGCGATAGAAATTATGATGTAAGGGGGATGGAGTAGAGGTTATGGAGGAAGAATTGATGGGGCTGACAGTGGAGGGTAATGCAAGGGGAGATTGAGGTGATGGCGATGGAAGAGGTGAGGAGGAAATGATGGAGATGATAGTGGAAGGGAAGGTGATAGAGGTGATACACGTGATGGAAGAGGAGATAGATGATGGAGGTGATGGTGATGGGAAGATGGAGGAGGAGATAATGGAGGTGATTGTTATAGAGTAATAGAGAAAAGGATGATGGAGGAGGAGGGGCTGTTGATAAATGGACGGAGGAGATGATGGAGGTGTTAGTGATAGGGCTGATGTAGAAGGAGGCAGTAAGTGTAGTGATTCTGGTTTGAGCATTTTTTTTTTGAGACAGGGTTTCCCTGTAGTCCTAGCTGACTTGGAACTCACTGTGTTGATCAGGCTGTCCTCAATTTCACAGAGATCTGCTTTTCTCTGTCTTCTGAGTACTGGGATTAAAGGTTTGTGCCACCGTGCCTGGCAGTTTGGGCATTTTTTAGTATTTCTGTGCCAAGCCTTCTGCTAAGCACTTGAATGTACTATCTGGTTTAGTCTTCATGCCAACCTGATCAAAGGTGTTGTTTTATGATTGCTATTTTACAAATGAGGCATCCAAGGCATAAAGATGATGTCCTAGTTTTCTTTGTGTTGCTGTGATAAGTACCATGACCAAAAGCACCCTGTGGGAGAAAGGCATTTATTTCAGCATACATTTCCACATCATATCTCATCAGTAAGAAAAGCCAAGGCAGGAAGTCAAGGCAGGAGCCTGAAGGTGGGAAATAAAGTGGAGACCACAGAGGAACGCTGCTTGCTGACCTGCTTGCTCTGGCTTGCTCAGCTACTTTTTTCTATACAGCCCAGGCCTACCTGCCTAAGAATGGCACCACCCACAGTGGGCTGGGTCCTCCTACATCAGAAAATACCCCACAGACATGCCCACAGGCCAGTCTGATGGAGGAAATTCCTGAGTTAAGGCCCCTTCTTCCCACCAGTGTTAAGTTGACATCTGAAGCTACCTGTGACAGATAGGACTGGGGCCTGGGGAGGTGGCTCATTGGTAAAGTGTCTGCTACACAAGCATGAGGACCTGAGTTAGGTCCCCAGCACTCATGTAAAAGCTGAGTGTGGCAGCATGTGCCTGGAACCCCAGCGCTGGAGGTGGGTGGTGTGGGCAGAGACAAGTGGATAGCTGAGGTTTAGTATTCAGACAGCCTCACTGAATTGATGTACTCCAGGTTCAGTGAGAGATCTTATCAAAAAAACAAGATGGAGAACTATAGAGAAAGTTACATGGACCTTTGACCTCCACATGCATGCTCATATGTGCACATACCACATGAACACATGCATATACACTACACATACACACAAAATGCGAGTGATACGGTGCCTTAGGCTCGAATCAGGGCTCACTCCTTTATCTCCAGAGCCTTTGCTTTGATGCCCAGTCTTTACACACTTCCTGATCACCATGCTTCACACCTCCCTACCCCCGCACTACCCCCCTCCCCTTCCCCGTGTTGCTTTCTGTGGTTACCTTCTAATGTGCTGTGTATTCTGTTTGCTTTGCCATCATGTGTCCCACTGGCAAGGAAATCTCACAGGGTCTGGCATTGTGGCAGCTCTTGCTCACTGTACCCTAGCACTTTGAATGTACTTCACGTGGTGGGGCTAAGGGGACTGCCTAGAGAACACACATCTCCTCTTCCTTTGCCCTGCTGGTTTCTGCTGTGAGGACGGGCATACTGTCTTGAAAAATTTGTTAAGAACCTCCCCCCCGCCCGATTTACTTTTGAAATGTTGACAAACTGATTTTAATTCAGGAAAAAATAGCCCTGGAATTCAAACATGATTTGTTCACTTGCTGAATTCACTTTGCTGGCTGTCATTTGTTCTTTTGTGGGGGTCTGGAAGAGCTATCTGACAAATCTAAGCAAAGGGGTGACAAGATGAGGTTGGCATGAAGATTACCCTGGACTGGATCTGTGTGGCAGTAGGATCAGAGTGGGTAAGGCTGCTACTGTAAGCTCTGCCAAGGGGGACAGAGACTAGCAGCACAGTGCCAGGGTCTCAGTCGCGGAAGCTGTAGTCAAAAGTGGCCCTGACACATTAGCAAGTCACTTTACTTTTCTCAATGTACTTTGCCATCCCAAGGAAGGACAACAGTATGGACTGAGCCCAGTCAGAGCCAGAGGCAGAAGGGACTTAGTAACGTAGACCTTCCCTGTCTCAGCCAGACTTCGAGTTGCTATATCAAATACTTGAGAGAAACAGTTTAGGGGAGGAGAGATTTATTCTGGTTTATGGTTTCAGAGGTTTCACACAAGCATGGTGGGGAGGGCATGGTGAAGAGCAGCTCATATCCTGATGGCCAGGAAGCGGGTGAGAGGGAGGGAGGGAGGGAGGGAGAGAGAGAGAGCAAACAAGAGAATACTGTCACTTTGCTTCCTTTCCCCCATTTATTCTGTCTAGGTTCTAGACTGTTGGACAGTACCTCCTCCCATTCATGAATGGTGTTTCCTCTTTAGTTAGAAGTGCCCTCCCAGAAACACAGAGAAGTATACCTCTCCAGTCTCTCAATCCAACATGTTGACAATTTAGTTTAATTACCTCACTCTCTTTATTTAAATCTGCTATTTTGTTCATCATAGATTCTTTTGGCATTCATTTTGATTTTTCAGAATGTTATATGAAATGCTACCTTTACATCTGGACTTTCTGTCCTCCCCCTTCATGTTGCATCCAAGGTGAGCACCCCATTTGCCTGACTTGCTCTTGACCCAGACCTGTGCACTCTCTGAGAGGCTCTGGCGTGGTCACACTACAGCTTCCTTAATTACTGGCCCTGGGTTTCAAATAGGAAAGGACAGCACTCCCACTTAGAATTTGGTCAAGTCACTTGTTCTTTTCATATGTCACAGCAGAGCACCCAGCATCTGTAATCTGTTCAAATTTGAAACAGCCTTTTAAATGTATTTCACAATTTGTCGAACTAGCAGAATCTGGGACTGGAGAATTAGGGTATTACACAGCCTTCGAAATCCTCGTCCTGTTCCAGCCAAGGCTGACTGTGGAAATGTCTCTGAGAGCTGCCTTGCCATCGCCACATTCATTTCTCCCTAGCAGTAATTGAAGGCAACTTATGAGCCTAAAGATTAGGTGATTGCTTGCTGTTGGGCCACTGCTGATGGCAGAGCTCCAGACACGGAGGTGTGGAATTTGGGGAGAATAACAAGGGATCCATGTGTTTTCCCCAGTACTTCTCCAATTCTTTTTCAGAGTTAGCTAGGAATAGACAGAAGAAGGGACTTGGTGGGTGACTGTCCTTTTGAACTCACTGCAGGTGCCAGTCCCAGCAGGAGCAAGTCATTGGCTCTGTGCTCTTCAAAGCTTTGAGTCAAAAGAGCAATGGAGGCCCACACAACAGCTCTGGGGGTCATATGTCCTCGCAGAAGGAGGCAGAGTGGTGTCAGAGAGCAAAGCCCATTACGGTATCAGACCCAGACTGGATTCTCAGTGTTAGCCTAAAGTCAGGCCTCTCCTTTCCTGAATCTCTGATTTGAGCAGCTTATGAACAGTCTCTTCTAGCACTGTATTTCAGGGGAATGCTCTGTCAGTTATAAGGGCCTTCATAGTGGAAAGATATGCTTCAATCCTGGGCACACACTGCCACTCCAGGTCTAAATCTTCTTCAAGTGACATACTGCCACAGGGTGTGATGCCAGCTACCAACTGAGTGATTGTCTATACCCAGTGCCTGGCAAGAGTGTGGGAAACATGATAGTTTTGAGGGGGACAGGGTTGTGTCCTCTAGTATAACAGTAGCATGTGGTTTGTGTCATCTAAGAGGTGACATCATGACTGTTTTAAGGAGCAGTGGAATTCTTGCCACACACGTTTTATGGATGTCAAATAGGGAATGGCTCTGTGAGGGCCCTGCCTCATGAGGGCTCATCTGGATATGTTTTATCACCATGTCACCTTGTGTCTGCTACAGTGTCAGGAAACTTGTAAATGTAAATGTTTGCTGTGTGAACATCTAGGTCAAGAAGTGGTGAAGCTTTTGTTGTGGTAGAATGTGTGGAGGCCACACAGGCTCCTGGTGGTCTTGCATCTTGAAAACCTGGAAGGCTCAGCAGATGTCTTGCTGTCAGTCTGCACAGTACTTTCTTCCCAGCAACCTCCTGCCAGAGTGTGGGTAGAGTTGGTATGTGCTGACATGGCCATGCTGGTCATTGAAGCAATGACACTGTGCCCCATCAGCCAGCAAAGTGCTGCCGCCCTGAGATTTTCTAGTGTTAATCTTCACTTCCTCAGTGACCTTGACCTTCTGGACTCCTGGCCCATCAGCCACCTCTGCTCTGAGTGTTGTTCATTTGATTTTACAACCAACAGCAGAGATGGCACCTCACGAAAGTGTGACACCCCACAGGTAAATGCCTGCTGTTCCTCTGTCCCTACCAGCTGTCATTTTACTAAATCATCCCCACATGGTGACTTCTGTGACCTGTATTGCCATGCATCTATGTGGTTGTTCAGTGTTTGGAACGATTGCCTCTAGGGGCACAGGGCATTCAATCCAGGCTCTAGGTTGTGTTTGAGCCTTCTTACTGGGATCAGGCTTGAGGTAGCTCCGGTGGGCTGGGCAGTTGCTGCAGCCCAGCACTCTGGGCCCTGTATAGATACCCACTTTAATCTTCAAAGCAGTCCTGCTGGGTAGGTGACGCTGTCATTTCTACTTCATGTTACTGGATTACTCTGTGGGTGCTTAGTGAATGCTCATGTGTGCTAGTCACTGCCCTGGGTTCCTGGCGTAAACACTGGACAAAACGGGAAAACATGCTGACTTCTCAGGGAGAAGGCAGTTGCCACAATGCCTGTGTGGTAATCACTGTTGTGGTTTGCACAGAGGGTTGTTTCTGGTTGAGTGGAAATTAAAGACCATCAGCTTCTCAGCTGGAGAGTCTTGACAACATACCAAGATTTATTTATTTATTTATCTAATGAACAAAAGCAAAGAATGTCGGAGGTATAGGTTCGTGAGATTATGTAAGCTGTCTATTGTGTCGAAATCCATTAGAAGACTATTTGCCTATTGTGTGTTGAAAGAAGAGTGAGTCAGGAAGACCCAGGTCATGACCTACTGGGGTCATGGGGCACACTTGAGCAGGACTAGTACATGAGATTAGTTAAATAACCTTGCCTTGATAGAGGTGATGAAAGAGTGTCCCTAGGCTGGGGGTGGTGGCACACACCTTTAATCCCAGGCAGAGGCAGGCAGATCTCTGTGAGTTCAAGGCCAGCCTGGTCTATATAGTGAGTTCCAGGCCATCTAGGGCTACAGAGAGACCTTGTCAAAAAAAAAAAAAAAAAAAAAAAAAAAAAGGGTCCCTTAGTACCATTAGCAAAGACAGAAACAACTGATTTAGCATAAGATTGCCCACCTAGTGTGGGTGATGTGTCACCAGCCTAGTATCTTGTACATAGCCTTCAATCGTGTGACTGAAGTCCCTGCTCAGTGCCAGTGTGTATTTTTTCATTATTTTTATTTTATGTATATGAGTGTATTGTCTTCATGTGAGTAACGATACCCGTGTTGTAAAGTGCTCACAGAGGTCAGAAGAGGGTGTTGAATTCTCCTGGAACTGGAGTTATGGACAGTTGTTAGCCCTATGTGGGTGCTAGATCCTCTGCAAGAACAGCCAGTGTTCTTAACCATTAAGCCATCTCTCCAGCCTCTTGTCTTTGTATTTCTTGAACTAAGCATGCAATAGTCAGGAGCCAACTGGAGAAGCACAGAGCTAAGTGTAGGTATGGTTGAATGGCCATGACCCCCCTATGCCTCTAATGTCCTCTCACATCAGACCGTATCAGAGGGCATGCATGCACTGTATTTGGGAAAGTTGTGTGTGTGTGTGTGTGTGTGTGTGTGTGTGTATGCACTTATAGTCATACATGCATGTGGAGGCCAGAGGTTGATGTCAGGTGCCTTCCTCTGTGGATCGCCACTTTATTTTTTGAGACAGGTTGCTCACTGAAACTAGAGCTCACTAATTTGGCTAGATTGGATGACCACTGAGCTCTAGGGATCCACCTAGCTCTACCCCTTTCCCTCAGCCCCAGTGCCTCAGTGCTGGGGTTACAGAGGTGTGCCACTGTGTCTGACTTTTGTACGGGTGTTAAGGATCCAAACTCCTGTCCTCATGTTTGTGTGTCAAGCACTTTACTGACTGAGCCATCTCCCCTGCCCCTGGAGAGACTCTTCTAAATAGAACTCTTAGTTTGAACCTGAAGAAAGGAACAGATCAAGATAACAGTACTTCGCTTTCAAGGGTAAGGTTAGCATTCCATGGCTGGCTGTTTATCCAAGAGAAAAGAAACCATGTCTACACAAATACTCATGCCAGGGTCACAGGCTTGGGCCACCACACATAGCTAGCTTTATTTGTACTAGCCTCAGATTAGAAAAACCTAAATGGCTCAAGAAGTAAATATACGAACTGTGCTATGTCTATACAATGGAACACTACTCAGCAATAAAGAGCAGTGGACCATTAGCACTCATAACAGCAAGGATGAATTGCTGAGTAATTAGGCTGCTGATGAGACAGGCCCAAGTGAGTATATACTGTATAGTTCCATTGATAGAAAAGTCTGGAAAATGCAAGCTACTCTCTAGAGGCAGAAAGCACATCACTGGTTGCCTGGGGATGAGGCCTTTGAGGGAACTTAGGGGGTCAATGGATGTGTTCACTATCTTGATGGTGCTGGTGGCTTCCTAAGTGTAGTCACATCAAAATGGGTCACTTTAAATATGTGAGATTTGTTGTGTGCCTGTTATATATCAATAAAGCTATTTTCAAAAGGTGTGGTGAGACTATGGCTGCTTGGGGCATCCTAGCACGTTCAGAGCAGTGCTCCATGGCAGGAGAGACTCACTGGAAATCCATCAGTTCAGGGAAAAAATAATTGGGAGCAAACAGCGCATGCTCCATAGGGGAAATTTGTTCTTTTCTAAATAACTATGGTGGAAGGCAAGGCGGGGGGAGGCAAGTAATAAGACGAGGGTTCCCCGGGAGGCCATAACCCAGTTATAATTTGTAGTTGAACAGAGTAAATAGGACTTCCTTTGAAAAGAAACTTAGAAGTGAAGGCCTGTCATTTAAAAAAAAATTTATTTATTTTTATTTTATGTGTATGAGTGTATTGCCTGCATGTATGTGAGTGCACCTGTGTCATGCAATGCTGCAGAGGTCAGAAGAGGGATTCAAATTCCCCTGGAACTGGAGTTAAGGATGGTTTGTAGTCTCCCTGTGGGTGCTGGGAATCAAACCCCGGTCCTCTGTAAGAGCAGTCAGTGCTCTTAACTGCTGAACCATCTCTCCAGCCCCAAAGATCTGTCATTTATAGTCAAAGCTATAGGGTAGGCTGCATGGCTGAGACCAAGCCTTTCATTTGAAACTCCACTGAGCACCGAGGAGCTGCTTCTGGTTTTCTGAGATCCTCTGGGCATGGGAACCTTTCCATCCCTTCAGTTGCTGCAAGGTGGTCAAACCTTCTCCCACCAAGTTCCATTGCCAAGGGACAGGGATGGACGGCCAGAGAAAGCCCCGTGCCATTGCTTATGCATCTTGCCTTCTCTGAAATGTGCTCTCCCAGCCTATGTATCTCTCTGTGTGTGTGTCTGTGTCTGTGTACATGCACACGTGTGTGCAAGTGTCCTCCCCTGTGTGTGTACATATGGAGGCCAGAGGCCAATGGTGGATGTCGTCCTCTGTCATTCTTCACATTATTTTGGGGGAAAGGGCCTCTCATTGAATCTGCATTTCACTGTTTCACTAAACTGGCTGGCCAGCGTGTTCCCAGGGTTCACCTGTTTTTATACCCCCAACACTGAGATTGCAGGTGCACACCATCACTTCTAGCTTTTCCGTGGGTGCTGGGGAACTAAACTCAGGTCCTATGGTTGTGTAGCACTGTACCCACAAAGCCATCTCCCTAGCCCAGGCTTCCCTTCTCATCTCCTTCCTTTGATACTTAGATGGCTCTGCCCTGGATGCCTTTTACCCTGAACAATCCTAAGGGCTGTTGGCTTGAAGTTCTGTGGGCCTGGAACACTCTTCCCAAGGCTGCTGGCTCCTTAGTCTTTAGGTCTGGGCTCTTAGCAACTTGAGAAGGTGCTGAAGACCTCAAAAGCTCACATAGGTTTGTCTCTAACCTGTCACAGTGCTTAGTTCCTTCAGAGGAATCCAAATCCCTTGTATCCTTGGATGTTGTCTCTCTCCAGTTGGAATGTGAGCTCTGTGGGGACAGAAACTGGCTATCACTGCTGTGTCTCTCTGGTACTCACGACAGGAGCCAGCCATGGCACTGGGTTTATTTCAGTGAGTGTTAATTCAGCTTAGCACAGTTTATCATTGAGTTAAACAAAATGAGAACTATTGCTGTCTTTACAGGAAACTTTCAAGAGGTATAGGCAAGAAGGTGGGTGGCTCTTTTCTATGAGTCACCAGGGTCCTGGGACTCAGGTTCCTTTGTTTCATTGCTTTGTAGGACCAAGGGAAGGGTGTCTGACCAAGAAGCTGTCTGTACAATTACCTATGTGGCTACAAAGAACTGCAGGGGAAGCTGGTTTGAAATGTCTTTATTTAGTAGAGCTATGTCCAACTTTAACTTACTGGGTCTTAATACTCTAAAGCAAAAAGTAAGTGGGGGAGGCATTTAGCAGCCTTGGTTGAAGAACTTATTCAGTATCTATGAATGAATGAATGAATTAATTAATTCATGCCTCCATCCATCCCACCCTCTCTCTCGCCTTTTAGTACAGTATTTAGTGCATGACTAATTCCAGCCTCATTCATCTCAGTTCCTAATGCTTAGCCAGGGCTGGTACAGAAGAGATGCCTGGTGGATGCTGCTGACTGGAAAAGCCAGTGACTGGTTATAATGGTTTTCCCTGCTGGTTTTGGGCCATGGGTGAGGACCTCTTTTTGACAGAACTATTCTGTCTGCAAGAAGACCTTTCCACATAAATGTAGATGCAAATGAAATGTATCCTGATGCCAGGTTTGGCAGGAAAATAAGACCCACTGCTCAGAAGCAGAGGTGAGGCATGCAGGGTGGGGAGCCTAGGGCCTCCTACTCCTTTGCAGATGAAGGTCTTAGATTTTGTGTCTCCTTCTTGAACATCTCTTAGCTGATCATCAAATGTCTCTGCTTGGTTTGGGGACTTAGAAGCAGACTTTTAAAGCAGACCTATTGTTTAAAGATATATAGGTTTGATAACTTGTACATCAGGGAAAATGGTTCTCGTCCACACTCAGGAGATGGAGTCAGAAGAGCTTTTCTGAGGATAGAAAGCCCAGTTTGCTCCATGCATGTTCAATTGTGAACCCCTTCCACAGGCAAAATGGTGTGTAGAAATGGGATGACCTTCACAGGCAGGAAGGCCTGGCTTTTGGATCATGACATTGTCATATCAAAGGAGACCCTGGAAAGGGTTCTTAACTTCCCAGAGACTTAGATGATCCCTGTGAAATAATTATACCTACCTTTTGCATTATTCTAAGGGTGACAGAGTGCTGTCTACCACAGGCTAATTTCAGAGTCTTTTGCATATATCTCCCTTTCTCTTCTGGGAAAGTCCCTGCCACCATAACCTGGTAGTTTCTTCTAGGTGAAAAGGGTCCTTCCATGTGTAAATCAGGACAATTTCTCCCTACCGTACCTCTTGTGACTTGCTGTTTGCTCCCTGAGGGAATATCCCAGTGTTAATGCTATGGTTATTTGGGTAAGTCCATGAGGTCATAGACCGTGCCCATTTTGCTCATCACTGTATCCCCCATGCTTCACCCAGTGCCAGGGACGTACATTTGTCTATTGATGTGGTATAGGCAATGATGTAGTAGACGCTTAGGAAAATGGCAGCCCCTTTTGTAAAGTTCTGTGACCGTGGTTTCCAATGTCATAGAGGGTATTTTCTCTGCTATTGTACAGCCAATGAGGCAGGTTCAAAGATGATCATCTGGCTTTTTTTAAAAAAAATGCCTTTTTAGGGCTTGGAGAGATGGCTCAGTGGTTAATTTTTCACTCCAATTCCAGGGGATTGGAAGCCTTCTGATCTCTGTGGGCATTGCATGACACGGGTGTACTTATATACATGCAGGCAATATACTCATACACATAAAATAAAAACTAAAACAATTAAAAATGCTTTTTAAAATGAAATTCTTGTGATTTTCATACAATATAATTTGATATTTGGATCCCTTCCCCGACCCCCCACCTCCCCTTATTACTTCCTGCCCAATTAAATGTACTCCATTATATATGTACTATATTAAATCATATAAATAAATATATATAAAGGACTATAGAGTCTAATTTGTGTCCTCAAATGTCCTTTAGTGTGGGTTCATCCACTGGAGTCTCGTTAACCTACCAAGAGTCCCATACTTGAAAGAGATTGTCTTTGCCTGTCCCAGTAGCCATCTGTTGCCACAGTGTCCTTAGATGGGGTTGGAGCGTCTTACCCCCTTCCTCAGTGTCTATGCTGGGATTTTTCTGGTTTGAGCTTACATGGGACTTGTGTATGCTTTCACTGATGCTGTGAGTTCATGTGAGTAACTGACCAGCTGTCTGGAAAACTGTTTCCTTGTGGTCATCCACCACCTCTGGCTCTTACAATCTTTCCACCCCCTCTTCCACAATGATCCCCGAGCCTTGGGAGGCAGAAGTTTGTAATAGGTGTCCTATTCAGAGATAAGCACTCTGTAGCTTCTTGTTCTCTGCACATTGGCCAGTTGTGGGTTTCTTTGTTAATCACCATCTACTGCATAAGGAAACTTCTTTGGTGAGAATTGAGCGATTCATTAATCTTTGGGTATAATAATAGGCCATTAACAGCCAGTTTAATGTAACTGTTTAGTAGAAAACTAGTATTATGTTCTCCTCTATATCCTCTGACCTGTCGAGCCTCAGGTTCCTAAGCGTGGTATCAGTGTCAGGTATAGGCTTCATCCTGATGTCAGGCTGTTAATGACATTGCAGTGGTGGGCATATCTTGTCAGGCCAGTTGCTATTGTTCACAGGATTCACAGCTGGGTAAGGTTGATGGTTATTGTTTTTTTCTTGTAGCATGTATAGCACCTTTCAGCACTATGAACACTAGGCAGTAGAGATGAGGCTCTGAAATGAGTACCAGCTGGAACTATCTGGCTTTTAAATAGAGGTCTCAGGACTCAAGCCCAGCTTTTTGATACTTTTTGATTTCCAAACTAATCATTGTCTGTAAATCTCACTGCTCTGTTAATTCTTGGTCTACCTGGTGAATGAGTGGACCACAAATGTGATCCCATACTTTGTATCTGGAAAAGAAGGTGTAGGGGGTCAGATCAGGAGTAGACTCTGTAGGTGACAGCTTGGGTGGAAGCTCAGTTCCATGAGTCATCAGCTGTGTGGCCTTAGCTGAGGTGCTTAGCTACTCTGCATCTTGTTTTCCTCATCTGCAGGATGATGTAAGATGAGGGTGATCAGTTCCCTTAGCATGTCATGAGGATTAGATGGGTTTGTTGGTGTGAAGCGATGAGAAGCAACACTGGTGATTATGGAAGGTGATTATCAGTTTACTGTGAGGCCAGGGAGATGGCTCAACAGGTAAAGGTGCCAAAGTCTGATGACCTGAGTTTGATCTCTGGGACCCACATGTAGAAAAAGGGAGACCTGACTCCTGCAGGCTATCCTCTGCCCTCCACAAGCATGCCATGCTCATGAGTGCATGCACACAGACAAACACATACACAAACTAAAGTGTATCAGTAAGTGTTAGTGGACACAAATAGGTGAAAAGCAACACTGGAAGGTGACCATCAGTTTGCTGGGAGGATCGAGTGAATCGATAGGCATGAAGGCATGGGAAGTAACACTGGTGTACAAGAAACACTGCTGAAATCTGTGTTTTAAAATCCAAGTGGTTGAGCTGGGCATGGTGGCACATACCTTTAATTCCAGCACTTGGGAATCAGATGGATCTTTGTGAGATTGAGGCCAGCCTAGACTACACAGTGAGTTCTACATCAGCTGGGGCTACAGGGAGACTCTATCTCAAAAACAAAACAAAAAACCAAAACAAAACAAAATAAAAGTCCAAATGGGTATTAGAGATGGCTCAGCAGTTAAGAGCACTGGCTGCTCTTGCAGAGGACCCAGGTTTGGTTCCCAGCACTCACATGGCAGCTAACAACCACCTGTCACTCCGGTTCCAGAGGATCCAAAGCTTTCTTACCTCCAAGGGCATTGCATACATGTGCCATCTCTCCAGCCCCTGAAATTCTTTTTAAAAAATATTTTTTATTTTATGTGTACGAGTGTATTCCCTGCATGTATATAAGTGCACCCATGTCATGCAATGCCTGTGGAGGTCAGAAGAGGGCATTGGATCCTGTAGAACTGGAGTTACAGATGGTTGTTAGCTGCCTTGTAGGTGCTGGGAATCAAACCTAGGTTCTCTGTAAGAGCAACCAGTGCTCTTAACTGCTGAGCCATCTCTCCAGCTCCAAGACTGAAATTCTTTTATTCTAATTGAAATTGTGGTTGAGGAAAAAGAACAAGCAACAAGATGAATAAAAGCTAGTGGTGTCTTCCCATATCAGATGTCAGTGGGAAAAACCCGAGCTACAGGGCGCCATTCTGTGTCATACCAGAAGGCTTGGGGACACCAAACTCATAATCTTCTGAGTAATCCCTACATGGCCTCTCAATTAATTTATGCACATGGCATTAACAAACCACAGGTCCTGCTTAACTGCTTTGTGGCTGGAGACTGACAAGTGGTTTTGTTCCTAATTTCCTGCATGCATCTTAATTATGGCTTTGAGGGCCTGTACTTCCTAATCTCTGCTTTTCTACTCTGGCCTCCTGGGAAGCCTGGCTACTTTCTCAGGGTCTGATAAAGCTACCAGTGATTGTGGAGCTAAATGAGGGTGTTCATGTCACCACACTGAACTTCCATGGGGTCTCCTGGTAGAGAGGCACCTGAAAAATGGCAGTTATTATGACACATTAAAACACAATTGGAGCTTAGCTTTAAACCAGGGCATTCATGTTGCAGGACTGGAGAGAACATTCTTCTGGCTCTCAAGAGCTGATAGTCTCTGACATAAGCACTCAACTTTGCTGTCTTGGATTGATACAATAAATAAGGCTGTGTTACGTGATAGATGAAGTTGTCCCCTCAAGAATTCACATGTGGAACTCCTGGCCCCTAATGGGACTATATTTGGAAATAGGCTTTTAAGGAGGTAATTAAGGTTAAGTGTCTTCAGGGTGGCTCTCTAATCTACTATGGCTCATGGCCTTATAAGAGGGGGAGGGTCAGGAGTGAAAAGGCCATACGAGGGCACAGCAAAAACATGGCCTTCTGCAAGGCCTGGAGAGAGACCTCAGTAGGAACCAACTCTGCTCCTACCTTGATCTTGGACATCTAGCTGCCAGAACTGTAAGAAATGGATTTCTGGTATTTTGTTATGGTAACCCAACCCAAGTAATCCATTTCAAATAAAGATTTATTTAAAAAAGATGGTAGAGTAGGTTTGATCAATACCTTATAGCTTATAGAGCCCTGCTCTAAAAGCCTGTAAGAATTAAAGAGTATTGATCAATAGGTATTTTTGTTTTGTTTTGTTTTGTTTTGTTTTGTTTTGTTTATGACAGAGTCTCAGTATGAAGCCCAAACCCTTAAACTTGTGAGCCTCCTGCTTCAGCCTCTTGAATACTGGAAATATAGGTATGTGCCACTGCACTTTGGTGGTAGACTTTTTAAAAACACCTTTCTGGACCAGGTGCTGGGGCGAGAAGAGGGTGAAATGGACCCCAGGCCTCTGTTTCTAAGGAAGTTATACGCTGGTGGGAAGGACAGTCAGCAAGTGCACAGCTTTGCAGACAACAGGGCTGACTTCATTGGGAGCCAAGTACTCTGAGGCAGCAGGGTGCTGTGGCTTCTGTGGAGGGTGCAGTTCCTCTAAGTGATGATGATGCATTAAATGTGTTTTCAACTTCAGTGTTTTCAGCATAGGCTGAGGTTGTGGAATATAACCCCACTGTAAGTCAGGGATCATCTATATGTGTGAAAGGTAAGTGATCCCTCTCTCTTCCCTTCTAGAATATTCTAAAGGAACTACTGTATGCTGGGGAATGTTAGGTGCCATATAAACTGAAAACTGTTCCTTTGTAAGACCCCATTTCAAGAACCTGAGCCTAGAAGAGTAGACTGATATAAAAATCACCATAAAGAATGCTTCTTTCCAAATTCTTATATCAAATTCTTGATCTGATGACCATGTCTCATTTCTTTAAGTACAAAGGCATTTGGAGTTTTGGGCAAACCTGATAACTTTGGCTATAGCAGGTGCACACAGAAGCAAGTGCCCGTGGTTCAGTCTTTCAGTGAAAACAGGAAAAGCAACAGTTTTACTCTTCTGAATTGGTCCCTCTACCATGTCAAGAGCAAGGAATCAGGACCTCAGCAGGACCATATTCAGGAGAATTCTCAGCTTCCTTGTCTAAACTCTCTCAGGAAGCCCAGGTAGCTCACAGCAATAAGATCACCCGTACTTCATCCTTCAGGGCTCAGTTTCGCAGTGACTTTTAGGTCCTTTCTGTCACCTGCCACACCACAGGTTCAACATATTACCATGCTTACCAGGCCCATGGAAGCTTCATCCCTGACTATTTGGATGAAGATAATCTCTATCTTCTCCTCACCAGCACCTCTAGCATCTATCTTAGGACCAGGGTTGCCCCATCCATTTCTCCTTTGTGCAATGAAGGAAGGACCTTCTAAACCCAGGCTGACCAGGCTGGAGAGAAACAACCCAGTAAGTCACTCAAGTTGTTGGAACCTGGCACCTTTTACCTCTTGAATCATGCTATTCCCAGGCCAAACTTGTCTGGAGGGCAGGCACATCTCTGAGGCACATTGGCTTCTGTTAGAGTGGTTGTGTTCTTTTGAAAAAAAATTATTATTTATTATTTTTATTTATGTATATGAATGTATTGCCTGCATGTATGTAAGTGCACTTGTATCATGCACTGACCATGGAGGTCAGAAGAGGGCATTGGATTCCCTGTAACTGGAGTTACTGACACCTGTTAGCCACCATGTGGGTGCTGGGAACTGAACTTGGGTCCTCTGCAAGAGCAGCCAGTGCTCTTAAACACTGAGCCATCTCTTTAGCCTTGATTGTGTTCTTTGGTGGATCATTGTTGTTGAGCCTTTGAGAAAGCTAGGGAGGAGTGATCAGTTCTTATAGAGGTTAGCAGGAACACTCCAGAGAACAGATGGGAATGAGTGATTAAGTGGGCCCCAGGACATGGAAACACTTGGACTCAAACTGATCCAGTGTCTTCCAAGCCATAGTTGTCACTCTCGGGAGACAGATATATGCTTGGGTGGATGCCAAAGGCATCAATCACTACCATACCATGGAGGTGGGTCAGGCTGAGTCTTACAATTTGTGTGGTTACAGCCCTGACTCTAGATACAGCAGGATTATTGTGGCTTCTAGGAATGTTGAAGGACCAGGGGCTTTAGAGGAGACCTAAGTTTTCACCAGAGCCCTGAGATGTTTCTGTGTATTCCAGCTCTGGTTTTCTTTCAGTGGGACTTTGTTCCAAGCCTGAGCTCTTCATCAAGGCAAAATGGCTTCAATAAAGCTGGGCTTCTTCATATCCAGAGGGTGGGCGTTAATCCTGGTATTCCCAATAGCGAACCTTAAAAGTGGCCTATGTAAGACCAGCAACAGGGGCAGATTTCCTGACCAGCCTGACCTATATCCCATGTTCTCCCTTGGAGCTGGGTAAGAAGTCCATATGACCAGCACTGCTTGAGATCCCTATGGATATCAGGGGTCATCACAAGGGAGGCAGGGTAGACTCTCCCTCATATCACAGTGCAAGGAGTCCACCTCTGAAGTTATTAGACTTCTTGAAATGCATTATATATTAGATGAGAAATGTCCCCCATAGGCTCATGTGTTTGAATGCTTGTCCCCCAGATGCTGATGCTGTTTGAGGGGGCTGTGAAAGCTTTGAGAACTGGGTACATGCTACAGGAAGTGGATTGCTGGGGTGGGGGCTTGAGGTTTATAGGACCACACTGCTACTAGTCCCTTTTCTGCTTCCTAATCCACCAAGATATGAGCAGTTCCAGTCACACGTACCTGCTGCCATGCCTTCTGCCATATGATGGATTTCAGCCTGTTAAGCTGTGAGGCAAAATAAATCCTTCCTCAAGTTGCTTCTGTCCAGGTATTTTTTTTTCACAGTGACAAAAAAGTTACCAACACAGGTTGTCTGTCGCATTTGAGAATGGCTGTAAACAGCTCTGCAAAACGTGCTTATTTTTAATGTGCATACTAAGAATCTTTATAATGTGCACCTCCCAAAAATCTTAGGGCTGATGAGTAGTAACCCACCTGAGATGGGGTCTTGCATTTCCCTGGGTGTCCCATATGTTGCTTTTGAGGCCACTGTCAGTTATCCTGTGAGTCATGTTGTGCTGCAGCCTTTTAACGCTACTGCCTTAAGTTCAGTCATTCTGAACGTGTGGTCATGATTCTGACTGTCTTCCCACCACCACTTGCTTCATATTTTATTTGTTATTTCCCATTTTTAGCCTAAAATAAATTCATTTATAAAGAAAACCAATATAATTTGCCATTGTAAAAGTACAAAAGATAGCAAACACTTGTTTCTTACTTGTCTGAAGGAAAAGAAAAGGGAGGCAGGTAGAGACGAGAAGGCAAAGGCAGATGCACATCAGACCTAGACTTCCTTCTTCAATCTCCAGGAACATCAAGAATGTGTTAGAAGGTGAAAACTCTGACTTTGGGACTTAGGTTTGATCTCTATGGTATCCAGGCACCTCAGAAAACTAGCCTGGGTTCTGAGTTGTATGCTTGGGGAAACCCTAGGGCAGTAAAGAGCTCAGGCTCTCAAAATGAAGGGATTTGGAGTTGAATTCGGTCTTTACCGTGCTGTGTGCTTCAGTGTCTTCAATTTTGAAGGGAACCTTGTGTGGTTATTGGGACAGCAAGGAATGCCATTTCCATCCTCATGTATCTCACACAGTTGATGACGACTTCCTGTGTTAGTCTTGGTTTGAGTTCTTCCAAACTTACCGAGATTTTTTTTTTAGATCAAAAATTTAATACTAAAATAATGATTTTAAATGTTTGTTGAGCAAACTGGCTTCACAGAAGTATCTATTAAACTTTCTTAATTTATTGATGAGGCCTGAGGGAGGACTAGTCTACAAAGACCCATGTTTGGAACCATTGTAGTGTATTGTGTTGTTTTTCCATATGAGTATAAACTTTGATGTGACATCCCCATTCCCCACATTCCTGGGGGCCATTCCATGGGCTTTGGGATGCCATTTATTTATACTTGTGAACAGCATTCTTTTTATTTTATTTTATTTAATTTATTTATTTATTTATTTATTTATTTATTTATTTATTTATTTATTTATTTTTTTTTTTATTTTATTTATTTATTTATTTATTTTTGAGAAAGGGTCTCCCTATAGACCAGGTTGGCTTCAATCTCACAGAGATCCGTCTGTCTCTGCCTTCCCAAGTGCTGGGACAAAAGGCATGCAGCACCACACCTGACTACAATGTGACTTTTTAGAAAGGTCTTCAGTATTAGTTATCCATCCCTGTATTCGCTCCTCTGCCTTGCCTCCCATTCCCCACCCCATTTAGCCCTTCCTGCTTCACCATTCCCCTTCCCCCTTTATATTGCAGCATTCTATCTCCCCTCTCAATGAATGTCCCCTCCCCTATGATCCCTTACTAGTGTTTTGATCTCTGGATTTTCCAATTAAAACACACACATCTAAAGATTCAAAGCTATCATCTACTCATGCGAGAGAACATGTAACATTTGCCTTTCTTTGAGTTTGGGTTATCTAAGGATGATTGTTTCTGGTTCCGTCCATTTGCCTGTGAATTTAATAATTTAATGTTTTTTAGCAATGAAATAATAGCTCATTGTGTAAATGTACCATACTTTCATTATC
This sequence comes from Nannospalax galili, assembly GCF_000622305.1. Taxonomy (NCBI): domain Eukaryota; kingdom Metazoa; phylum Chordata; class Mammalia; order Rodentia; family Spalacidae; genus Nannospalax; species Nannospalax galili. The sequence goes on along the minus strand of NW_008335297.1, from coordinate 3,500,557 downwards.
CAGTCATCAGTTGGACATCTAGGTTGTTTCTATTTCCTGGCTATTGTGAATAGAGCAGCAGTGAAGTGGCTGGATCCTGTGGTAGATCTATTTTTAGCTCTTTGAGGAATCTTCACACTGATTTGCATAATGGCTATACCAGTTTGCACTCCCACCAGCAGTGAATAAGTGTTCCCTTTCCCCCACATCTACACCAGCTTAAGTTGCCATTTATTTTATTTATTTATTTATTTGTTTGTTTGTTTGTTTGTTTGTTTATCTTAACCATTCTGATTGGAGTAAGTTGAAATCTCAAAGTAATTTAAATTGCACTTCCCTGCTGGCTAAGTAGTGCGTTGTCACTGGCTCTTGGATGCTGCAGGGCAGCAGCACTGAGTGGGTGGCAGTGAGGTCCAGCCTGGTGGCATGAGGGTTGCGTGAGGGACAGAGGCCACGGGATGATGGGGAGCAAGACAGGAACATCCATCGAGGATGGCTGTGACTCAACTGCGCTGCTTCAGTGTGGAACACTCTTGGTGTTCAGACATGGGCATTTGGCTATTGCCTTCTTTAAGTCATACTGGCTTATTTGCAGCCTCTGGCATCAGCTCATTAGATGACGAGTGGTGCTGTAAATGCAGCCGAATGAGCTGACAGATGGTCCTCCTGACCAAGTGGTCCATCTAGGTGGGGAATTCCTGAGACCTCCCAAGCTACCTAAACATCTACTTCTTCAATCCTAGTATCACCATCAGGTAACGACAGCATCTAGGGAAACTAGAACAGCAGTAACAAACACCTGAAGTCTCAACAAGAACACAGACTCTGGCTTTTCTCTCCCTCTGGCACTTTATGTAACCTGCCATAGTGGTAGGTATATTACAATGAAATTGCAAAACAGTTGCCCTGTGAAAGATACAAAATGCACAGCCCTCTCAAGCTTTTCCTGACTCTTCTGTGCAGACTTACACTTCACTGGCAGTCTGTTCCAGTTCTTTAGTTCTGAAGGTCTACCCTAATGGAAAAGGGGATAAGAACCTCAATGTCTAAATTTTAGCTCTAGCCATGCCAGCTTGCGTCCCCGAAGGGCATATTCAAGAACAAGCAGCCATGTTAAGATGTCAGAAGGCGTTTCGTGCCTGGTATCAGAACTGTTTGAATTCAACAGAGAAACTGCTGAAGGAGGAGTGATTGGAAAGTCACTAGTGATTGGAAAGGTGATCTAGAAAGTTTCGTTTGGCAATAATTAAATACATTCTGGCAGCTCTTCATTGAAGGTTCATTCCGATACTGATTGTTAGTGAAAACCTAATTAATAATAACAGGTAACAGTTGGATTTAAGTAATACTAAGGTTGTGACAAGCACTGTATAAAACCAAGAATTCAATGTGAAGGTTTAGACTTGATCTTCCAATCTGTGGCCCATTGTTCCCAGGTGATGAAGCAGATAAAATACATTAATTGAATATTTGGGAAGAACTTTGCTGGTTCTTCTTATTTATTATCTTATATGAAGTTGACATCTTAGCTATTTCTGAGAACAAAAGATTTGGATTTGCTTTTTTCTGTATAAAACCAAGAATTCAATGTGAAGGTTTAGACTTGATCTTCCAATCTGTGGCCCATTGTTCCCAGGTGATGAAGCAGATAAAATACATTAATTGAATATTTGGGAAGAACTTTGCTGGTTCTTCTTATTTATTATCTTATATGAAGTTGACATCTTAGCTATTTCTGAGAACAAAAGATTTGGATTTGCTTTTTTATCAGTAGTATTGTGTTTAAATTTAGTTGTGTCTTTTTTTTTTTTTTTTTTTTTTTTTGTCCTCTTCTGTCTCTCTGGGTTTTAGGGGCAGTTTGGGCAGGGAAGTCTGGGAACAGTTGGGCAGGAAGGGCATGGGGCATTTGTATGACTAACTTCAGCACTTGGGAGGCTGTGGCAGGAGGATCTAGAGTCCAAGGTCTGCCTGGACTACATAATGAGATCCTGTTTTTAAAAAACGAAACAAAACTGGGTGAGGTGTTCTGTGCCTTTAGTCCCAGCACTTGGGAGGCAGAGGCAGGTGGATCTCTGTGGTATAAAAGTCAGCCTGGCCTATATAGTGAGTTCCAGGCCAGCTGGGCTACTGGGAGATCCTGTCTCCATGAAACAAAACAAACAAAAACCACACACATACAAAGACACACACACACACACACACACACACACACCCCAAAACCTAAAGAAAACCACCCTAAACCCCAAATTTATTTATTTATTCATTCCTTCTTAAATTTTACATTTATTTATTCATTTGTGTCTGTGTGTGCACAAGTGCACATGCTACAGTGTGAGTATGGAGGTCAGAGAACAACTTGCCCAAGCAGAGTCATTTCTCTCCTCCTACCATGCGGCTTCCAGGGACCAAAATCAGGCCATCAGGCTTGACCACAAGCACTTTTAGCTGCCGAGTTATCTCACCAGCCCCTGAAACCTTTCTTGAACAAGTGTGGCCATTCTGTCCTTTGGGCACCCTCTACCTCTGAGTATGGTTCCATCACAGCTCTGCTAATTCTTGTATTTCATCCACATATCTTCCCTCTTTTGGCTGGAATTCTTACCATTTCTAGAAATGTTTCTCAAAATGATTGAAGCAAAAAGTGGTTGGCCCATATAAAACACCATTCTGGGAGTACTGTCTTTCACTCCAAGTCAGTGCTAAAGTGATGCATGATCCGGACACTGTCCCTGATTCTCCCAGCTCTGCTTTCCTATTTCGGCTTCCTTCTCAGCAGGCTGTTCATCTGTGGTGGCCAAATCACCACCAGCAGCTACAGGCTTCTCTCCTAGCAGTTCAGCAACTCCATCCAGAGGCCTGGGATGGAGTCTATATTAACTCTCTTTTTGTTATCACAAAATACCCAAGGCAGGCTAACTACAAAGAGAACAGAAAGCTTGTTTAGCTCATAGTTTTGGAGCAGTTTCTGGCTAGGGTCCCTCCTGGCTACAGCACCTCGTGACAGATAGCACTGGAGGAAGCCCCCAGGAGAGGACAGGGCCCACAGCAAAGAAGGAAACTAGAGCTATATTCAGTGCTGAGCTGCCTCTTCTAATGAGCAGTTTTCATGGAGCTCTGGGGTTTTGGGAGTTTTAATCCCAGCTGAGAACAGTTCCCAGTGACCTAAGGGCTCACTGCTTAGAGGTTTCACACTGCCAAGCTTCCTGTAGAGGAACCCTTTGGGGACAAACCATGACAGAATCTTAGTGGGCTCATGGGCTGAGGCATACCCCTGAGGCTGGGAGCCCTAGGCAGACTGGTCCTGGAGCTGTATACACTGGAGGGAAGTAATCAGCATTCCCAAAAGTCTTTGTGCTGGCTAGTTTTAACTATCAACTTGGTACAACCTAGAATCACCTGGGAAGGGAGTATTAATGAAGAATTATCTCGGTCAGGTTGGCCTGTGGGCATGTCAGAGGAGGTTGACTTGATTGTTCATTGAGGTGGGAAGACACACCCTGAATGTGGGTAGTACCATTGCAGGGACTGGGCCCTGAATTCTGTGGGAGTGAAGAAAGCTAGCTGTGAGGGGGCAGGCAGTGTGGGTGCAGTGCATGCAACATGGGTGCGTTCATGTCACTCTGCTCTTGACTGGGTGTGGTATGACCAGCTGTCTAACCTTCTGCCTCAGTGACATCCTGTAATTAACCCCTTTCTCCCCAAAGTTGCATTTGGTTAAGGTATTTATCATAGCAACAGAAATGAAGCGAAGACAGTCCTAATACAGTGATGTAGATGGGAGGGAGATGCTCGCTGACATGGCTGGCTGGCATCCCTTCAACTCCATGCCTGGGGACTCTACCCTTCTGGGTTTTCTTGTCCCATTTCCTTGCATAGTACATGACTAATACAGCCTGGGACTGAGTGGTGTTGTGTGGGCAAGATAATTTGGGTTCTCACTTGTACCTGGATCTGCTAATGGCCTTTGCAATAGCCTCTTTGAGTGAAGAGTGATTTGTGTCCCACACAGTCCTCTATAGCAAATAGGAACACACATAGTCGTCAGTGTCTGCATGCGCCAAATGCTGGGCACATCTCTCTGATTTGTTTTTTGGCCTCCGCTGGTTCACAGATCACTGGCAGTCAGTCCTCCTGTGTGAGGTCACTGAGAGTGGGGAGAGGTGTTCGTACACACAAAGTGGCCATTTGCTCTTCAGCCAGTGCTGTTGGATCCAACTTGTGTTTTCAAGACTGTGCCTGAACAGCAAATATCATTTTCTGTATATGTTTGGTAGTGTTCATGGGTGTAGGTGCAGGTGTCCACATGCCACAGTACATGTGTGGAGGTCAGAGACCATGTTGGGTGTCAGTCTTTACCTTCTAACTTGCTTGAGACAGTGTTTCTTTGTTGTTTACCTCTGAGAAGGCCAGACTAGCTGGCTGTTCTAGTTTGCTCTCCATTGCTGTGACAAAACACTCTGACCAATACCAACTAGGGGAGAAAATAGTTTATTTGGCTTACATCTCCTGGGTCACAGTTCCTCTCTGAGGGAGCCCAAGGTAGGAACTCAAGGCAGGGACCTGGAAGCAGGAGCTGAAGCACAGGCCATGTTTACTGGCTTGTTCTCCTGGCCTGTGCTCAGCCTGCTTTCTTATAAAATACATGCCCACCAGCCCAGGGGTAGCACTACCCACAGTGGACTGGGCCCCCCACATCACTCAACAATCAGGAAAATGCCCCACAGACATGGCCACAAAGTCAGTCCAATGGAGTTCCCCAGTTGAGGTTCCTTCTACCCAGGTGTGTCAGGTTGACACTAATGCCGTCCAGCACAGCGGCCCATTAGCTTCTGAGGATTCTTCTGTTTCTGCTTCCCATCTCCTCACAGCAGTGCTGGGATTACAGATGTCACGTGCCACACATCCAGCTTTATGTGAGTTCTGGAGATCAGAACTAAGTTTCTTACACTTATGCAGTAAGTGCTTTTTACCCACTGAGTTCTCTCCCCGGCCTCTAGTTCTTCCTTTTTGGCAAAAGGGCTCCTTTTCTGCCTGGATCAAGATGTTTTACAGTTATTTATCTTCTGTCTTGTTCTACAGAGCTCTTGCAGCAGTGTGTGCTGTGTATACATGCTGCAGGCTGGGGTATGGTAGCAAACATACTTTTATCATGGACACACCCCTAAACTCCCCACTGTGAAGTGGAGACCACAGAAGGTCTTTTGCAGAATGCTATTTTGAGCATTCTGGAATTTACAGCTGAGGTGCCAATTACTTTTTTTTATTGTAGGAAGTATTATAGTGTGTCATGGAGTTAACCTGGTGACTGACACTGAGATGGTGCTCAGGAAATGCTAGCCCCTTGTGGCCTGGAGTAGTAACTAACTTCTGCAAGCCTCAGTTGCCTTGCCTCTGAAAGGGGTTGAGCTTATAGATAATAGCACAGAGGCAGCATGTCTGGGAGCCAAGTTTACAGATCGGTGCTGGTGTCATCATTTTCCATAATAAGTAAACTGGTCACAGAGAGCTTAAAATAGTAGCCCAAGTAGGCACGTTGGCAGGTAGTGGAGCCTGGTTGCCTACCACAGAGCCGTGGTTCTTGCTCAGGATATAGTCCAAGTGTCTCAGAGCCAGCAGCTATTGCAGGCTGCAGGCTAGCAGTAGCACACTACCTTCCAGGAAATCACCTGAACTGTTTTTAGGTGTGGATTCCATTCATTCTCTAGGCAGAAGTGTGGTCCAGCTGGCAGATGAGTTTAGGGGCAGCTTCATGTTCAAATGGGAAGTTTGTCTTACCTGTCTTTGTTTCCCCATGTCCTTCAAACTGAACCGTAATACAGAACATGGCTGTTTGCTCCATGCATGCTGGCCCATTTATGTCTATGTTTCCAAGGGCTTCCTTAGTTACCCATGGCAGCAGTTCAGTTCCTAATCTGCTTCAGCTTTCGGAAACTGTCCTAGTTTGGCTTTCTGTTGCTGTGATAAAATACTGACCAAAAACAACTTGGAGAGGATAGGGCTTTTTCATCTTACACTTTATAGTGTATCATCGAGGGAAGCCAAGGCAGGAACTAGAGGCAGGACCTGAAGCAGAGACCATGTAGGAATGCTGCTTACTGGCTTGCCCCTCTTGGCTTGCTCAGCTAGCTTTCTTGTACAGCTGAGGCCCACCTGCTTGGGGTTGGCACTGCCCACAGTGAGCTGGGTCTTCTCACATCAGTCAGCAATCAGGCAAACACTACACGACATGCTCACAGGCCAGTCTGATGGAAGAAATTCCTCAATGGAGAGTTCCACTTCCTGGGCATATATAAGTTTGCGTCAAGTTGACAAAAACTCAGAAACCAACAACTGGAACCCCAAGCAGCAAAGCCTGCACCAATGTTTGGCAGGGGCTGCGGCCTCACCCTATGTTGCTAAGCTGAATGCTGGGCCAAAATGAGTTTGGCAGAGTGGAGTGCAGATACCCATGCTCACCTGGCCTGTCTCCAAAAGGAGAATCCGGCCTGAGTTTTTCTAGCTGGCCCTCCAGGCTGCCGGACTCAGCTGCTTCATTTCCTTCCAGAACTTGGCACGGAGACCTAGAGGCTGCAGGATAAAAGAAGCTGGAGCTTTCCTGCAAGCTCAAGTGGGCCCACAGCCATGAATTGTCTGGGTCCAGCTCTGCCAAAGAAAGATGCAGAGGCTACCCCAGACTTGGTATAAATATTAAGTATTTATATTCTGTTTTGTTCCAAAAGCACTCAAAGCATCATGCCATACATGTAAGTGGGCATAAAGACATGCTTGTCACCCATGAGCACCTTCCTTAGCAGCTCTAAGCTTCAGTTTCCCCATTTATGAAATGGGAACAGCAGAAAACCTGTTACAGAATATTGTTTAAGAATGAACTATGGGGAACTTGGGGGACGAGGGAGAATATATGAAGAATATATTGTAACCCTGTGGAAACAAGAATGAAATATAAAACAAACTGGGTGAGGTGATATGTCTGTGGTCTCAACTTGGTGAGGCTGAGGCAGGAGAATCACTGAACCCTAGGAGTCCAGGTTAGTCTGGGCAATATAGAAAGCCCAAAAAGAAATTAAATACAGTGGTTCCCCCTTATCTATGGTTTAATTTTCTTCAGTTTCAGTTACCTGTGGTCAGCCATGGAAAAATTCTAGAAATAACAACTTTAATAAGAATTGTAGTTAGGCATGGTGGTACAAATCTTTAATCCCAGACCCTATCTGAAGAGGAAGAGGAACCAAATAAATAAATAATTTTTGTTGAAATATACTTTAAAAATTGTTTTGTTATTAGTACTGATAATCTTTTACTCTATTTATAAATGAACCTTTATCATAGCTGTATATTTACAGAGTGAAAACAATATATACAAGGTTTGGTTCTCTCCTTTGTCTAAGGCACCTGTGGAAGTATAGCATGAGCATCTGCTGTATGTGTTGCTTTGACTGCAATTTTCTGGTCAGGAAAGATAGAGTTTAAGTCTGATTCTCAGCCAGGGTAGTATGTGCTATGTGCATACATGCGTGTGTGTGTGTGTGTGTGTGCGCGCGCGCATGCTTATATGTATTCCCATGTTTGTCTCTGTGTGTAGGTACATGCATGCATGTACATTCTCAACTTATTGACAGCTGGCTGCCCTTGGCTTGGCTCTGTATGAAGCGTGGTCATGTCTCCTAGATCCTGAGCAAATGAACATTTGTATCTAACTGGGATTGTTCATTTAGTAGTCATGCCTGTTTGGAAAGTCCTGTTAAAGTCGTTTTATGGGTGATACATTAAAAAAAATGAGCTATTCTCTGTCATTTTTGCCTGATAAAGGGATGATTTTAAACCCTCCTCTGTCTTGATGGTACTTAAGGCCATGATCAGAAAGCTTAGGAAGGCTCCAGGGTGTGGAGGGGTGGTTTGGGGCTGTCCAGGGTCTTTCTGACCCTTGAGAACCCCATCTTAAGGCCCCCCCGCCAGGTTCTCTTGCATCCCCACTCCAGCTGTCTTCTGCATGCATGCTCTCTCCTCCCAGCCTGATCTCTACTGTCTGTCATCCCATCCTTTGTGCTGCAGTCTTTGGTGTCCTGACTCATCCTGGTCCTGTCTGTCCTGTCAGTCTCTTCTTGTTTTCTTTGCTTTCTTCCTCATTCCATCTCTGCAGCTCTTCAAGTCTCACCCTCCACCTCCACTCCTCTCCTGCACAACCTTTCAGACCCTCATGGTGAGCTCTGCTCATGTGGCTAGTGTCCAGTTTTAGCAGTCTCACTGGCAATATTTCAGATGGCAGGAAATGAAGAAGGGACAAAAAAAGAGAGAGCAAAGACCATCCATCACCTGTAGTATGCTGGGCACGCTGCTTTACTAGTTAGTCAACTTTTACCACCCTGAGGATGGGGATGGAGTTGTCCCTGTAAGCGAAGAGAAACATGAGGCTCAGAGAGGTCAGGTCACTTGTTCCATGACTTTTTTTTTTTTACTTTGAAGAATTTTATTTTTTTAATCATTAAAAAAAATTTTTAATAACTACATGATTAGAAGGAGCATTTCACTAGAGCTTTAACATATTCAGTAACACACTCCAGATCAAGAGTCCATCTCTTTCACAGGTGGCTGCAAGTTTCTAGGTTCACGGTTGAATTAATAGTTATACAATATTGAACTCAGTATAATCCCTTCATTGAATTTCTTTCTGCAACCCTTTTTTAAAAATGTGTATGCATGCCTGCATGTAGGTAAGTGCACCCATGTCATTCAATGTCCGCGGAGGTCAGAAGAGGCTGTCGGATCCCCTGGGACTAGAGTTACGGGCAGTTGTTAGCTGCCAGTGTTCTTAACCGCTGAGCCATCCCTCCAGCCCCTGATCCATGACTTTTTGTTGGAGATCAGTATGGGAGTGCTGAGTTCAGTGTTCACTTTCTTGTTCCCCAGCAGCTTTTTGTCAACCCTGTTGTCTGGATCGGACACTGCTAGGTTGGTGGCCGAACAGATGGCTATGACCAGAAGGCTGTGGTGATGCTTCCCTCTTCCCCGGGTATCCCCATTTGATTCTACAGTCTCATCATAGTGGTATTGCTTGGTGAGGATCTCTTGCCAAGCAGGCACCAAGGTTGCCCAGGACCATTGTTCATGCTTCTTTCAGAGCCTATGCCCTGGGGACTGGATGTTAGGGGCTCTGCAATGCAGACTGGCTGATTGAGGTGATTTAGGAAAGAGTACATTTCACCAAGTCTCTGTCCTTGTTTTCAGGGATGCAGTTGACAGTGACAAGCTGTTCTTACTGGGCAGCAGCTTATGGCTCCTTCTCTCTGTAGTGTGACATCCCACTGAAGAGCCTCCTATGGAGATTGTCCCAGAAATGCTTTCCAGGCATGGCTGACTTTGCAGAGTAATAATGTTAGTGGGAGATGGGAAGCAAAGGCTTCCTGGTCCAACCTACTGGCTCTGCCAATGCTATTTTTTCATTTTGGAAGCTAAGTATGGAATGCCTCTGCCAAGGTTGTGTGTGTGTGTGTGTGTGTGTGTGTGTGTGTGTGTATGTATGTATGTATGTATGAATAAATGAATCAGAGCTGGCCTTACCTTTATAAAGCTTATGTTCTGGTATGACTTAAACATATCTACAAGTAAGTTAGTCAAATTGTATTAGTTATTGATTTCTGTTTAAGAAGTATAGTAGTTTTAGACAACACCTTGTCATATTGTTGATTTGTGGCAGAATTAATAAGCTGACATACATATGGATTGGTCTGACAGAGAGGCAGCATCCAATGCCAGTCCTCTCTGGGCCTTAATTTCTTGCTGGCTACTGACCTCTAGTTTCTTGGCACAGAACAGCTCATAGTGCAGCAGTTGGTTTTGTCATGGGGAGCAAGTGAGTAGAGTCAGAGCAAGAGGAGGAGGGAGGTCTGTTTCCTATAATCTAAGCAGGGACATCCAGGCACCCTTGCCATGTCCCTCTGGGTTAGGAGCTGGTTGCAGGTCCACCTCACACCTGGAGGGCATGCACACCAGAAGGTGGGGTAGCTGGTATCAGCTTAACAGGTGCCTTCCCCACAGGAAGGAAGGAGATGCTCTAAGGTGAACACAGTCTGGTGTCTGGAGAGCCTTGTCTACTCAGGGTTTTCTGGGGAGGCCTCTCTGTAGAGGACACTCAGCTTTGGGCATGAGTGAGAAGAAAGGAGAGAAATTTGAGCAAATGGAATAGAACGAGAAGATTCAGAGGCTAGGAAGGAATGGAAGGAGACTAGTATGCAAATAGGCCCAAAAGGTTGGCAGGACACAGCCCATGTCCAAGAGCCTGTCACGATGGAGGTACTCGCCACCTTCCTGTGGAGGGCTGGCTGAGCGCTGCCATTGGAGCTTTTGTTTTTGTCTAGTTTTTATTTTAATTTTTGTGAGACAGGGTCTCACAATGTAGACCAGGCTGGACTGGAACTTTTCATCCTCTTGCCTTAGCCTCCTGGATTTTTGGGAGTACAGGTGTGTGTTACCATGCCTGGCTTGGGAGTTTGCTTTCATGTTGAGCTAGAGCTGGTCTTGCATTAATCCAGGCACTTGGAGTCATGAACTTGGACTCAGCACAAGCTTATTGTATGCAGTGTAAGGGGCTAGGTGTCCTGGAGTTTACCCTGAGGTGAGAGCTGCTGGCACTCCTCATCTCAGGGTGCTCACAGGGTGGAGAGCAGGGTACAGCACAGGACATATGGTGGCAGAGGCCAGTCTGCAGCAGAGCAGGGCACAGCACAAGGCATTTGGTGATAGAGGCTGGTCTACAGTAAATGCACAGTCCACAGGAGTTAAAGGCAGACTGTTCATGTCCACTTGGAGGAGAAGCAGCACACTGTAGAGGACATGGTGTTGAAGGTGATAGGTGCTCTCTGGGGTGATGGGAGATGTCCTGTGTAGTAAAAGCAGAAAACCTCAAGAAGACAGAAAAGCAGGCCCCTTGCCTCCATTACAGAGAAAGATGGAGGCAGAAAGTGGTCGAGGCACATCAGGGTCTAACTGGAGACCTGGAGTGTTGGAGCACCTCCCTGAGCTGGAGAAGGGCTCAAAGTATTAATGGAGTAGAAAACGCCCAGTTGCCTCTGCTGAAGAGGGTTCCCTTGGCTCCAGAGCCAACCCCTGTCCACATGACACACTTAGGAGCCCAGCTTCAGGCATGGCTGGCAGCTGGCATTGGGTGTCTCTTGTTCTTTATTGCTGCTGCTGTTTCTTCTTATTGGTCCTAGTGCCTCTAGAATGATGCTGGCTGTGTTCAGGGTATTGTTTCTAGAATTTCAAGGACAGTTATTCAGTCTCCATAGCTGCTGACACACCCTGGTATGGACACCATCACCCCATTTTGCAAGTAACACCTGTGGTTTGGGAGGTTCAGCCATCTGCCTTGGATCACACAGTTGGGAATGAGGAAGGTGTGTCCCCATGAGACCCGCTTGGCCTCCAGAGCTTGTATCTTTCCTGTTGTCCATATGTTTGCTTTTCTTTTCCTTTTAAAAAGTCTTAGGGCCAGAATGCGCCACTGGTGTCCATTTAAAAATCCCCCAAAGAGGGCTACAGAGATGGCTCAAGGGTTATGAGCATGTACTGCTCTTGGAGAGGACCCAATCTTGGTCTCCAGTATCCATGTTAGACAGCTCACAATCACCTGTAACTCTAGCTCTAGGGGATCTGTGTACACACATACACTCACTTGGACATATAGACATAAATAAATATAATATATTTAAATATATTATATATATATATATTTTTTAAATCCCTAAAAGAAGTTCCCATGAGCCAATAGAAAAAGTACATGATAGGATAGGCTTTTTGTTTCCTGGGGATGAGTGGGTGTTCTGGTCAGTTCTCAGTGATCTATTCCTTTCATTCCACCTGTGGTGCCTGACCTCTCCATCCATCCATTGAGTGAGTTCTGAGCACTGACTGGATGCCATGCCATGTCTGCTTCTGTGTGCCACAGACACAGTGGTGAACACAGTCCCTGCCCTGGTCAGGACCAGCCTCATCTACTGGGAGACAGACAGGTAGAAGGAACTAAGTATGTATGACTAGTGCCGTTCTCTGGGAAGGCAAGATGAGACCACCCTCATTCCCACAGAGACTGCCTGAGCTCAGCTGTGCTGGTAGTGTATGAGCTGGACTCTGGAGGCCCAGTAGCCAGTCGGGTGCTGCTCAGCTGGAGCCTGGTCTGCAAGACTGGCCTGCTGACCAATAGAAACATGGGTAGGCCTGTATCCTCGCTGGTCATCCTCCTCTTTGTGTTTTAAGCAGAGGGAGCCTGAGCCGGTGCTTTCTCCTAGGTATAGCTCACCCACCATGGAAGCAGCCTGCAGTTCTGTTGCTTGGCTATTTCTTAACAACTGAAAAATGCTTCTAGGTTACATGTATTTGTTTCTGCTTATTCATTGAACATTGAGTGCATGTCAGGCATGGCTCTGGGTACCAGGCCCGGTGGTGGGCACAACAGGTAGACCTGACATCCTCCCTTTGCTTCCGTCTGTGGGAACAAAGAGTATGACAGTGTATACACAGCTGTCAGATGATGGAAGGCTACATAAAGTCAGAGCAAGGGTAGAGAGCAGGAAGTAGAGAAGAAATCACACCAGGCAGATTTGGAGGCCATTCTAAAATTTCTGGAATAAAGGCCTGAAGCCAGGGAAAGACTGAGCCGATGGTGCATTTTCTAGAAGAAACTCCTGTGACAAATGAACAGCAAGTGCAAAGGCTCTGGAGTTTAAAGAAGAGAAGAGAGCCCATGAAGACTGACCAAGATAGGCAGGAGAAAGTGGTACGAGACAGGGTCAGAGGCCAAAGAGTCTGGTCAGATCATACCTAGGAGGTCATGATATGGGCTTGACTTTGATTCTGAGCCATAGTGGTATCATGGTGATCTTGAGCAGCATCTTGACTGATCTGGTGAAAGCAGATGGGCAGTGAGCAGGGCAGAGAGACCGCAATGGAGTCTGATAGGAGCCCAGATGGTAAGGATGGTACCACAGGCCAGGGTGTGCTGGTGGGGAAAGCGATAAGGATACTGAGTGATTCTAAATGTGCTTTAGAAGTAAATCCATCAGGATTTCTGTGGATGGACACAGCTACGGGAGACCAAGACTCCAGGACTATTGCAGTGTATCTGCCCCAAGCAAATGGGAAGCTGTGGGCTTGGCGTGGGAGGGAGGCTGCAGAAGAAGCAGGTTTGGAGAGGGAGCCAGGAGTTTGGTTTCACCCTTCACTTGAAGTTCGGGGTTGAGCAAACGAATCGTCTGTGTTCCATGCAGGTGGTACATGTAGCAGTCATTGATGTTTTGGTGCTGTTTAATACTGTTTGAGTGCCCATGGTCATCTACAAAGTTTAGAAAGTCTCACTTTGAAGAAGAATGCTTCTGAACATCTAACCGCTATGCAGAGTTCCCATGATGAAGTGAGCAATGGTCCCCCATAACAGTTGAGCCTGGGGGCTGCTCTGCCCAGCTAAGTGAGGACGTTAGGCTCTTGAACTCTTGAAAAGCAAAGCAAAAAAAAAAAAAAAAACAACAAAACCCAACCCACAAAAAACGTTGTTATGTAGTTCAGACTGGCCTCGAACTCAATTTGATATGTAGCTGAGGATGACCTTGAACTCCTGACCCTCCTTCCTCCAACACTCAAGTGCTGGAATTATAGGTGTGTGCCCACCTTAAACGGTTTGCCATACAGACATTGTCTCCTGTCATGGATTGTACAGACTGCCTGATTGTGGGATACTTATGTGTATATACAATAAGTGGTTTAAGTGAATGCCAAATCTATCCTGGACGATACATTATGCTTATTTTTTAATCAAGAATGGATGATCAGAAATGGAAACAAGACTGGAAAGTGACTAACAGCTGTCAGTAACTCCAGTTCCAGAGGATCTGATGCCCTTTTATTTCCTCAGGCATTGCACACACATGGAAAAAAAAAAAAAAAAAAAAAAAAAAAAAAAAAAAAAAAAACCAACCAAACCCAACCCACAGATCCTGCTGTCATTCTGAGCATCCCTCCCCATGCCATGCCTAGGACAGCTATATGCAGTCTTATGAACAAAAGTACCAAAAAGCCCAACAGACTGAAGTTAGAGTTTCAGAGGCTCATTGATGGTTGAGTAACACCTCATCAGCCACCATAACCATTGCTCAGATGTGCTGTGGTCCTCGAGTTGGTCCACTTTCTGTGCAGCTGCGTCTACAGAACCCACTGGTGTTTTAGGGGACTGAATCATGAGGTAGATGGAAGCTCTTGCCTTTGTAATTCATGGAAGGCAAGGCTTCTGTGTTCTTGGAAATGAACATGTTGGAGCACAGTACACCTCCTTAACCAATGTGGAGGCTACGCCAGAGGGAAAAGGGAAGCACACACTGTCAGAGCCTGGGTCATATCTGTGAGTGTCATTGTGGACTGGCTTGGCTTTCCCCTTGAGCACCAGGCATCCTTGGCTCTTGTCCCCCTGGGATCTATTCCCATTCCACTGAAAGAGAGGGCTATCCAAAGAAAAAGCAGGGTTGCACGAACTCTAGATGAGAAGAATTGTTTCTAGGGAGAAAAAGATGCCACCACAAAGCCGATGGGTAAGGTCATTAAGCATCAGGTGGAAAGATGGGAAAAGATGCTTTCAGTTCTGTCAGTCTAAATAAAGGGATCAGCTCTAATTCCTTTACTGGCGTGCATGTGTGCGCATGTACGTATGCATGTGCGGACACAAGAGGAATGTGTATTTGTGAGTCAGTGCCCACTGAAGCCTGAAGAGGGCATTGAAAACCCTGCAGCTGGAGTTATAGGTGGTTGTGAGCTACCTGATGTGGATGCTGGCAACTGAACTGGGTCCTCTGCAAGAGCACCATGAGCCCTCTTAACTACTGAGTCATCTTTCCAGCCCTTTGGTTAAAAAAATTTTTTAATTGGATTTTTGCAAATTTCATGCAAATATTTTGGTCATATTTGGACTCTTTTATCTTCCTGCACCCCTGTTATAGCCCTCCCCCACTGGATTTCATATATTCTGTCATATATATTAAGGTATATCAAGCCAAGTTTGTGTCCCCAAATGTCCTTTGGTGTGAGTCTACCCACTGGAGCCTGGTTAATCTATCTAGCATCACTTCTTTTAAGAAAACCCACTGTCCCCTCCCAGTAGTTATTGGTTGCCAGTAATTCCTCAGTTGAGGGTGGGGCTCCTTACCCATTTCCCCAGTTCTGTGCTGGGTTTTTCTCTGGTTTGAGCTTGCATGAGTCTCGCGTATGCTGTTAATACTGCTGTAAGTTCATATGAGTAACTTCCTAGCTGTCTGGAAAAGTCTGTTTCCTTATGGTCATTCACTACCCCTGGCTCTTCCACCCCCCCCCTTTTTTTTTTTGCTATGGTCCCTGAGCCTTGGGTGGCAGAGGTTGGATATAGATGTCCTATTCAGAGATAAGCACTCTGTAGTCTCTTATTCTCTGTACTTTGACCAGTTATGGCTTTCTGGGTTAATCGCCATCTGTTGCATGAAGCAACTTCACTGGTGAGAGTTAAAAGATACGTTAATATTCTTTCTACCCCTTGTTCCACTATGTTCCCTGAGCCTTAGGTGTAAAGATTGCACTGTAGCTGTGTCGCTTAAGATTGAGCACTTCACAATCATTTAATCTCTGCGTTTGGCCAATTGTGGAACTTTGTAATAGTCTCCATCTGTTGCCAAAAGAAGCTGCTTTGATGAGTGGCGAGAGGTACACTTGTCTGTAAATATAAAGATATATATTTAGAATACAGTAAGAAATTATGTGGGTCTAGGGATATGACAAAGTAGGTATTTCTCTAGGATCTATGACCTCCAGCCCTGAGTATTTGGCTATGTTTATAGTAGCACATTTAAGTTCCCCTCCAATGAGTGGGCCTTAAGTCCAATTAGACAGCTGTTGTTTACCCCCCAAGATTAAAGTGTCACTACTGCATTGATAAAGATAGTTTACTGGACCAGTCGTTGTGTTTATTAGGATTTATAGCTGGGTAGGACCATTGATTGGTTTTCTCCCTTGGCAGCTTGCATAGTGTCCTCTGATACCATGAGAGCTGGTCTTCAGGAGGAGGCTTCCATGTTGGTTCCAGCTCCATTGCTTCAAGTCCTGTGTCTCAAGTATATCCTGTCTTCAGCAATATGGTCTTGCCTTCAAATTCTGGGAGGCAATCAAGTGCTGTGGAAATAGCCTGTGTTATTTTGGTAGTCTCTTGGACTACCCTGACCAACAACTTGAAGGGAAATTTCCCCTGCCGGGCACTGTATTTTTTGTTATATAGCTTTTAGCTGTGCACATGCACGCATGTATACTTTGTATGTATATTTTTTCAGTAGTTTTTGAGTTAATACATTTCCCTCTGGTTTTTCCCAACCCGCAAACATTATTTCTCTCTCCTCCCCTGTAACACTTCTCCCTCCCTCCCCTGTTAAAGTACCCCAATTTTTCCCATCTCCCCCTTGATAAACACCTGTCTCCTAATCTCCCTCTCTCTCGATCTCTTTCTTCCTCATGGTTCCTTTCCATTTTCCTGACTACTTCTTTGATGCTTGTATTACTTTAATACCAAAACCAGGTAAAGGTACAACCAGAAAGAGAAAGAGAAAAAAAAAAAAACAAAACTATAGGCCCATATTCCTAATGAACATAAATGTAAAAACTCTCAATAAAATACTCACAAATCACATACAGACATAAAAAAAAAAATCACCCACCCTGATCAATTTGGCTTTATTCCAGAAATGCAGGGATGGTTGAATATACGTAAGTCAATAAATGTAATCGTAATAAATGAACTTGAAGACAATCACACGATCGTCTCAATAGATACAGAAAAGGTCTTTGAAAAAATCCAACATGAACTTATGATAAAAGTCCTAGGGGGAAATGGACAGGAGAGAACATACCTCAACATAATCAAGGCTATATAGAACAAAACCACAGCTAACATTCTAAATAGAGAAGAACTGGGAGCATTCCAGTTAAAATCAGGAAGAAGACAAGGCTGTGCACTATCTTCACTTCTTTTTAATATAGTGCTCAGAACTCTGGCTACAGCAATAGGACAAGAGAAGGAAATAAAGGAGTACTAATGGAAATGAAGAGGTCAAAATACCCCTGTTTGCAGATGATATTGTATTTAAGAGATCCCAAAAATTCCACCAAAAATGCCTAGAAATGATTGATACTTTCAGCAAAGTGGCAGGATACAAAATTAATTTATAAAAATCATGGGGCTGAAGAGATGGATCAGTGGTTAAGAGCACTGACTGCTCTTGCAGAGAACCTGGGGTCGATTCCCAGAACCCACATGATGGCTAACTCCAGTTCCAGGACACCATCTGACCTCTGTGGGCATTGCGTTGTACAACACGGGTGCACTTACATACATGTAGGCAATATGCTCATATACGTAAAATAGAAAAATATTAACTAAAATATATATTTTTAAATCAGTAGCCTTTCTCTATACAAGCAACCAGAGAAAGTTAATGGAAATACTCCCATTTACAATAGCCTCAAAAAATATCTAGGAATAAACTTAACCAAAGACACTAAAGACCTCTATAATGAAGACTTTAAATATTCGAAGAAAGAGATTGAGGAAGATACAAGGAGATAGAAAGACCTTCTGTGTGTCTTCAACAAATGGTGCTAGGAAAACTGGGTCCCCACGTGTAGAAGAATGAAACTAGACCCATAGCTTCACCATGCAAGATGCCAACTCCAAATGAATCAAAGACCTCAATGAGAAGCCTGAAATGCAGCAACTGTTAGAAGTAAACATAGGCAATACCCTAAGACATAGGTCCAGGAAAGGACTTTCTAAATCAGGCATCAGTCGCTCAGGAATTAAGGTCAACAATTGACAAATGGGATGTCATTAAACTAGAAAGTTTCTGTACAACGAAGGAAACAACCAATTGAAGAGGAAATCCACAGAGTGGGAGAAAATCTTTACCAGCTATTCATCTGATATGGGGTTAATATCCAGAATATGCTAAGAATTTTAAAAACAAAGAATCAAGAAAACAAATGACCTAATTTAAAAATTAACTATGGATCTGAATAAAGAACTTTCAAAAGAAGAAATAAAAATGGCTAAGAAATACCTTAAAAATTGTTCAACGTCCTTAGTAATTAGGGAAATGCAAATCAAAACTACTTTAAAATTTCATCTTACTCTAATCAGAATGGCTAAGATCAACAGAACAAATGATACCAAATGTTGGCATGGATGTGGGGAAAGGAGAACCCTCATCCACTGTTGGTGGAATTGCAAACCGGTGCAACTACTGGTGGAAATCGGTGTGGAGAACTCTTAAACTAAAAATAAAGATAGTATATGATCTGGTCATGCCACTCCTTGACATACATGCAAAGGACCCATCCTACTGCAAAGTTACTTACACAGCCATGTTTATTGCTGCTCGTTTCACAATAGCTAAGAAATAGAAACAACCTAAATGTGCTTCAGCCAGTGAATGGATATGAAAAGTGTGGTACATTCACACAATGGAATTCTACTCATTGGTAAAGTTAAGAATGAAATCAGCAGGGTGTGGTAGGACACACCTTTAATCCCAGCACTCGGATAAGGCAGAGGCAGGTGGATCTCTGTAAGGTCAAGACCAGCCTGGTCTATTTAGTGAGTTCCAGGCCAGCTGGAACTACAGGGAGATCCTGTCTGGAAAAAAAATAATGATATTTACAGGCAAATGAATCACTGAAACTGTTTTGCTGAGTGAAGTAACACAGACTCTGAAAAACAACACATGCCCTCCCCATTTATGAATCTCCAAATCCTTAGATGTGAGTATATGTCCTGATGTAAATGCAAGAGCTGTGTTTGTTTTGAGTCATGTTTTATTGCATATGACCCCATGCTGGCCCCTACTTCATCATGGAGCTCTAGCTACACTGAATTTTGTGGTTCTCTTGCCTCCACCTTCCGAGTACTGGAATTGCTTTTGTGCCATTGCACAAAACAGAACCACTGGCTCTGGTTTTTTAGTTGCTGCTGGTGCTTTTTGTCTTCATTTTCTCTGTTACTTTCATCGTCCTTGCCTCCTTTCCTGGGATAAGTGACTAACTGTGTGGATGTTTGGGTAGTTTGAGAGGCAGCATCAGCCCTCTGCAAAATAAGTGAACTTTCTGCTGTAGCTCAGCCTTTCCTTGGGTGCTTCATTCTATGCAACCATATAACTGGATTCAAAGACACTAGCCCATGTCTAGTAAGCATTTAGAACCTTGGGTGTTAGAATGCACTGGAGATGGCATGTGGGTCTTTTGTTATTTGCTTGCTTGCTTGTTTAATGAGTGTGGGGGGGTATGTGTGTGCTTGGGTGCAATGTGAAAGTTAGACGTTCACATTGGGATGTCTGCATCAGTCCCTTTCCGCCTTATTTTTGGAAGCTCACTCTTGAAGCTACACTGGCTGACCAGTGATCTCCAAGGATCCTGTCTCCACATTGCACCCTCCCCCCTGCACAGAGATTACAGACACGTGATACCATCTCAGCTTTTTATGTGGATGCTGGCGATCTGAGCTCAGGTCCTTATACTTGCACAGCCAGGACTTTACTCACTGAGTCAGCTGCCTAGCTCCAAGGTGGGGTTTTCGTCTGTTGATTATCACGGTTTGGAGAGTTTTTGGCACATGATAGATGCTCATTACACATCCACTACATGGTTGGGCAGGTAGGTAGGTGGGTGGATAGATTGATGTGTGGACAGGTGGATGAAACTGTGTTAGAATAGGGTTGGTTTGGGGCTGGAGAGATGGCTTAGCAGTTAAGAGCACTGACTTCTCTTGAAGAGGACCTGGGTTCAATTCCCAGCACCGACATGGAGGCTACAAACCATCCTTAACTCCAGTTCCAGGGAAATCTGAAGCCCTCTTCTGACCTCCGCAGCATTGCATGACATGGATGCACTCACATACATGCAGGCAGCACACTCATACACATAAAATAAATCTAATAAAATATAAAGAAAGAATAGGGTTGGTTCTACTGCAGCAATAAACGTTTTCATGCCTTAACAAAATGAAAACATATTTCCCACTCTCATTGTGCATCCAACACGGGTCATCCAAGGCCATGTGCTCTGGTCCCACATAGTGACTCAGGAGTCTGGGCGCTCCCTGCTTGTAACTACACCACCTGGAGAACAAGGCGTTCTCTCTCAGTGAGGCAGGGAGAGGGACAGCTCTGGGGTTGTATACCAGTTGTCTTGCATGGTGACTCAGAAGGAATACATGTCATTTCTGCCTAGAGTTTGTTGACCAGAACAGCCAAGAGCCTGTGCCCAGTTGTGCATAGAGTCGTGGAAGGCTTGGGGGAGCAGACAGAGCACACAATGAGCTCTGGTCTCTTCATTTCCATTCTAGAGCTATAGCAGCTGTGGGCCCGTGATTCATAGCTGCCAGGTCACTTCTGGCTCAGTACTTTATGCGAGGAAGTGAGGCAATTTGGCTAAACTCCAGCTGGATAAATGCCCCTGACATGAACTCTCTTTTACAAGTCTCCCTAACTGGCAAGTAGAATCTATCTTCTTCCACAGCTCTGGTTACTCAGGTCATAGGACAGAGATCACAGGTCACCCTGCCAGGGAAGCACTGGGGTGCTGTTGCTTTTGTCTTCACCAAGTATGTCAGGAAGCTGGGGTGACTGGGGGAAGGTTTCCCTGTGGCCCTCTCTGACAGAAGGATGCTTGCTGCAAGCTTGCTGAGGGTGAATCCGTGCACAGTGCTCCAGCAGGTGCACTGTCAGCCACATCTCATAGGCCCCCTTGGCAGGAAGAGGGTACGGGCTCCGTTTTGCTGGTAAAACAGAAGCTTCGATGTCCATGTGTGAACAAAAATGACAGCTGTTCATGGGCATAGATGACAGTCAGTACATGTGGTCCCAGGCTCAAACCCAGGCATCTGCCTTGAAATTCCATGTTGGCTGTTTGTAAAGTTATCCCATCATGCCTTTTCATTGTGATGGGTTTGGTGAAATGTTGGGGATGCTGCGACAGATCCCTAAGAGTCAGAGTTATGTTCTTGTTTCCGGAGCCTTAGTTATCTTAACACATTTAATTCTAACAACAACCCTACCACGTGACTATTCATATGGGCACCATTATGTGGGTGGAGAAACTGAGGCACAAAGAGCTCAACCAGCAAGTTGCTGCCAGATGGAGCCATCCAGCTCCAAGTTCATCCTCTGAAATCCTCTCCATGCTGCCCACTCACACTTGAACATGGTGTGCTGCCTGCCCCTGTGTACAGGTGTTTGTGTTCACAAATTACAATGTGCCCAAATAAGCCAGATCCCCTCACTGGCAGGAGCGAGGCATTGTTACCAGAAGAGGGCTTTGCATCAGTGCCATTTGGTATGAGGAAGAGACTCTCGGGAGAAAAACAGTTTTGATGCTCATAAAAGTTAATGTTTTTCATTTACTGTCTCTCCTTTGAAACTTGGACCTAATTTATTGAGCTGTAGTTGAAATATTCAGGAGGTCTCTGTGTATTCCTTCCAAAGGAATATGATTAAAAATGTGCACCAGCCTCCCCTGATTTCTGGAAGGCATTCGAATGTGACAAAGAGCCACATAATTTCAAAATTTGCATCTTTATATAAAGAGCCTGTACATTCCAGCACACCGCAAAATAAATGTGCGAGCAGCACTTGAGGGTGAAATATTTTATGGAGAAACCTCAGAATTGGGGAGCTAGTGTTCGATACGCAGTGTTATATAACTTGCTGGGTCTGGCAGCTGATTCTCTGGAATAATAATCAGTTGTCCCAGGTTGGGCCACTGCTCTGTGAATGACTGGCTGCTCTGAAGTCAGTTCAGAATCTCACTCAGCAGGCTGGAGCCCTCATCCTAGCAGGATGAGAGCAGACAGGAGATGTGCTGGAGAATGGCCTGGGAGGGTCCTGTTTTCCCTTTTCATCCTGGCAGTCCTCATTCTGACCTTGAGCCTCAGCTTACTGTCGATTCCCCTGGTCCTTTCTCCTGAACCCATACTAGGTGGGGACCTCAGGGCTTCTGTGCACCCTTGGCCACACTGTATGTGACTGTGTTGACCTAGGCTGAGCCTTGGGCACACTGACACCCAATGCCCAAGACAGGCTTGACAGACAGTTACCCAGTAGAAGTTTGTTGAATGAATAAAGACACGTGCATAAGTTAATAAGTAGACGGTCCAGAAAGGATGGTTGTTTATTAGACATCACACTGGGAGACAGTTGATGAGAAGAGGCTCTAGTGGGACAAAATTGAAAGGTAGAATGTAAATGTACGAGGTGGATAGCATGATGGCCATGTGGCATGGTCTTACACAGCCTGGAGCACTCTAGACGTTTAGTGCATGTTTGTTGAGTGAATGAGTCTGAAGAATGAGCTATGCCACCAGTGGGTCTGTCAGCAGCTGAGTGAACAAGCAAATTCAAAGACTGCCTAGTACTGGCCCTGGCAGAGACTGCTGCACAGGGAGCATGTGCTGTTGATGGCAGCCCTGCCTTTTCCCCTTCCCTCTCCTCTTCCTCCTCCTGCATCACCTGCACCTCAGGCTGGAAAAAGGCTTTCTGTGCTGGGAGGAGATGAGGCCCACCCAGAACTGCCATCCAGCCTGGGATCCTTGGAAATCAATAGTCGCCCTTTGTGAGTAAGCCTGGAATGGCAGGCAGGGCTTTTGAAAGGAGAGGCCAGACAAGCCTTTTAAAGTAATTCTTGACCCATTTTCACAGGCCTGACTGAATGCAGTGTTTTGTGCTTGTAATGGGTTATAATTACCACCATTGTGTGATGCCAGGAAAACCACATTATGTGCTGTGTTAACAGAAGGGTGCCCCCTTCCCCTCCACTGACCCTCCCATAATCCATCCAGCAAGAATAAGGCTTGTCAGTACCTGGGGTCATCAGTGCCAATCACAAGTAATGTCTGTGTGTCTGGGTGGCATCTGTGCTCCAGTGTTCACAAGGGCTGTGAATGGTCCAGGAGACAGTGTTGTCTGCTGCTCTGCATGATGACTGGCCACACAGTGCCATGCTCCTGTGTGGAAGCTTTGTGTGGCCCTGAGGATCTTAGTGTCTACTGTTGCAGCAATCCCTGTGTGATCATGGGCCTCAGTTCACCGCTCTGTAAAATAGTGGCACTATCACCTAGTGTAATATCTGAGGTCTCAGAACTCAAACTCCAGGGGCTGTGGCCTCTCAGAGGGCACACTAACTTTTTAATGGCACGAAAGAGCCTTGAGTTGAGTCTGCCATGCTTGATACATAGTGTGTGCTACAAAGCATTGATTGTTGTTATTACTGAGGGGTCACTCAGGGAGAGGATGGAAGGATGAAGGGATGGAGGGATAGAAAGAACTGGGAGGGAAGTAAACTGCAGTTCGAGTAGAGCTCTGCAGAGTAGGGGAAGGATGTGAGGAGGTTCACAGGTTGCTTGTGATTGGCACTGATGAACCCAGGTCCTGGCAAGACTTGTTCTTACTGGATGGATCATGGGAGGGGTTCTGGCCCCTTCTCATGTGGTCAGTATCAGCCCTTCCTTAGTTGGAATGCATCCTACCCCTTATCCCACCTGCCTCCTCATTGCTTCTATACCAGTCAAAAGATTTTAATGGGTGACTATTGGAGGATTTCTGAATTTTGAATTATGGAGAAGTTTGGATGTGCATAGCATGGCACAGTGTCCCTCTGTGCGCCCAGTTCTGTCCTGCTCAGCTTCAGTCCCCCACAACTGAAGGCCGAGCCTGTCCCTACCCCCACCATTACTCTGAAGCAAATTGATGACATCATTTCATTGTATTTGTCAACATCATCCCAAGGCTTTTTGCAGAGGAGGGATGTGGGCATCCAATGTAGACTATAGGAGGTTTGCGTGAACATCACCCAGGGAACTGGGATCAGGGGCTGTACCTAGATAGAAAGGTGTTTGTCCATGCTGAACCTCAATCTGCCAAGGGGCAGAGGAAGGGGTAGGTCTGAGAGAGGTTGAGGGGGTTCATCCTGTAGGACTGGGATACTGTTCAGGAATGCTGATGGGTAGCAACATCCAGAGTTTATGGAGTACCTGGTGCATGCCAAGCCCTGAGTCGGCCTTCTGGCATGTTAACTTATTTACACCTCTCAGGAGCCTAGTGAAGTCTGTGCTGTTATTTCCTTCATTTTATAGATGAAAGATGGAACTTTAAAGAGGAGAAAGTAAGCTATCCAAGGTCACATCTAGGGAGGGTGCAAATGAATTTCAATCTGGGCTGGTATGAGATCTGCTGTGCTGTAGGCTGTCCTGGCAGTTCAGGGAGGATGGTTGGGTGCCTACCACAGACCCACAGGCTGCATAGGACCTCTTGCCTTCTCTTGATGTGACTGCTGCTCAACAAAGGGCTATACCTCATGGCTCTGTTTTTGCTTCCTTTCTCCTGCCCTTGATCATTTCTCTCAGACACCATGAGGAAGGTATCAGTGTTAGCTGCTGTTTTAATTTTTTTAAATTTTTAAATTTTTAATTTTTGTCTTTTTGAGACAGGCGCTCCCTGTAGCCCCAGCTGTCCTGGAACTCACTATGTAGACCAGGCTGGCCTTGAACTCACAGAGATCCGTCTGCCTCTGCCTCCCAAGTGCTGGGACTACAGGTGTGCGCCACCACGCTGTTTTAATATTGTCATTTCTGGATCCTCAGATTTGCTCACAGGCAGGAACTGATATCCTTTGGTTGCTAACAGAGGCTCTTCTTCCTGGCTTGACCTTTCTTCATGGCTGGCTTGTGAGTACTCTGCAAGGTCAGGAGTGAGGGTCAACATTGGAGATCCAGAGGAAGCAATTCAGGCAGGGTGGTGACAGTGACTGACATCTGTGTCTCAGAGGCCTCTGTTTGTCAGTCCATGCTGGGCTACCCCCATTCAGTCAAAGTCTCAGCCACATGCTTCTGTGTGGCACTTCTCCCACCATACCATCCTGGGGAGGTTGGGCTCGTTACCAAGGAGATTAGGTGCCAAGTTACCACCAGGGTTTGCTACAAGCCCTGCTTACTTACATGCCCCACTCATACCATTTTGGTGGCAGCTGTGCCTCATGGGCTCCCACTGAGCATCCGGATGTCATATAGGCAAGGACTGAACCAGGTGCCAGAGTACCCACCTCAGGAGGACAGCTCCTGGGGGCCAATCCTACACAAGGCAGAATCAAAGCCAAGGGTACACTGGAGAGAGGTGGAAGACGTCTGGACTGACTCCCTTTCCGAGGACCACTTTATTTTTCTGAGATTTTGGTTTTCCTCACCTGTAAAAGTGTGTGTATATGGGAGGGGATGGTAAACCTGCACTGCCCAGACTTGTCCTGTGTGCTAGGGTGTGATGCTCCTCCACCCCTATAGGACCCACAGGATGTGATTATATTTATTACCTCAGTTTTGCTCACTGAGCAGGTCCTGAGCAGCTACTCAGTTTTTATGCTGTGTAGCTGCCAACAATTTAGCACAGTGAGTGATGTGCTCCATTTTACAAACTCCAAGAACATCAGATATGGAATGGTTTGCACAAGATCACACAGTAGAAAGTGGGTAGGTCATAGATTTGACCTCCATGGCCATCAGTTTTCTATTCATGTATGACTTCCAGAAGTGACACCTGACAGCCCCTCAGACTGTCTGTATGCCGGGGTGCTCACACAGAAATGGCTTCTCCCAAATAGTCTTTGGGAAACAGACCATGGACATGGCTGCAGCTGAGGAGCTTCAAGTCCTGCAGGAGGCCCTGCCTTTTTGCTGAGGTTCTTGCTTAATCTAAGTGTGCTTTTCCTGACTGTGAGGGCGCCCTGACAAGGGTGTTTGCAAACTGTCCTATGACAAGCCAGGCTGCCCTTGGGAGGCTCAGAGGGCAACAGGGGCAGCCAGATCCCAGAGGGTTTCTCCCTCTGCTTCTGTAGCCAGTTGTTCCCTGTGGGGTTGGTGCTGCCTGTCCCTGAACTTTCTGTGTGTGCTTGCTTGTGCTTGCCTGTGAATAGCTTTGTCTCTTGCCTCTTGGTTGGTATCTTGAGATACAAGCTCAGCATCACAACATGATATATGCTGAGAGGCAGAATGGGTAGGATGACCAAGAACCTGAATTCTCAAGTTGTATCCTACCCACTTGTGCTGGCCACTTGTGTACCCTTTCTATGCAGTTTTCCTGTTTGCACATTTAGGAGCGTAAGAGCATTCACTTTGGAGGGAAGCTATAGGAGTCATTGAAGCACTGTGGCAGAGTATGGGGATATCTCTGGGGCAGAGTGTTTAATGAACCTGCTTTCCTGGGTCTTACCATCACCATCATCTCTGACATGAGGCAAGAACTAGGTTTACAAAACACTTTCTCTTGTTCTTCTTCATAGAGAACCTCAGGGCATCAGAGGAAGGCCATGCCCAGTCATGGCTCTGTTAGGAAATGGTCCCTGAGATCCCTCATCCTGTGTCTCCTCCATTTTCCAGATATATATAATTTCTCTCCTTGAATTCTTTGAACCACTTGAAGTTCCATGTGATGGAAAAAGTATGGGCCTTGGAGTCATAACAGCTAGAGGTCACATGTCTCTGCACTTGTGAACTCTGACCTCAGGCTGTCCTTAGCCCCTAAAGCCTCCTTTCTGTCTGGTGAGTGTGATAATGTAGCTTTTAAAAGGCTCTGCGTGAATTGGTCAAGGAACCATGGCAACAGAGCAGCGAAAATGATCAATAACACCACACCCTGTGCATCTATGTCCCGGGCTGGGCCTGGACACTTACTATTTCATTTAACTGTCCTCATTTCTCAGTTCTCAAGGCCAAACTGACAAGAAGTTGTGTACACTTCTTGATTGGTGTTAATAGTTTAGGCTGTTTTACTTTCCTTTCACTTGTCTTAACAAATTTTAATCAAAGATAGCTGTGGTTTTTTTTAATTCTCATTCATCATTTTTCATACTTTCTAATGTAAGATGTTACTTTAGCACAGCATATGTACCACACAGATAAATGCTTCTCTAGGTAGTTTTTAAATAATTATAATCTGTCTTTGTAAAATTAAAATTCATTAAACATTCTGGTACATGACTATAGTCCCAGCCCTGGGGAGGCTGAGACAGGAGGATCATGAATTCAAGGCCAGTATGAGCTGCATAGTGAAGAGAGGGAGGGGGAAGGAAGGAGATACTGAGAAAAACTGAGAGAGATTGAGACTGACCGATGATTATGGAATGCTTAGGGTTGATAGCAATGCCTTTTCTTGTCTGGAACTAGAGGCCAGCAGTATATATACCAGCAGTGGTTCCTGGGCTCACATCTCTGCTCTGTCCCATTTGATCCTGACACTGGGATGGAGGCCTATCACTCTGAGGTGGTCTTATCTGTAAGGAAGGCTTGCCCATTCTGCAGGAAGGGGCACCAGATTCCTAAAACCCTTAAGAGGTTGGGTATACTAGTATGCTAGGGCAGTTCAGGTGGGCATGCCTAGGTTCATTTCACTAGGGAGGGTGATGCATTATTCATAGAGAAAAGTTCAGAGATTCCCTCCCACCCCAACAGCTGCTGCAGACAGACCAGCACATGGCAAGTGAGCTTCAGCACATAGCCAGGTCCTGAGGCTCCCCAGCACATGTTCTTGAGTATCACTAGAAGAGCCTCAGTTGCTACTGAAATTTGAGACTAGCCTTGATCTTCTGGTTTGTTACCCAAAGGGGAGGGCAAAGCATGATTTACTTGACTGTGATAAGATAGTGAACATTCTGGTATGAAAGGAAATGCCAGAGGCTTTTTCTTTTAAAAACATTTTTAATCCTTTCATGATTTGGCAGGTAATTATGATAACTCCTGGAATTCTCACAGATTTGAAAGCTCATTATATTTGGAGATCATCTTCCTTGAAGCTCCAGCTGGAAGGAATTGCTCATCTTCTTGAAGTTCAGAGAGCAGCATTTCCCAAACTCAAGTGAAATGCCACCTTTTAGAATGACAGGTCTCACTGTGTTGCCTAGGCCTTCAATTGCCAATCTCTCTGAGTGGTTGGGATTACTGAACTACACACATCACACCTGGCAAAATATTGTCATGATGATGCTTTCTCCGATCTGTGAGGTCATTGCTTACCCAATAGGAGTCAGCTTGTAGGCCAAGTCTCCAATCTACTTGAGTATTCTCTTGAAGGACTGCACTGATTGATTGGTGATGTCTGTAACGGGTCAGTCAGTGGGAGAAAGGAGAGAATCCTTGGCTATTTAGTTAGTCTCTTTTGCATGGACATTCAGGTTAGGTGTCAGCCATTTGGAGCTGAACTGGTACCCTGATCACTTGTATATGAAAAGGGACAGGATTACTGCCTTGCAGTGATTTGTGAGCTGGATATGGGGCATTTAGAAATTTGGTAGATGGTGCCCAATGCCTTCATTATTTAAATTTCTTAAAATCTTTCTACCTTTTCACCAGCACAAAAGCTGAAACCCAAGGGATGACTAATGAGCCTTTCCTTTGCCCCATAACTTCAGTTGTGTCTCTTCCCAGCACACCAACTCTGGGGTCCCTTGGGCCTGTTGGAGACTCCAGGCTCTCTTCCTGATTCTTTGGCCCACCTCAGAGCTGTGTCAGCCTAGTACCCGTGCCTCCACTTAGCACCTGTTTTTGACTTTTTTCCTGTGTTATCAAGTGGCACCTCCTCCTTGTACCCCTTTCAGTGTCATAACAACAGAGATTGGAAAGAACCCGAATCTCAAACTGGCCCTGAGCACTGAGGGTGCCAGAGCTCAGCAGGTGACTGCTGGGGACATGAGGCCTGGATCTGCCTCCAGAGGCTGCCTGCAACATGCCCATTAGAGAGGGGACTATTGTGATTCATCTGAACAAATGTCAGAGGAGATGAACTACATGTCTCTTCTGCCACTCCTACACTAGCACTTACAGCCACACCTGGCAAGTGGTTAACAATATGATGGCTTTGCTTTGAGGGACAGTGAGTCTCCCAAAAGCTGTCCCAGTTCCTTCTGTGGAAAACTGTGGCCCTTTTCCATTTGTCTTCTAGAGGCCTTCCTCACTGACCCTGCCTCCATGTCTTCTGACCTATCACAGAAAAGGGGCCTATTCACTAGACTCTACCCTGCTCCAGACCTGCTGCCATATCTGTGAAATGGGGCATCTGGTTGCATCTGTACTATGACCCAATTAGGTGATAGTGGTATGAATCCCCTTTTTGTGATGATTAGCCTCAGGTTCATAGACCTGACCTGCCTTCACTGGAGCATGCTCAGTATTTGATCAGGCTCAGACCTGTCTTGCACCAAAGCCTGAACTCTAGCAGTGGCCTCCCTGCAAGTCCCTGAAGTTCTCTCTGCTAGACAGACTTTTCTTTTTGTCTGCAGGGTGACTTGCTCAGTGTGGTTATGGAGTGAAAAAGACCATTGGGGCCAGTGACATTGCTAAGATACAGAGTAGGGTGGGAAAGAGAGGGAGTATGGATTTATCCTAGGGGCAGTGGAAGCATTGCAGGTATTAAACAGCAGGGTTAAGAAGGCCACTGTGTCAGTTTAAGGGGAATAGGATGGAGGACATCTCCACTCTGAGCCTCAGTCTTATAGTTCCTATGACTGCAGTAAAGAAAGTGGTGTCCTCCAGCCTGGTAACAAAAAAAGGGTAGCTTCAAGGCCTACTTTTAGTTTTGTGACAATGGGATCCATTTGTGACTCACATTTCTCTTCTGAGTCATCTCTCTGAGTCCTGAAGTTGTTTCTAGTTGCACTAAAGTTTCAAAATAGTTATTCAAACTTTAGTGCAACTAGAAACAACTTGGTGAGACCTAAGAAGGTATAAACGGTTTAATATCAGTGGCTGTATTTAGAGCTATACGATATAAGAACTCTTGAGTTTCACAGGTTAGCCTAGTAACAGTGAACATATTAGCTTAATGGTGAAATTGTTTCAAGTTTTGTCTCCTTAGTTCCCTTGGGGTCATGTTCTTCCCACCCTCACCCCATTTTTCAGTGAAATGCAAGTTTTTGTTGGTGTGGTCAAATTACTATTGTGGCTGTAAAAGGAAGCCAGAGTTTTTAAGGAGTTCACAGTGAATACTACTTGAACTTGGAACGTTTTTGTATTATATGTGTTTATGGAGAATTGTTGAAGCATTCTGGCTCTACTGCAAAACAAAACAAACCCAATAAAACTGCATTTTGCTCTTGGAAGTGACAGTGGCATCTATTTAAAGCCATTGGAGGGCCTTTCAGTAGTGACAGCAGCTGTGGCTTTCCTGCTTACCCCAGGAAGCATGCTAGGGTCACATGACTTCCATGTGGAGTATCCACTGGCATTATTAGTGATACTGTATTTGTTGAAGGCAAACAGATTAAGCTTTTGTACAAAAGTAATAAGACAACTAAGGAATATTAATTTTTGGTTTCTGCAAAGAAAAAAGCTGGTGAAAAGTTCATGACTTACTCATTTCCTGTTGTTTTACAACATCTTTATTGCCATTTGTGCTTAGTATTTTACACCTTGGGGATAGAGGGCAGCCATAAGGGGGGATCCGTAGAGCAAGAAAATGGAATCATCAGTGACCAGAATGTACTCTATATGTGTACAAAGTTGTCAAGGAATAAATGGATCTCTCTCTCTCTCTCTCTCTCTCTCTCTCTCTCTCTCTCTCTCTCCCACCCCCCCCCACCTGAAGAAGCTAAGTTCTAGACTGGTCAAATCCAGAAATCCATAGAAAATTGTCCGCATTGTGAATCACTCAGAAAAAAAGAACTATAGGGTGCTTTCCCGCAGTTACCTGAATCATGTAAGTAATAGTTGAGTAGCCTTTGCCTTGGTTAGAGGCTTCCTTATAGCATCTCTATTTTTATTTCTTTGGGATCAGCCAAGCATACTGAATAACTGAGTCTGGAAAGTTTCTGTGGCCCATCACAAGCCTGACCAATTGCATCTGGGCTGGTGTGGTGACAGGATCCTAGAGTCTGACCAGGATCTGCCCTCTATCTGCCCTCTGTTCTGCCCTCCCATCATCTGCATAGCCTGCAGCAATCTCTTTAAGTGCCTAAGTTTTAGGTTGTCTTTCTGGAAGATGGGAGTCATAGCATGTACTTCTTAGAGCTTGCATCACGAAGCTCCCAGAGAGCATGGGAAGGATTTATCCTGCTGTGGAACAGCAGTGACAATGAGGTATTTCTGTTCCTGCGGCATGTGTCACCATCGTCAGCACTGTCCTGGATAAAGCGTGCTCCTGTTCCTTACTTTTCAGAACCCAAGGACTCAGTGAATGAATGGTTACATTTATTCCCATCACACCATTAGCCGGGACATTTATTATTATTAATAATAATAATTAATTTATTTTGCACTACTAGGGGTTGTACCCAGATCTGTGTATATGCTAGGTAAGCACTCTAGCACTGAGCTATATCCCCAACCCCAGCAGGAACATTCCTGACAGGCATAACTCAGATTACAATAAAAACCCCTTTGCTAGAAAACTGCTATTAGTTAAGGCCTGGAAATGGTCTGACAGAGTCATCTTCTGACTAAACTGTGGGCTGGTGGCTCCAAAGTGTTAAAATCAAGTGTGTCAATCTTACCCAACTCAGGGTGTGTTTGCATGCTCTTGGATAAGCCATGCCATGATTCTCAGCCTGTACCTTGCTGCAACCTGGTGGGAAGGAGGATGCAGAGAAGCAAGGATGCCGGTGGGTGAAGGCTGCCTAGAGCCTGACAGTTGCTTGTTTGTTTCTTCCAGGTGGCTGAGATGCATGGAGAGTTGATCGAGTTCAACGAACGTCTACACAGGGCCCTAGTGGCTAAAGAAGCACTGGTGTCCCAGATGAGGCAAGAGCTGATCGACCTCCGAGGCCCCGTGAGTGCTCCCTTCCAGCAGATCCTGGTCCTGCCATCTGCCCACCTTCACTGTGGGCCCACTAAACTCTGCTGCTTCCATCTCACTTCTCATTTGGCTCATTACCTGTGATGTCAGTGACACAGAAAAGCACAGGCTAAAGGATTGCCCATGCATACCCACCATATGATCACTTTCTCTGGGAAGGATGCTGTATGATAGATACAGTCATGCCATTCTACTGCGCTACGTGCTCATTCCACATTCCTTCCTCTCCATATTTTTATATGCTTTTCAGTGACTTAGAGCCTTCCTCTCCATATTTTTATGCTGTGATGCATAGACAAATTTACATGGACAGGAAACAGGCTTGGTTTTGTGTTAACTTGTACGCATGTTGTCTTATGTCATGTTACCTGTTTGCCACTTGGTTTTGTTTGATTGTTTGTAGTTCAGTAATTCAGTTTAAGGAGCATCCCTCATAGACCTAGTTATAGGGACTTTTTACCCACATCATTGACAGTTTGAGTCATGTAATTCTTCATTGTGGGGCTATACTGTGCACTCTGGGATCCCTGATTTCTACTCCAGAGAGGCTAGTAACTGCATCTCCACCAGTTGTGACAACCACAGATGTCTTCAGATGTTGTCTGTCAGGTGTCCCCTGGGAGCAGAGTCACCGTGGCCGAGAGCTACTGATCTAGCTTGTTCATTTTCTTAGCTCAGCCATTCTGTATGGATTGAAACACCCCGTCTGTGATCAGTCATGTGCTTTAGAATTTTGGTTTGTTTCCACTGTCTTACCATTGCAAACTGTGATGCTGTGAGAATTTGGATGCTGGTCCTTGCATGGGTGTACATGATAACTTCATCTGCATTTGAAAACTTACTATGTAAAATGCCAAGTTCTATAGGCAGATGGGTGAGCAATTGACACAGTCTTGTAGCCATTGTCCAGATGAACTCTTACCAGGCACAGCCAGTCTTGTTTCAAGTTACCTATTCCTGCTTCCTCCTTTCATTTTACTTAAATCAAATACTAGGCATTATTCAAAGTTGAGACATCCACTATATGTGTCTAAAAGTAAGAAAATGTAAATACTTTGTCTTTATCATCCTTGATGTCCACTAAATCCTTTATATCAGCAAAGATAACTATTCAAATGTCCAACTATCTAATTTTTATATAAAAATTCAAGATCCATATGAGGTTTATAATTGGTTGATATGTCCCTTGTGTTTCTCATAATTTTTATATTTTATTTATTATTTACATGTATGAGTGTATTGCCTGCATGTATGTTAGTGCATCTGTGTCATGCAGAGGATAGAAGAGTATGTCAGATTTACAGGTGCTTGTTACGGGCAGTTGTTAGCCACTGTGTGGGTAGCTGGGAATTGAACCCTGGTCCTCTGCAAGAGCAGCCAGTGCTCTAAACCACTAAGCCATCTCTCCAGTCCCCGTTTCATATAATTTTTAGATTATGGTAAGATAGACATGACAGAATGTGCCATCCTAACCATTTTAAGCAGATGATTGAGTAGCATTTGGTACCTTCATGTGTTGTGCAGCCATCCCTCCCATCTAGTTCTAGAGCTTTTTCATCTTCTCCCACTGAAATGAACTGATTCCTTTCTCTTCTGGCCTTCACCACCTACCATGCTGCCCTGCCTCATGCTGCCGTGACTACACTTTTGTTGTCTGTGGCCCTCCCCACCTTTTGTCTATGGCTCCCCCTTTTTTGTCTGTCTGTCTGTCTGTCTGTCTCTCTCTCTCTCTCTCTCTCGCTCTCTTTCCCCTTTTACTTATGAAAGCCACTAGGTCATGCTGCTGGTATCTCAGCATATGCTTAGTAGTACTGTCTGACATGCCTTTCTCTTTTTTGCTTTTCTTAAATTGGGCTTGTGTACTCAGATTCCGGTTTCACTGTTGGCAGAACTCTGGTTGGGCTGCATTTCCCATCAGCCATCCCTTGAAGTCTTTTGTCTCTCTTCATGATGCCAGCAGCCATGTTGTCACTCCCTAGGTCTGTTACTGAATTTACTTGAGGTCAGCAGTGCCTCTTCTTGATGTTTTTGCAGTCCTGTGGATGAGAAGGGACAGTGGGTGGTGAGCTTAGGAGTCCTGAAGCTGACCTCGGTTTCCCATGAGTGGGGCAGGTCTACATGATGCTTCTGAATCCCTGCCCAGCTCTGAGTGTTCCAGCCTTTTCCAAGGAGGAGGGGCTGGAGAGGGGACAGTGGGCAGGCAGGAAGTGAGCAGTGGCCCATTCCTTACCATAGGTTCCATTTGGACCTGGATGGTGTTCTTGTGTGCCCTTCACATTGAAAGAGTGGTAGGTGAGCACTGCCGCTGTGGGTACTTACAGAAAGCAGCTTTAGTGCCTCTTTCTCTCTCTGAGTAATGAAAACAGTCAGCTACCTTCACGAAGTGTGAACTGTTGATCTGCGTAGCTGCCATTCATTGAGTGACTATTACCTGCCCAAGTCTGATGACTTTCTTTAAACACAACACTTTGTTTTCTCCTGGTCCTCACTACCAGTGTTATCACTGTGATCCCCACACTGCAGAAGAGGAAGCAGGCTCAGAAGGGAAGCATCTGCCCCACTGCCCCACAGTGAGAATGGCTGAACTGGGTCTCATTTCAGAAACTGAATTTTATTTAACAGTTAATTAAATACCAAGCTCTTTGAATTCTTGGAAACTTTGATTTTACTGTGAGTTGCTTTTCTCATCACTGTGCTAAAACACCTGGCTGAAGCAACTTAAAGGAGGAAAGATTTATTTGGACTTGTGTTTTAAAGGGACGTGGTCCCTGTGGATGGCTGTAGGGGAGGCTCATGGCTGTGGCAGTGGGAGCTTGAAGGTGGCTGGGGCCATGACATGGGCAATGAGGAAGCAGAGAGGCCAGGCTAGAAACCTCAAGTTTCCTCCTCCCACTCAGGGACCGCCCTCCTCCAGCTAGTGTCACCCCATCAAGGCTGCATGTCCTCCTAAACAGCTTAGGGGCTCAAATGTTCCCACACATGAGCCTGTGGGAGGTATCTCACATTCAAACCATAACATTAAAAAGTTAAGTACTTAAAGGGTCAAGAGATGGCTCTGTTAGTAAAGTTCTCAACATGCAAGCCTGGAGACCTGAGTTTGGATCCCCAGCACCCTCATGAAAAGCCAGTGTGGTGGCCGTGTCTATAATCCCCCACAGGAGAGGTGGAGACAGGTCGATCCCTGGAGTTTGCTGGCCAGCCAACCTAGCCAAACCAGTGAACTCTAGGTCCAGTGAGAGACCCTGGCTAAAAAAATAAAAGGTATTGAACAACTGAGAACACCCAAGTCTGACCTCCACACACATGCACACACATATGAACTCTTATTGTACATGTGCATGTACATGAGCACACACATGCAAAGTCAAGTAATTTAAAAAGGCATCCATATGAGTCTTGAATGAAAACAGATCTTCAGATTTTACCCTTCCTTTGGCCCCCTAATTTTCCTACTTTGAAGCAGGATATTTTGCCAGGCTAGGGTTTTTCTTTCCAAACCATTGCACACACCTGAACATTTTAGTAACTAGTCACCTGCTACACTCATTGTTCTGTGTCCAAATCCCCCCATTTAACAATACACCCTAGAGATGTTTTCATTTTACACATAAAGTCTCTTCTGTTTAAGAACAGCATCATGTTCCCTTGGGCAGGCTATCTTGTAGTCCAATGACTAGAGCCCTGCTGATGGATTGTGCACTGTTTCCCATGTTTTGCTATTGCAACTCTCTTAGAATGACATTCTTATGAAATCCTGCATCCACATGGAAAGATTGGTTGGCTGGGGGCAGCTCCAGATTTCTTGCCTTGCAAGATTGTGGGGTTCTGAGGCCTCTTCAACCTGCTGCAGGAGGGCTCAGGGGCCAGTACCCTGCAAAGAGGCCATGATATAGTGGTTCCAGAAATCTGTCTAGTATGCCCCCAAAGAAACTGCCCTCTTTTATAGATGTGGAACCTCTATTCTGAAGAGTTTGGGCTCAATGGACTTCCACCGTGTGCCACACAAGGCCCTCTTCCTCCTTCCACTCTAGCCTTTGTTTCTACTGTTTCTTCTGGAAGGCCAGCTGGGCCTCAGATCTTACCATATTAATCTATCACTCCCTCAGGAAACCTTCCTGATCCTCAGGACAAGGGCAGGTTTTTCTTAAGTATGTTTCTGTATCTCTCTCCCTTCCAGTCTTAACATGATCCCCATGAATTAATCATTGAATGGTTCTCCCTCAGTAGATGCTTGGTGAATGTGGGTTGGCTCATTGAGAGAATGAGTGTCACTGGCTGTATGTTGCAGTGTCCAGATTTTCCCTGGGCCCCCATGACAGGCAGTTTCTCTGTCTACTCTGCTCCTTGCAAGGCCCCCTCCAGGGCTATGAGAGCTGTTGTTTTAGAGACAGCCCTAACTATTTTTGCCTAGAAAGGTGGCAATGGCCAACAGGCAGAGGTGAACAAAAAAGATCCTTAAGGAGCCTGAAGGCCATTGGGAAGAGATAAGAAGGCCATAGGAACTGTACCCCCAGCGGGGAGGGGGCTCTTGACCTTGTCATTACTGTTTCAGACCTGCCCTGGTCACCTCCTCAGAAGCACACTCAAACTTTTTGTCTCTCCTCCCAGTGTCCTGGAGGTCAGGATCCTAGCTGTACTTGGAAACCTGCTTCCTCTTCTCCCAAGTGGAGACAAACATGGCGGCGTCAAGGGCTGCTGCCAATGTGTCAACACTGGTCACATGAGAACAGCACTTGCACATGCCTCTAGAACGCACTCATCCATTGTGTCTTTACCTTGTTTTTATAGAGCAGAAGATGGCTACATATACCAAATGAGAATTAAGAAAAAAGATAGGGGCAGGTAGGGGCATAGTCCTCCATGGACCTGATTTAACAGTATTATACACTTTTTTTTTGTTGTTGTTGTTTATTTTTACACCCACTTCCCAGATAGCACCCTCCCATAGCCTCCCTCTACCCACTAGAGCCCTTATATTCTGATATCCCTGCTACTGTCTGATGTGTTGTCGGCACCCCCAGCCATTTCCCACTACTTGCCCTTCTGGTGACTCTAGTCAGCCTATCTCGAGGACTTTGTTTTAGGAGGGTCAGCTGTTCCTCATCTAGTGGTAATCAGTTGTCAGTATTCCTTTGGATAAGATTTGGGTCTGCTGTTCATTTTCCCAGTTCTATGCTGGGTTACTCTCTGGGAATCCCTTTGGCCACCCTGGCCAACAACTCAAAAGAAGGTATTGCCTGTCTGGCATTGTTGCTTGTTATGTAGCCTTTAGCTATACATATGGACTCTTATGAAATTATATTGGCCCCTTTAATCTTTGGTTATACTTTCCTTTTGGGTGTTTAAGGCCATACAGTTGGTCCAGATAAACCACTTTATTTTTACTCTTAAGGTTGTTTGAGGATCTGTTCCTCAGGGGTCACATGAGCTTGGGAGGAGCCCCTGGCTCCTTTTACCAGTTCTGCCTATGTGAAGATAAGTCAAAGGTCCTGCTTGACCATGTTTGGCTTCGCTTGGAAGCATGGAGGAGATGATTCCTCTGTGTTGACCCTCCTCTTTGTAGACTGGACACTGGTTCAGTTTTAAGCCGAGTTACTCATTTGGAGGAGAAGGAATTGGGACTTGGGGTTGAATTGTTTCCTTCCTTTACTTTTTTTGAATGGAGGTATTTTTAGGACTCCCTATTATTTTCACTCTCTAGTGTAAGTTGTGAATAAATACTGGGGTTTTTCTTTTTACCTTTGAGCGGGGCTTGATTATATCATGGGAGAACAGCTCCTAGTCTGAATAATAAATGGAGAGAGGGAAGTAGACCTTGTAAGATGGCAAGATGAGGAGGCAGTTAAAGTCACAGGGGAAGGACTCCTTAAATCCTAGTCCATTCCCACAGGAGTTGCAAACATAGCCTTCTCTCAAGTGGATGAAGTTGGCTTCCTCTTGTTTCTGTCTCTTTAGTGGGCCCATCTGTCCTAAATCCCATTTCTGGTCACCTCCACTTAAGAAGGAAAGATAGCCTGGTTTAACATGACTTAGGTTTTGTGGGTTGCTATTCTGATACAGAGCCTCAGTCCTTCTGGCTTATCCCTCTGTGCCTTCCCTGTCCCCTTCCCTGCCTGTGTGGTGAAGGCACTGTCTTTTGGCAGAGTGCAGATGGGCACTTGTTGTGTGGTGTATTTTTTAACCTTTCACCCTCAGGCAGCCTGCACCCTTGACCCAGCAGAGCAAAGTGAAGTGCAGAGAGATCTCGTGACTCTTGAAGGCCCTAGGACCATAACTCTATTACTTCGGTTTCCATGCATTACAAAGAAAACTGGAAACAGAAATTAGTAAAGGAAAATGAATTTACAGTTTGGCCAGGCCAGGGAAAGGGCAAAAAGAAATTTAACCTCACCCCTATTCTGTTTCACTTCTGTTGCTGTGATTGATAAAATATTCTGACCAAAAAGCAACTTTAGGGAAGAAAAGGGTTTATTTTGGCTCACAGTTCCAGGCTATAGTCCATTATCAATGGGGAAGTCAAGGCAGCAATTTAAAACAGCTCATCACATCTCACCCACTGTGTAGAGCAGAGAGAGAACATGTGCATCCTTGTTTGCTTCTGCTCAGGCTAGCTTTCTTTACTCTTTGTAGTTCAGGGCCCAGACTAGAGATTGGTGCCACCCGTGGCAAACTGTGTCAGTTAACAATCAACCTTTTGATTGCTCACAAAATTAATGTGTTTAGTTGGCATGCAGGAGGTGGAGCCAAAGCTGACCTCTGTAGAAAAGATAAAATCAAAGGAATAAACCTAGGGACAAGGCTCTGTGTGGCCCTGAATAAACAGGTGGGATCTTCTAGCCCACAAAACTCCAGAGACTCTTTTCTCTTTATAAAATCGGGGATCTTTAAGCCCTAACTTTCATGAGATCAGTCTTTTTAAAAATTTTTCTTTTGTTGAATTTTTGTGTGTTTTATACAGAACATTTCAATCAATCTTTTGGGGGGGGGATCTTTTTGAGATAAGGTCTCCCTGTAGCCCCCAAATGGCCTGGAACTTGCTATATCTAGAGACCAGGCTAGCCTCAAACTCACAGAGATTCACTTGCCTCAGCCTTCCTGGTGCTGGGAATAAAAGCGTGCACCACCACACCCGGCCTAGAACATCTCAATCGGTCTTCATCATCTTGATTACCCTCTTCCTACTGGCACCTCCCACTGGAACTCATATACTCTGTCATTTGTGTTAAGACCCATTGTGTCAAGTTAGTGTCCCCAGACATTCCTCAATGCAAGTTCATCTACTGAGGTCTACTCAACCTATCAAGAGTCCATGAGATCAGTCTTGAATTTAAATGGGAGCTCTTTGGAAACATGGAACCCAAAGAAGGCAAAATTTTCTGAAAGCAGAACAGCAATTCCTAGGAGTTTGTGTAAGAGGTTCTGGAGGAATAAACATGAAAGTGCTGGATGAAGGCTGTGCAGTGTTGTCTTTACTGTAAGACTTCTCAGAGGCTCACACATGAGGTGCCTCCTGTAGCCTCACCATTTAACAACATTCCCAGAAATTACTTCTCCAAGAACATATTTTCTGAGACTTACAGAACTGTTTTCTGAGGAGGGTGAGTAGAAAAAGCTCTGACAGAGCTTGTTGTGCCATTTTGCCCATTTCTGATGCACTGGCTACAGTGAGTTCACAGGTTCCTGCTGTGTCTCAGGAGTTTGCCCTGGCCAGGGACTTGAAGGGTCTGGAGGAAAGGAGACTGCATAGTTCTAGGCCTCTCAGCTTCCTTCACTGCCTGTCCAAGGTCTTGGTTTAAATAGCACTGTTTTCCCAGGCCCTTGGGGCCCCTTTGACCATGGCACTCAATGGCAACAGTAATGACTTACAGCAAGTACCTTGCAAACCCAAGCAACCTTCCTGTTTCCTAGACATCATCTGAGACTTCTGTGGGTGTTCGTGTGTGTGTGTGTGTATCTCAAAGGGGGGTGCAGTTCAGTCAATTTCCATTTAGCCGCTCCCTGTGTGGCATGCTGGCCCCTGATGTGTATATCTGTAGCACTCAGTGCTCTGAGTTATCACTTTGTGTTTGCTTCGGTTTTCCCCTGTGGATGAGAACTTCCATGTGACAGGGACTTTGTCCTCAAGAGTCTTCTCTCAGAGCTTAGAGCATGTGCTACATGAGTGTGACCACACACCTATGGTAGCTATGGTAACACCACTAAGCAGGGCCTTCCATTGTCCAGGAGAGTGCCCTGCTGCCCTGCTGGATGAAAGAGACTCTCTGACACTCCCTACTGTGAGAACTCCCGCCCCAATGTTGAAATGTTCCAGCTGATGGGAGAGAAAAATGATTAACTTCAAATTCAGAGATGAGAGCGATGGAGAAGCCATCCCATATTTTGTAATAAGGTTCACATTAAAATCAAATGTTTCCTTGGGCCTGCCTCTGCATCATTAAAATCTTCAGTGAGACTGACCTCCTGTTGGGGCTGGTGCTATTTAAGGACGAAAGCTTAATAAGAAATATATTTTTCAGCTGGGTGGCGCTTGCCGAATATCTAATGATCAAGCGCCAAATTGTAGTCCCCCAGCAGCTCAACAGTGCTCCAGATTTAAGAAGCTTTTGAATTCAGCACTTGGACCTCCGTGTTTTAATAGTCTACCATCTTGCAGGAGATTATTTTGAAAAGTGCTATTTAAGAGAGGCTACTAAAAATATATCACATAGAGGCTTAACACAGCAATATTAGTTTTTGACAAAAAATGACTGGGGAGATGTTTGCAGGATCCTCTTTCAACTGTACATGCCAGGGAGATAAAAGCCTAGTCTTGTTTATTTATTTATTTTTTTTTTGGTTGTTGTTGTTGTTGACAAACAATTGCCCCAGGTAAACACTTGACTTTGAGCTGAGTGCATATGTGTCCTGGACTAGGGAATTGAACTCTGTCTTTCAGATGGGCCTATGTTGAATTCTTGTTTTGCTCATTATCGTGGGTAGTTGGTTGCTGCTGTGAGCTCTGGGGATGGGGTATAAGGTGCATGGAACCCAGATACCTAAGACTTATGGTTATGGAACTTTGGAAATACATTTTCACTTAGATCGAGGTCATGTGTCTACTGGCAAATCCAACATGCACAAGATTCATTTCAAAGCTAGCTCCGCCTTAGTGCATCCATGAAACCCCCACACGGTACAGAGTCATGGAGATCTGTCAATTCTTTGCTTCATAATGACCACAGTAGAGAGAAGAGGGAGGAATTCTCTGCCCCGGCTTATGCTCCTGTCAATCACTCATGTTTCATT
This sequence comes from Nannospalax galili, assembly GCF_000622305.1. Lineage (NCBI taxonomy): Eukaryota > Metazoa > Chordata > Mammalia > Rodentia > Spalacidae > Nannospalax > Nannospalax galili. Next base: position 3,459,425 of record NW_008335297.1, on the reverse strand, counting down.
TTGCTGCTTTGCAGAGTGTGGGGCACATAGATCCAGAAGATGTAGCCCTTGAGGGAGTCAAATTACAGAATATGTTTTGTCTGATGTGTGTCTCTCTGGTTTGACTACACTGAGGTTTGGTGTGGAGACAGGCCCATCCAGAACAGCTGGAGTGCTTTCCTGCCACTGATTCTGAGGAAAGATCAGCGAGGATTATCATCATACCCCATACGCTGTCATTTACCTCATCTCTGCTCCAGCAAAGATTCCCACGTGCTTGGGTCAGTTTGCTGCTAATTTCCCACCTAGCAACAAGAGTGACAGACAGCTGTGGTCAAGATGCTACTGGGACTTACAGACCCTAGACTCTTTATTTGCCACCCAAGACCTGCCTGAAAGGTACCCAGGTGCACAGATGTAGGTTATTCATCTGAGTTCCTGACATACTCCTGTTGGTAATGCAAGCAAGCAAGGCCTGGTCTGATCTACCACCATATGATCATGAGAAGTCTAGTCTGATCTCTCAGACTCCATCCCATCTCACCCACAAGTAGCTATTGCCATGGCTGTTGAGTGCTTCCTGGCATGGAGGTTTTTCAGTATGATGTCATCAGTGTAAGAAGGGTCCTGAGACTGAGGACTGGTCTGGCTCACCCTTTCCTTCTAGGTGGTCAGACTGTAGTCTTGCCCCTGACCATTTTACATTTGTCATGCTGAAGTGTGGCATCCTCTGACTTTGCCCATTCCACCTCAAGAATCTTCCCAACCGAGACATGTCCATCCCAGTCCTAATTTAACTTTTTCCATTTCTGCAAAATCCACACACACAGTATTTTCAAGGATACATAACCACATAATTATACTTGTGCAAACCGCTTCCTTTAATAAATTTATTTCACTGTGCTAATAGAGTTCTTTTCTAATTAATTATGCTTTCCTACCAGTTGAATGCGACTTTTTACATTAAAAAAAAAAAGATTCTGTTATTTAAAAAAATCTTTCTTGAAAAAATAAAATCCCTTTCTACTTTCCTTACCTCCAGAACCATCTTTAGCTTGGACTTGCTGGGCTGAGAAGAGAGCAGAGTCGCCAGCATTTTGGGGGCTCTTTTGGGTCATTTTAGAAGTCTTCCTCTCCTCCCTGAGGTGAACATACATGATATAGTCAAGTCTCCTGTGCTGATTCTGCCATGTGCTGCAATGGAGTTTGACTCCTTCAACAGCTTCTCTGGAATCCAGGGCAAATTGTGCATAGATTTGTTTCTGTCTCTTTTCTGGAAGGCAAGAGAGTTAAGTAATGAGATGGGAACAGACACATCTTGCTAAAAGGATCCCTGATTGAGGTGCAGAGCCAAACCCTTGTTCCCTTTGATGTGTCTCTTCTAGACGTGACCTCTACCTAAGAGATGACTGCCATCACAGTATTGCCTCCAGCATTCAGGAACTGCTGCCCTTACCCGATGAGGTCTGTGGAGCTGCTGCTCTGCTTTCCGAGGGAAATGATCTTGTTGACCAGAGCCTGAATGATGTACTCCAGATACCTAGAAACTGAGGCTTGTGTGCGCACCACAGCCAGCGGCTGTGGTTGGAGATGCAGCTGCTGTTGCTAGTTGTGCATTGGAGAGCTGCCTTGGCCAAGGGTCTTGATGAAGTCAGAGAGACCTGAGCTCCTTTGGGCCTTTATTCTTTATTCTGATAAGCTGGCTTTCTTTGTCATTGCATCTGGCAGCATGAGTTTGTAGCCTAGAATGCCTTTGAACTTGTGATCTCCCTGTCTCAGCCTTGCAAATAGTTGGAATTTTAGATCTGGCCACAAAGCCTGGCTGGTGTTTTTTTGTTTTTGTTTTTGTTTTTGTTTTTGTTTTTTTTATTGAAAACAATTTGCTAATACTTAAAGATCAAAAATTGTATTATCATCATACAGAATATAATAAAGCTATTTATGCTAAGCTTTTTTTCTAGAGATTTGATGCACTTTGAAATGTGAAAGAAAATTACTTGTGGTTTTGATGTATCATGAATACTTTTATACAGAAAACCAATCAGATACTGTGAGAAATACTATATTACATTTGTTTAAAAAATAATCTGGCAGACATCAAAGCAGGACAGACACTGTCTTAACCTCCTGCTGCTCCATCCACCAGTTCTGCCCTTCACCAATTCTTGCTGATCCTTTTGCTTGCAGAACTTTGCTTTTCTGGCTTTTATCTTTTAAAATGCATACTTTCAATTTTTTCTGAATAAAAACACAACAAAAAATATATTTGAGGGGGCTGGATAGAGGGCTCAGTGGTTAAGAACACTGGTTGTTCTTGTAGAAGACCCGTATTCGAATCCCAGCACCCATGTGGCAGCTAACAACTGTCCTTAACTCCAGTTCCAGAGGATCCAACAGCCTCTTCTGACCTCCGTGGGCATTGCATGACATGGTGCACTTACCTACATGCAGGCAATACATTCAAACACATAAAATAAAAAGAATGTTTTTAAAAATATATATATTTTGAAAGAATTAACATACAACTTACACATAGGGCAAAGCCTAGGCCCCTCTCCCAGGGACTCTGTTGTGGAGTTTGGTCCACATTCTTCTAGGTATTTTTATTCATGTACATTTACATAGGTGTAAATATACACACATGTAAAATATACTTGTCTATTTTTAGCACACGTGGGATAATTTGTGCTGTTCAGATTTTTTTGAGACTTCCTTCTCTATTCATGAATATGTGCTGGCTTCTCCCTCCCTTTGTGCTTCCATTTCCCCATCTTTCAAGGTCAATAGCCCGTTCTTTGAGAAAGTACTAAGTGACCTGACAGGACTACATCTTAATTTTTTTCCAACATAATTTGGTCATGTACTAGTCTCACAGGTATATTCTTTTGCTTCCTCAGGAGATAATGCAATCCTTAGACATGGGAGTGGTACCCACACTCTCCCTACCATAAGAGGCAGTCTTTATTGAACACATACTATGCAGCACACCCCATTCCAAGTGTTGTATGTGGATTAGCAAGCCCATGAGTTAGACATTGCCATCATTTAGAGAACACCAAGGCCCAGGTAAGATGGGTGACCATGTGCTGTGATTAGTGAGGGAACCCATAGGTCTCTAGCATTTCCAGAGCCTTGCTGTCCTCATCTTAGGTAGGACTAGTACTACTCACCAGGGAGTTGTATGAGGGTTAAACTTACTAGATAATGCCTTAAGACTATCCAAGTAGGAGGAAGAAAATCCCACTGATCACACACTGCTCGCCTCTCCTGCTGTTTTACTTCATAGCATTTATCATCACTTGACAAGGAATTGTTTATTTGCTTCTCCCCAATTTGTCGCTCCTCTACTTGGCTGAGCTCCCAGCACCTGCTACGGGCTATTAAATATTTATTGAATGAGTGAATATTAGTTCCCACTTCTCACCATAGCTCACTCTGATGTCCAGAAAATACTCAGTGAATTTGACTGAAACTTAGTATTCTACCTCAGCTCCCCAAGACAGCAGGGGTCTGTAGATCTGTCTCAAGCTGACCACAGTGTTGTTTTTTTATTTTGTTTTGGTTTTTTTTTCCCACTTGCTGTCTATATAAGGAACTATTATGCCAAGTATCTCCCATCCCTGATTATCCTGATGTCTAAATTGAAATGGTTTCCAATTTGGGTGTGAAATTATCCATCAGTCACAGAACTTGTGCATTTAGGAATTGTTTTCAGAACAAGCCAGTGCTTAATGGAGAAGCTGGTGGAAGAGCAAGGCTGGCAAGTAGAGACTGTTCCTGACCTTGCTCATCAGGGCACACATGGGCAAGGCTGTCCTTGAAAGCTTGTCGAGTCAGCTGGCATGATGGAAGACTCTGGCCCTAGACACTGAGGAGCAAGGCCTAGGCTTAGTCTGTTCTCCAGGCCGGCACTAGCCTTGCTGCTTTCATAACTGGATGCAGAAACTGTACGTGACTCTCCTCAGTCTGTTTTCACATCTATAAAATGGGGTCTAGTAACAAACATTTCCAATATGCTGTGAAGGGAAAACTCCTATTACATGCCCTTCAGGGGCGACAGGGCCTCTACTCCATGTTTTTATCCTCCTTCACCCAGACCCAAGCTGTGGTAGAGATACAAGATAGCTTAGCCATACTGTCTCTCAAAGCTTTCACCCAGAAGTGACATGTGCCAATTCTCTATCTCATTAACAAAACAAGTCCTCTGGGCACACTTGATTGTGGGGATAGGGAGTGTAGTCTTTCTTACCTGAAGGGCAGAGCAGAGTTACTAATAAATAGTCCCAAGGGCTCCAAGGTGGTACCTGCATGCCAGGGGATTGGGAGAATTCAGTTAGTTGACGGGAAAAACTTTTAGTGCCTGGCACTCAGCATGCACTGGGCCCTGGGCCATCATTGCTGGTGGCTGTGGGAACGATGCATATTGGAGACAAAAGTTTGTTTCAGGTTCCAGTTGACAAAACTTTGTCTCATCGATCTGTTCATGCTTTGCACATGAGCTGAATTTCTCAGTTTCCCCAGTTGCAAGTACTAGGCTTCAAAGTAGGATCAAAGTCAAGGCTGACATGTCTGTGTTCTTACAGAACTCACTTTCTCCTCGAGGCAGCAGGATTGAGCTGTTCCCATTGGATTTTCAGTTTCAAGCCTTGCCTTTGCTAGGAAAACTTATAGACTAAAATAAAATAGAATGTGGAACCTGGGAGGGACCTTTGGGTTTGAGGTGTCCTTATCAGTTAGGATGCTTCCAGTGAAATACCAGAGAACATGCCCAAAGAGGTCTCAGCAAAGCCTGCAATTTTCAGACTCTGGAATCACGGAGCTTCAGCTCCACAGTGACCCTGAGGTCTGTGATACTGAATTGCCCATTTGTACACAATTCTGTCTTCACTGTCCCCTGCCACTCCTGTCCTTTTGTGGAAACAACAACAGCTTCAGGGACTACACAGTGGGTTCTCAAAAGAAAGCATGAATCTCAGCTCTAGTGTTGTGAGCAGAGACCTGGAGACCACTGTGGTAGAGCTGTTATAGATCCCTGGACCTCCTGGAACTGGTCTCTATGGCCAGAGTAGGTAGGGCAAGCTGGTTGAATTGAGTTATTTGGTGCCCATCCTTGGGTTAAATCCCCAGTGGGACAATTTTCCAGGAGGCAAGTGGTTGCCAAGCAGCAGCCAGCCGCAGTCCACCCCTTTGTCCTGTACCTTCCTCTATTGAGGGAAGAGATGGAGGCTCTGAGCAGCAAAATGGCCATGCCTGTTGTTGCTCAACCTGGCAGACACAGAGTGGGCACAGTTGGGGGTTCTAGATGGGGGTCTAGGAGTGTGCCTTCTTGCTGCTTTGACTCAGTGCCCCCAAACCCCATATGAGAGTCATCAAGTTCAAAGAAGAGGGAGTGAAGGTGTACCACACATACTCGGGAGGTGTGACGTCAAAGGGCTGATGTCTTCAGCAGGATTCAGTTACTTATTACTTACTGACAAAGGAAATTGAAAAGCCAATTTCTTCCTGGCAGGGCTATTTGTGTCTGATTCTCTGAACTCAAGATTCGTAGCTTACTTACATTTGCAAAGACTTTTCCACATAAGACTATGTTGATAAGTTATGAGGTTTATGATGTAGACATGCTCTTTTGGAAGCCACCATCTAACCCCCTTCTAGCTGCTATTAAAGAATTTAAAATATACAAATAACATATAAATACATTTTCCATATAAACCATCAGACATTAAGTTAAAAACCTCTGTGTCCACCACCCTTGGTTCCATTCCCCTATCACCCAATAATTTTTTAATGAGCTTGGTGCTTATCCTTCTAGACCTTTGTTGGCATAGAAGGAAAATTGTTATTATGCAGCATTGATGGCAGGCACCATATATTATATGTCTTGGTGTCTACATGAGGATTAAAATACCCTTCTTTCCCTCTGTCCCTCCTTCCCTTCCTCCCTCCCTCTTGTATTTTTTTAGAGATGAGCCTTAAAACTCTGTTGACTAAAGAGGAGGTGGTCAGAGACACTGGCAGATAGCTCTGCTCTCTACTGTGCAGCCAGAGTAGGCAGAAGTCCATCAGAGGCTCACCACTGTGAAAGCTAGGGGCACAGACAAAGCTATCTTCCCCTTTGCCTTCACCTGGCTTCTAGCTTTTGTCTGCTCCTCCCAGACGCTTGTGTGTGTCACAGCCATTGCTGTGTCATTAGTGGTATTGATGGGTTGTATGAGGCTGCCTCCCCTGATGGAGTGTGTACTCAGGAACCCCAGGGCTTCTCCTGTTAACTGACAACTCCTTTGTACTTACAGAGGACCTGTCTCTAGATCAGAACTTGATATAAAAGTTTGGGGTAAGCATACATATAACAGGAGAGTATGTCCATTGGTGAAGGGTGTGTTTGGCCCCTCAGGGGCAGGGGCTGCTGAGGCTAGACCTTGGGGGCCCTTAGCTGAGTTTCCAGAGGTCCTCCATGCCTCAGGCCACTGTCCAGTCCTGAGCTGCATCCATGAGGAAGAGGAGTAACTTTTGGTGGCTGAGACCAGCTCTCTACCCAGCCCTGGGTGGGGAAATCCTTCTCTCAAGGCCCCACACCAGTCTACTAGGACAGCTTCTGTTGCCTCACTTCATAGGAGGAAAGGTAAGCCCAGAGAAGGGTTGTAGCTTATGCAGGCTTCACAGCTGAGTCAGATCTGGTCTTTTAAAAAGTAAAGCCAAATAGAACCCAGTTATTTAGATGAGGAAAGAAAATCAAACAAATTATCGTGATTAAAGAACCAATGCTATTATAAATACAGAATTCAGAAAAACATAATTGCTTAATTGATTAACCACCCAACACAATTTTACAATACTTTATTACTTTCTTCAGCTGCATTCTCTAATATAGAGAAAAGAAGCAGGATTCGGCTGACCTTCCAGCCTGAGTGAATATAACTTTTGCAACATTTTGTATGAAAAATTTAGGGAGTTATAAAAGTTTTCAGTGAATAGCTGTGTACTCATCACTTAGATTTTACCTCTAGCATCTCCCTCTGCCTTTATCATCCGTCTGTCACCCATCACTCATCCATCCATTATTTGTTGTTTTTAAATATTCATTTTGAGCTAAATTGCAGACATCAGCACACATTTCCTCCAAAACACTTAAAGACAAATTTTGAACTTCACCACATCCTGGAGTGCCTGCCCCTGCCTGGTGGTCCCCATGCTCCTCTCCCAGAGGCAAGGATTCTTCTGTTCTTTTCCCTTAGGAATCTAATTTAAAACTGCATGATTATTAAATTTGTTCTGAGAAGATTAACAACTTGTACGTGGTAAAAATGTATAAAGTACCAAGTTTGATAGAAAAGAAACACTTTTCTCTCCTTTGTTTCCATGGCCTTCCTTTCAAAGTGTCCTATCGTGCATACAGGTGCACAGCTCTCTGCCCTCTTCATTAGGTGTTTGGTGTCAGGCTTTGGCTCTTGGCACTCATAGAGGCCAGCCCCTAATTAGCAGAGAAGGCCTGTTGTAGTTTTTTTAGGTAGCTATGTAGTCTGACTCTAGCTGTGCCGTGTTTTATATAACGATTCATGACTTGTTTCAGCTTGTATCACCATACGTGGTGCTGCAGTAAATGTCTGTATATTTGGCTTCGTGCATATGTTGTCTAAGCATCTTAATTGCTTGGAAAGAAACTAGATGTCCATTCTTAGTAAATTGGATCATTTGCTCTTGCTCCTTCCTTCCCTTCCCTCCTCCAGCCATCCATTTATCCATCTGTCCATCTGGACGTCTACTCCTCTGTCCATGCAGAAGGAACATTCATTGAGCAACTACACTTGCTCAGTGCCACCTTGGGTTCTGGGAATATTGCTTCTGAGACCCTCATAATCTTGTGGGGAAAAGCAGTTCATTAAAAATGAATCCACAGGGGCCGGGTGTGGTGGCGCAGGCCTTTAATCCCAGCACTCGGGAGGCAGAGGCAGGCGGATCTCTGTGAGTTCAAGGCCAGCCTGGTCTACATAGTGAGTTCCAGGACAACTGGGGCTACAGGGAGACCCTGTCTCAAAAAGATAAAAAAAAAAAAGAATCCACAGAAGTCAGGGTGTATGCAAGTTTTCCAGGTCACCCAGGGAATAAAATAAAAAAGCTCTTTAAGACTCTTATACTCTTATTTGCTACTTAATCTCAGTAAAGAGTCCTTGACCTTGAGTGTTTTTTAAACCACAAGGATCTGATGCCTCTAATTATATATTTGTAAAACAGACAAATTAACGGACAAGCTCAGGACCTGAACGTGGTCCAGGCCCTGGGCTGTGCTCCTTGTAGTGGGAGTTGTTTCTGATCTGTTCATCCTCCTTGTGGTGAGGAGTGTTTCTGATAGGTTCTGCAGCTGAGCCTCCACCAACCTGGTTGTCCCAGCTGGAAGACAAAGCTGTCTTTCTACATTTTGTTCCTTATTTAAACATGTGTTGAAAAAGCAGGAATGTCGGTGGGATGAAAAATCTCTTTCATTTTTGGCTGTGCAAACTGAGAGCTAATTGCTTAAGGGATGGCTATTTGAAAACAGATGCACGAGAAAGCAACTCTGGCACACACAGATTTCGGGCACCATTTCATGGTCTGGACAAACATTTGCTGTCCCTGTTATGTCTCCTCCTTGCCTTTTCTTTTGAGCAGTGAGTCTGAGGACTTTGTAATTAAAAGGCAGCAAATAAGATTCCTTTCTTTGGTTCTTTTTATACCCAAATTAACTTATCCTAACCATACACAAAGATTTTGATAAAAGTTGATTGATGTTTCAGTGTGGAAGTCTTGTTTAGACTACTGTGATTCATTGATTTAGTCAATGCCTGTGGTGTGCCAGGTGCTAGACCAGGCTGCTGAGTGTCACGCAACCCATAGATGTGGTGACAGGGAGTTGCAGAGACTGTTCGCTGACACCCTAGGGCTTGTGGGTGGTAGAAGGTGGCAGCGAGAAGTCCGATTAGTTCTGATGGTCTGATTAGTTCTGGTGCATCCTGGAGTGAGGAGTTCTCTCAGCTGTGCTTCCTGTTCCTGCACCTCCCTACCCTCACCCTTGTCAGAGGCGATCCTCAGCTGAAGCTCTGCATGTGAACTTGGGTCATATCATCTTCCAGGCTTCCTAGAGGTGAAATGCATGGAATGAGGACTCTGCTGGGGGAGGCAGCAAACCTCTGTGCTGTAAAGTGCTGATTTTAGAGCCAGACGCCTGAGGTTGAATCCTGCCTCTGGTGCTCACTGGGCTTTGTGTTACTCTATGTCAAACTACTCCAAAACTTAATGACTTAGAAAAGCACAGCCAATCTGGTAGTGGTGGCAAATGTTTGTAATCCCAGCATTTGAGAAGCTGAGGCAGGAGTATCACAAGTTGAAGGCCAGGCTGAGCTATCTAATGAGACCCTGTCTCAAAGAAAAGGCACAACTGTATTCTTACCTCAGTGATTCTGTTTCTTGGCTGGGCTCTGCTGGATGGTTTTCTACTCTGTATGGTGGCCAAAGCTGCAGTGATCTGGGGCTCTAGAGCCGATCCTCCGAAGTAGTTCTCCATTCTTCAGTCTGTTGTGCTGGTGGAATTGATGGCCGGAATGCATCATATGATCTCTTCCCACGTGGAGAGAGTTGAGCACTTGAAGTCCCTGGGGCTCCTGAGTAGGCTGGGATACCAAGGTTGGACTCCTGGCACCTGTACTTTCTCTGTGTTTACTAACAGGAGCCCTCATTTCTTCCCCATGAATGGGGATGGCACCTTGGCTCACAGGCTGTTGACTGGAGGATGTGGGGTGAGTTGTTTTGTGAAGGTGCTTTGTAGTACGGGAAGCATTGATGACATGTGGTGGTGTCTTGTTATTTGTCCATTGGGACTGCAGTAAGGATGGTTCCAAGGATATCCTGTCTATGTGCATGCCTGGGGATTGGGGTGTATGCATTCATGGATGAGCAGGCAGTTGCACCTGTGGGTGCCCTTGTGCGTGTGTCTGTGTGAGTGTATCCATGTCTGTGTGTGTGTTACTAAGGATGGAACCTTGGGTTTCTGGCTTGCTAAGCAGGCACTCTACCACTGAAATATATCCTCAGCCCCCTTTCTGCTTTTTGTTTCCAGACAGGGTCTGACTAAGTAAGTTGCCTAGACTGGCCTTGAACTCACTCTGTAGCCCAGCCAGGTTTTGAACTTGTAATCTTCACAGTCCCTGGAGTAGCCTCACCATCAGCCCTTTCCTTATCTACCATTACCACCTGCACCATGTCCTGATTGTGCCATGGGAGGTGGTGTGCTTGTTTTCCTTGGCTTGGACAAGCTGGCTAATGGTTCCTTCTCTTCTTCCCTTTTTTTTCCTATCCTTTTCCTTTTTCCTTCCTTGCCTTCTTTCTGTCCCCCTCCCTTGTCTCCTTCTAACTTCAGAAGGATTTAGGTAGCACATAGTGGGCATTGTTTTTGGACAGAACCTTCAATATCTTCCTAAGTTGCAAGAATTCCCAAATCAAAACAACAAAGGGAGCCCTGGCCGGAGCCACACATTGACACTGGGGTTGGAGGTTGATGACCAGTAAGACAGCTGCTGGCCTTGGCCTGCCACAGCCCTCATGGAATGCTGAGCCCGGGGCGGTAGTGAAAAACCTTGCTGGTGCAGCTTGCCTTGCCATCTCTCCTGCTGTTCCACACCCTGCTGCTCACAGCACTGAGGGTTTTTTGCTCTGGGAGGTCCCAGGAATCTGGCTGCTCTGTTTCTTTGGTGATGGGCTCTGTCTGTCCTACACTTCAATGCTGACTATACAGCCCAGAGCACAGGCAAATGGGGAGTGGACTTTTTCTGGGGTCAGTGAGGAATGGACAGTTATTTATTATGCCCACATAGAAGACAAACCAAAGAGAAAGCCACATCCCAGAGTTAATTAAGTCTTCCAAGATTCCTCAGGTTCTGGGAGGTGAAAGAGGTATTTATGGCTAGCAACAAGAGAAAGCTGATTTTCCTTACAAAATATCTCTGCCCCACTCATCTTTAATCATTGGAACATGACATGGAATCAGCCTTCTGGCCAGGCTTTGTGGCACAGGCCTGTAATCTAAGCTTAGGAGGCTAAGGTAGGAGGATTCAAGTTCAAGGGTTGCCTTGGTTCCAGAGTGAGTTCTAAGGCAGCCTAGACAAATTAATGAGACCTGTCTCAAATCAGAAAGTAACAAAAGACTGGGGATGTAACATAGTGGTAGAGTGCTTGGATGTGGTAGGTGGTTCCCAGCACTAGAAAGAATAAAAGAATCCACTTCTGACTCTGGCTGTGAGCCCTAGAGGAATTTTGGTGTCATTTTGGGCAGACAGCAGGAAAAGACAAACTTGTAATGTTTAGTAACCTCGACCTAACATTGTCACTGTGCAGTTGGCACCGAGCTTGGCCTGGTTAGCAGCCAGGCTCCACAGAGGCTCCACAGAGGTTCGTTCCCAAGGTCACAGACTTTGTCTGAGCAGCCTCCCCAGCATTCAGGAAGACATATGAACATCTGGCTTGCCAACCCCAGGGAGGCCACAGAATTAGAAGAAAAGCCTCTGAGCCAGCAGAACTTAAAATTAACAACCCCTGGGCACTTACATTCACTGTCCAGAAAGTTCCCAGAAAGCCAATATTCCCTGAGGGGAGACTTACCTGTCGGGGAAATACCTGGTGATTCTTAAGGAAGCACTTTAACTCCCTGTAATCGTGAAGCAATGCCAACCCTTAACCAGCCCGCCTTGTCTTTCTCTCCTTTTTGTTGCCCTTGGCTTCTGCTTCGTGGGGTACACACATTCAGAGGTCCTTCCAAATGGGGTTCCTTGGGGACCAAGCCTGTTCACTTCCTCTTGGAAAGGAGGCTGTCTCCAAAGGAGGAGCTGCTGACTGATAGCCTGTGATGTGAGGCCCTCCTCTTGGGATAGTGGGTCCTTACACAAGCCCTGAAGAACTGTCAGCCTCAGGTGCTGAGGGAAGATTTTGGGAGGGGGTGCAGTAGAGGCTGAGAGCCCCCCCCCGCTTTATCCCTACTGAGAAGGAGCTGGTATCCTGGCAGGGTATCCCTAATTCCACATGGATGAGCACAAGGGTTACAGAGGAAGGCCACATGGCTTCAGTGCCCAGACTCTCTGTTTTCCCATCCCACATGTACCACTGAAGGCAAATACCTCTCCTGCCTGACTTCTTGCATCTTAATGCGTGGAGCTGGAAGAGAATGTAGAAAATACATTTACTTTACTAATTTGATACACAGATTGCTTTGGAATGTGGATCTGTTTGTTGTCACACAACTAAAACATCTTCATTGTAGAAAAGTACAAAAAAGTTCAAAATAGTTTTCTCAGACTCCTCTGACTTTGCCGTCATCATCCGGGCATATTTAGTTCTAACCATATTGACACACAGATGCTGTGTGTCACACTTAGGGACCACATTGGGCATGTGCATTCCCTCACTGCTTTTGAAAAAGACAAGAGTTTTTATGTATGCCATCAAACATTTATCAAAACTACTCTGTGGGAGTAGCTAGTACATTTTTATTTAAGTTTTAAATTAGTAGTACATAAATTTATTTCAAAATGCAAATATGGTAAGAGTGTTCACCATAGGGCTGGGGATGCAATTCAGTGTATAGAATGCTTGCTGAGCATGCGCAAAGCCCTAGCTTCCTTCTCCTGTATTGCATAAACCAGAGTGGTAGAACATACCTGTAATCTCAGCACTAGGGAGGTGGAGGCAGGATGATTAAAAGCTCAAGGTCACTCTGGCCTCTATAGTGAGTTTGATGCAAGCCTCGTTACATGAGATACTGTCTCTAAAATGTGTGATGATAAATAGCCTTGCTCTGTGTAGTGGTCGCCAGTGGCCCAGATTTGCCCCAGTTCCTGTGAGCATGCTGCCCATTGATGCCTTCTGTTCAGTTTTGCAACTTCTTGATGCAAAACCAAGCACATACAATGGGGCAGTTTTTCTCCCCATGTGGCACCACAGCTTGCACTTTGGACCTTGTCTGCTCCAGGACTTTGCTCCACTTACAGATGCTTCTTAGAGGTAGTTGCATAATAGTGCAGAGAGGAAGGCAGCTCTTTCTTTAGAAATACCTTCACAGTTTCTAAAGCATCTCAAAAGATACCTCTTTTCATCTAACAGAAAGATAGGAAATGAAAAATGAGCCTCCTTCTCCACAATCTCATCTATTGTCAGTGATAGTGACTGGTACTGTTTATTATGTATTTTCCAGGGTGTCTCTCCCCTTCGTTCATTTCCCTTCCCTTTCCTTCTATCTTCTCTCCCTTAAGATTTGTCTTTATTATTTTATTCATGTCTATGGATGTGTGTGTAGATGAATGTATGTATGCCATATGTGTGCATGTCTATGGAGAACAGCAAAGGGTGTCCACCCCCTCAGGGTTGATCTTTGATATACATTTTGGTTGGTGTGTTGGAATGTTATTTCTAGATCATTTTGGCAGTGGTTTCCTCTCAAAGGATGAGGCTATTTTAGGAATCTTGGTTCATACAGTGTCACAAATATATCACCCCTTACCAGCCACCTGCAGGAAGGTGATGAACACCAAAGCAGCTGAGTGAAGAGTTCTCCTTGTTGGGTTTGCGCCTTCGTAGGGAATTCTGGCCTGGGGCTCAGTTTAATTGCCTCGCTGCTGGTACCCACCCAGGCCTCAGCCCAGGCCACTCTCCCACCAGACTGGTGTGCATGAGCTAAAAGGTGCCCTTTAGTGGGTGTGTCTGTGTGTGGTACTCATCATGGTGACAATGGATTTTTTTTTTCTTTGCACAGATGATATCTTGTGTCTACGCTTCTAATTAGTCCTTTATAGCTTCAAAATTACATGCTTTTATATGCTGTGATTATCTCAATAGGATTAACAGTCCTTTTTCCATAAAGATAATTGAGATCACACTGGTGGCATATTTTTATGACTGCAACATCATCTTCAGCCGTCCTGCCATGAAATCTCTCATTGTTTCCCTATAACTACTTTTCCACCTCATTCTCAGAGGGAAATGTTTGAGGGCACAGAGAAACAGCAGTCTGCAGTAAATTTGCAAACACTGGTAACCAATGCCTTCTCTTTCTTTTCTTCCCTCTCCTAATGGCAGGTGCCTGGAGATATGAGCCAAACATCTGAAGACCAGAGTTTGTCAGATTTTGAAATGTAAGTCCATATATGTGCTCTTGAGGGACCTTTAGAAATATAACTCAGTGGAAACCTATGTCCTTAAGGCCATAGGGCAAGGCAGAGATCCCTGGGAAGCTCACACAAGGTTGATTTGGTTGGAGAGGTGGGGAGTTTTCTGAGGTCTTAGCCACCTGGGCATTTAAAAACATTTTGATTTGGGCTGACATTTGAATTTTTTAAGGCATCACATAAAGTTTTAATTTTTAAATTTTTCATTGAAAGTTGAGTTGGCACACTTGGGAGGCCACAGTCAGCTGGAGTTCAAGAGGGGCTCCTTTTGTATAGGGCCTATGCCCTCTGCTTTGCTGCAGTCCCCCCTTTCCCTGATGCCTCCCTGTGGCCCAGCCATAGTCTCCATTGCTGTGGCTTTATAGGACTCTGTTCAGTGCCTCTGCTGGTAACCCCTGAGGAAGCCTTTGCTCTTCAGGTGATTTCTACTGGGAGTCATGTATTCTCTCTAGGCGTACCCACAACGTGGGGCTCAGGGCCAGACTGAGCCTCTTTTCACTCTCACACAGCTGTGGTGGGTGGAAGAAGGTACAGTCTCTCTTTTCTTGGGCCCAGGAATTCAGGGCCAGCCAGGTAACAAAGTGAAACCCTGTCTCAATAAAATAAAAAAGGCCAACCTCCCCAGGAACAGTCACACAGGAAAAGCCACTTCTGGAGTAGGAGGAATGGAGGACACTGGAAAGAAAGCTTTTTGTTTGTTTTTAGAGCCAGGAGACCTGTACTGAGATTTGGGGCACTGGATATAGAACAGTGTGACCTTGGGTCAGGCAAGTCATGTTACCTCACCAGGACTTAACGTGTCCCTTTGTAACATGAAAGCTGTGGGACTAACTTTCCAGAGTATGTTAGCGATTGGAATGGGATTATAGACAGCACAGGGCATTGAGAGGCTCTACTGTCTTGGGTGCTGTCATGAAGGTGGGGTGAAGCAGGGGGAAAAGAATGATCAGTGTTGGAGATGAGCATATATATATATACATATATATATATATACATATATATATACACACACACACTCAGCTATAGAGTCTTCAAATGTGTGATGTACAAACTGACTGAAATTAAGTCAATTCTGTGATGATAGTTCAGGATTTCATACCCCACTTTCACTACCAGAACAACTGGAAAGAAGATCAATAAGGAATTGAACTTGAACAGCACTATAAAACAACTAGACATAGCAGATTGTATATATGAGAGATTATATATATGAGAGAGAGAGAGAGAGAGAGAGAGAGAGAGAGAGCCAGCACATTCCACCAAATAGAATATACACTTATGTTAGTCAGCTTTCTATTACTATAACAAAGTACCTGAGGCAATCAGCTTATAGAGTTAAAAGGGTCATTTTGTTTTGTAGGCTTTGATCTTTGATCCATGGTTGGAAAGACCCATGGTTCTTGGGCCAGTGCTGAGGTAGCATGTCATGGCTGGCAGCAAGCTGTCTACCTCAAGGTGGCTGGGAAGCAAAGAGAACTAAGGAGGGATTGTGGCCCCAGAATCCCCTTTCTCTAGGCCTTACCATCTCTCATTAGCGTCACAGACAGAGGATCAATCCTTTAACACATAGGCCTTTGACTCCCTCCATATTTAAGATAGAAAAACTGTCTTCCCAGATGCACATGGAACATTCTCCAAGTTAGACTATGCCTCAATGCATTTTTAAAAACTGAAATTATACTGTCTTCTTGACCACGGACATTTTAAAAAACTGAAATTAAGCTGAGTGTCTTCTTGACCATGGTATAAGACTGGTCTCCTCTCATGTTCAGCAGCTTGCTTTATGAGGGAGGAGGCTGTATCTCCATTCCCCTGTCTCTGGTGCCTAGAATGGTGTCTGGCACATAGTAGGTCTTCACTGGTCCTACTACATTCACTGATTCATGAATGAATGAGTAAACAAACAGCAGGACCACAGGAACTGACATGGAGGGCGATGGTCACATAACCAGTCAGTTCCGACATGGTATGGCAAACTTCTGAAAGGAGAACATACGACCCAGTCTGGAGTCACCTGCTGTGGATCCTGGGAGATCACCTGGCCCTTCCCAGTGCAGGAACTGAAATGGAGCCAGAGTTTCCTGCACTACTGGTCCCAGTTGACACAGAAACAAACCAGGATGCTCTCGGACTCGCAGACCATTGGGACTTTTGCCTGTGAAATGCTGTTAGATGCACAGACAAATTTGATGGTTCAGAAATGCAGTTTGTGCTTTGAGCCCTGGATACGTGGTCACTCAGGACCTATTTTCCTCAGGAAGGAGGTCATTGCCTCAGCCCAGAGATTAAAAGTGTTGTTTCCAGAGGAACCCTCACTCTAAGGATATGAGACCATTAAGCTGTGGAATCTTCCATGATCAGCATCTTCTACAAACCTAAGACGCTGGAGTTTTGAGCAGGAAAGTTCAGGAAGTGCCCCTTTCTGAATAGCTCTGGGTAGAGGCAAGGCAGGGCCTTCCAGGTGGGGCAGCACAAAGCAGAAGCGTAGGTGATCAGGTTGCTCCCCAAGGTCTCAGCCATAGTATAACCACTTCAGATCTGTGATCTGGGTCTAGCAAGTTATACCTGGTCAAGTCACTCCTGAAGGCAGAACTGAGAAATAACCAAAACACACCCGAACAGGCCTTGGGCAGTTCACATTGGGGTTGAGTGAGTTAATATAAGACAGGCATGGAGCTGCACGTGTAAGGTACCCAGATAGGATTTCGTATTTGAAGATTTATTTTCCTGTGGTGCTGGCAACTGAATGAACCCAAGACTTGCTTATAGTAGGCAAGCACTCTGCCACCGAGCTGCACCTCTCTGTAGCTGAATTTCAGTCTTGCTCATCTTAGACTACTATACACAGAGCTTTTTGAAAAGTCAGAAGAGGCATTTGTACCAGGCACCTGAGTTTTCCAACTTGCTGTTTTCTGTTGTCCTTCCATCCCCCACCTCCAAACCACATCACCCTCATAGCCTTGTGTGTCAGTTTCCTCAGCTCTTGTGTGGAGTTTCATCTGAAAATGGGACCAGGGTCTGAAGTCAGTGCAGTAGAGGGGCAGGTGGCTCCACTGGATGCTCCAGGAACTGGGTGTTACGGTGTAAGACCTCCCATAGCTCCCTATTACTATTGCTTTGTCAGATGTGGTGATTGAGCTTCAGATACATCCTGGGACAAGGTCATTTCACTGATAAGAACTAAGAGCAGCTTTCATTCCAGAGTATAAACTGCATGTATAAATTTAAAAAAAAAGTATCTTTTAAAACAAGTCCCTTAAAGATAGTTTTAGCAGGCCTAGTGATAGACTTAAACGTGTCCTTTTTGCAATTAAGTGTGGTCTGTTGTATAATTGGCTTGTTTGAAATGCTTCTCAGAGGAGAAAATTGTTTCCTGTCCTGTCTTTTTTAAAAAAAGTAAAAATGACCTCTCTGATCTCTTTCTTCTGGTCAGATCAAACCGGGCTCTGATAAATGTCTGGATTCCGTCTGTGTTTCTCCGAGGCAAAGCAGCAAATGCATTCCACGTATATCAGGTAAGCGCCAGGGTTTCACACAAACATCACTTTTATTAAGTCAGGTGCTTTGCCTGTTGGCAGTCTGGAGCCATTTGTATTATGTGTATATATGTGCATATGCAGGATCTGTGCAGAGGCCTGCAGTCAGGCAGGAGGAAGTACATGGGGTTTCCTTGCATTAGCCATGCTTTTAGTGTGGCCACTGCAGAAGCTCAGCTCCGACTGCCTGATGCGCAGTGAGGACCTGTGGGCTTGTGTTGCAGCCAAGAAGTCCAAGGGTGAGCAGGGCCTCAGGCATCCTGACCTATGCTCAGGTCAGTCAGAAGCTGTTTCATCCATTTTCCTGCAAATGTCATGATTTCATTTTTCTTTCTGCTTGAATAAAATTCTCTTGTGTGTTTGAACCATATTTTCCTTAACCATCTGAAAATGGACATTTAGGCTGGTTCCATTTTTGGCTGTTATGAACAGTGCAGCAGTAAATATGGACATGCAAATATGTCTGTGGTATGTTGACTGACAGTCCTTGGGGTATATAACCCAGAAGTGGTATGAGTCTCATATGGTTATTCCAGTTTTAGTTTTTTAGGAACTTAAGTATCCCCCCCTCCTTGCCGGCATTTGTTGGTTTTTTTATTTGCTTTTTCATGAGAGCCATTCTGATTGGGGCAGGATAGAATCCCATAGCAGTTTTAATTTGCATTTCCTTGCTGGTTAATGATGTTGAATTTTTTTTTCCCAGTACTACTGATCTCACATATGCTAGGCAAGCGCTCTACCGTTGGGCCATATTCCCAGCCCCTGAGCACTTTGTAAATACTTATTGCCCAATTGTGTTTCTTCTTTTGAGAACTGTCTGTTCAGTTTCTTGGCCTTTATTGATTGGAAGATTTCTTTTTTCCATGTTTGGTTTCTTAGTTTTGCATACATTCTAGGCATTAAGCTCATCTGATTGTCTCTGGTCAGTGTTTAGAAGCATCTTGAAAGCTTTGTTGCAGTGTTTCTCATATCATGGATGGAAGGTGATTTATTTAAATAATGGAACCACTGGGCATTGTTCTGTAAGACTGTTAAAAAATGCATGCTATTTAATTCTACAAGACTTGAGAAAATTTCTAGAGAAGCATACAGAATAGGATGATAAAAGAGAAGAAAAATGTACCAGGGTCAGATAAAATATAAACTCTGAAAGCTTGAAAGGCAGAAGTGGAAGCTATAGATATTTATTCTGAGGGCCAACATGGTTCTCCTTCGAATTTCCTAAGGGCTTCTTGACATCCATTGGCAAATGGGAATGTGATTGGTTATTCTGGGTAATTCCATTGTTGATGACAAGAAAAGGTGGTAATTCCTCAAAAGGAGCTAAAAGACCCTCCACCTGGGGCTTTAGATTGACCAGTAATGAAGATGAAACAGTCTTCCATTACACCCATATGACAAAGCACTCTCTTCTTTCCTAGGCTCTCCTTGGAAGGAAGATGAGGGCATAACTAAGGGCAGTCAAAGTTAGTGCCTGTGGAGAGCCCAGGCATGCAGCTTTCTCAGAACTGCGCTGTCTCATACCACAGCCACTGCCACAAATGGCTGTTTAGATTGAAAACTGAATAAATTGAACAGTTCAGTTCCTCAAGAGCAATGCAAGGTGGGACACTGGCATAAAAGCATGAGCAGACTACATTATAATATATAATATAATAAATACACTATACTAGCTGTATTTCAGTGCTTAGTAGTCATGAGTGCTGGTGGAAGCCATGTTATTGCACAGTGAGGATAATGTCTCCCCTAGGACAGACACTTCTGTGGGGTCATACTGCCTGATACCATGCCTCCCAGGGAGGAGGACAGCAGGGTCTCATGTGTTCTGAGTGAGAAGTTGGGAGGATAGCAATCTAAGTGCAGATGGCTGAGCTTCAGGGAGAGCCCCTCCCACACAGTGCTTCAGTGGCTTCTAGTGCAGGGGTGCCCAGCTTGTTGACATTGTCACCTCTGTCATCTGAGAATGTGTTGGGCTACATTCATAACTATGGTTATGGGCCCTGTGGGCCCCAGGCTAGATGTGCCTGCCTAGTCCCTGGAGGAGAACATTCCAGCTTCATGTAGGAAGCTAGGGTCTGACACCTTTGGCCAGCAACAGGTGTTTGTTTTTCATGGTGTTTATTTTTACATTTGCCTTCTGGTTATGACACAGTTCTATTTTTTTCATGTACTATGGTGAGGTACAATTTCCTTTAAAAATAAATTTTAAGTAAATAGGAAATGAGTCAGCTTAAAGAAAAGTACTAAATTCACAGTAGTGAAAGGAGCATAAAGTCAAGAGCGATGCCAGGTGGGACATTGGCAAAAAAGCATGAGAAGACTCCATTATAATATAAATAGTAATTACTGGCTGCAGACCCCCCCACACACACACACACACTGGTTTGTGTGCTGTATAAATTAGCGCCCTCCATGTCACAGCATCCTTGTGAGGTAAGAGACTCTTACCTTTGTCTTATGGGTGAGGAAGCAGAGACACAGAGAAGCAACTCATTTAGTACCATGGCTTTTTACCTCAAACAAATCTTTGATTTATAGAGATGCAGTCCTGTGTAGTTACTGTCTTAGTTACTCTCTCATTGCTGTGATCAAATGACCTGAATAAAAACGCCTTAAGGGAAAAGTGTTTATTCTGGTGTATAGCGCCAGAGGGATAGAATCTGTCATGGAGGGAAGACACCACCACAGGCAGGGAAGGCTGGAGGAGGCTGGCTAGTCACATTGCATGTGCACTCAGGATGCAGAGTGAACAGAAAGTGGGTTGGGCTGTAAAACATCAAGGCCCACCCCCATGGACTTGCTCCAGCACAGCTCCACCTCCTAAAGGTTCCACAGCCTTCCCAAACATCACCACCAGTTGGAGACCAGGTGTCCATCACTTGAGCCAATGGGGAATTTTCACATACAAACCTCAACACTGACTGATAATAGAACAAGCTCTTTAGAAATGCCTAGAAAAAAACAACTGGGACAGTTGCCTTCATTCCAAAGAGAAAAGCTCAGACTGGCTTAGATTTGCCACAGGGAAACACCTGCACACCTTTGATGATGGACAGGTGTCTTTGGCCTCTGCAGCATGCACAACCTACGTGCATACACGCATGGATGCACACATGCTCCTGCACTCTCCTCCAGCCTTCTAGATGCAAAGGCAACCAGAAGCAGTTGCCTTAGAAAGTGGTGGAAGCAGGTGCTGTCTCATCGTAACCATTACAGCCATAGTGGGGCCCCAGGGTTGCTCCGTCAGGACATATTGTTGGTAGAATGTCAGGTCCCCAAAGCTTGCCTGGAGGGATGGCTGACCTCTCCAATGCCAAAGGCTCAAGACACCTGGCCTGCATTGTACACATTGCATTAAACTCTCAGCACTTGTGCTGTGCAGGAGGTCTGTACTTACATGTGGGAGGAAGAAGTCCTAGCAGAAACTGCTGTCCATCCAAGAGGAGTGAATTAGAAAAGATTGTATTCCTGCAGGGCGGGGCCCAAAGCGGGCCTGGGCAGCATTTGAGCAGTTTTCAGAACACAAGTAGTACTGGCTTCCAGAGTCTTCCTGATTAAAGCTTTTATCCATAAGAATTCCTTATACTTTGGGATCTGCGAATGCCTGGCTGCCCAGTAGGCAGGAGCCAGAGACAAAATAGCCAAGTGGCAATAAATAGATAGGGAGGAAACAAACCAGAGCCACTGTGCCTCCTCAAACTCGCCCTCTGCTGCTCCTCCAATCTCTGCTAATATGCTGTAGTTGTGGTTGTTGTTTGATTGTCCATCACTTCCACATGATGCAATTAAGTTTGTTGTCGATCAGTGCATTCCTATGCCTTATACCTTATGCCTCTGCAAATGTTTGACATTCTTCACCAAATAACCCAGCTTCCAAACAGGTTTGAGATCAGCGTCAATGGTCAGCTGAAATGTCTAGAGAGCGATCTTGGACCTTAAAAGAACTCACCTATTTTTTTTCTTCCTTCGGCAAATATTACAGCTACTAAATTGACATGAAATAATACATCAGCACACTTATTTCCTGAGCCCTTGGGTCCCTCCCTTTGAAAGTACCTTTTGTCTCAGTACACCTGGCATCTGTTGTCTATGCAAGATTAATTTCAGCCTTTGAATTGACTGCCCAGAAACTCAGGCCCATGTACAGTATTCTACTTATACAGAGAGCTAATTAGGTCTCCTTTTGTAAAGAGTGTTGCTTTGTTTCAGCAAAGCCTTTTTGTTTTCGAATAAGCCCTCTTTCCTAGAGGCCACAGGGCATTATTGTGTTGTCTTGGCTGAGAGGAAATGTGGTATCCTAGGAAGAGACACTCAGAATTTGAGCAAACCCCGCACCCCACTCCCATCCTGCCAAAGAGATGCATGTAGCTTGAGTGGTTAAAGGTTTATCCAGCTGAGCATGTGAGTAGAGAATGCTGGAAAATTCATTCTTTTTCCTATCAATAATAGATCACAGGCACTCAGTGGGTTGCATAGGGCTCCAGGTGGTTTGGAGGTGGCAGTGTTTTTAGACTCCAGAGTTTTTGGGTTTCTTGACTCTTCTTTCATCTTCTTTCCTGAGATGACTTTCCCTTGGGCCTCAAGTGCCTTTTATCCCAGGCTCTGTCTCTATGCGTGCACACAGAGGGAAGGGAATCCACAGAGTAAGAAAGATGAACTTGCTTAGCCGCATTCAGAAATGGGAGCTGCAGCTGCAGGAGTGGGGGCTGTAAGGAGCCCAGCCAGGCACAGGACATTCCACATTCTGGAGAAGACCAGTCCCCAGCGGCATTGGCTCCTCACTCAGACCTGTTCCCTCCTGTTGCACCTGCTGTTTGTGAGGTGGACTAGAGAACCCACTGCAGGTTTGCCGTGTGGGTCACTGTGATGTCTCTAGCCAGTACTGGCTTACATGCCAGGAGAAACCCTGTGCTGTTTCCTCTAGAATATTCCTGGCCAAGTGCCTGGAGATTGTAGCCCTTAGTCCCCAGATGTTCTTGGAGTGCTCAAAACTTCTGGGAAAGCCTGATATGAGTAGAAAACAGTCTAAGACCACGAAGTCCCTTCTGTCTTCAGGTGTCACTGTTACTCTCTGTACCTGGTTCTGTCTTTCTAATTAGGAGTGACTTTTATTTTTTAATTTTCTTTCATATTATAATTTCTTTGTCCCTAAGCTAATGACCATGGGTCTGCTATGTGCCAAGCCTTTACTTAAAGTTTGAAGAGCTGGTGGTCAGCCAAATTTGACATAGAGCTTACCCTCATCCACCCTACATCTAGTGGAGGAGACAGCAACTATGGAAGGAAGCAAAGTGCTCTACAGGAGGAGGTGTTAGGGTCCGAAATTCAGTGGGTTTTTCCCAGGGAACAATCCACAAGCACAGAGATGTAACACTCAAGCAGAGCTTTATTGAGCCAGCTAGCTGGGGTCGACCGTCCTCCCACGACACGCAGGTCTGGTTGGAGCAATCGACCCCGAAGCAACTTCAGGCAGAGATTATATAGGCTTCCACAGCCGTTGCACAAACCCCGCGCCCGCGCTTTTTGCACAATCCAATAGTTTCAAAACAAGAACAACCAATCACTTCAAAACAAGAAAATGTTGTAACCCCCCTTTAGGTGTCCCAATCCGGGAGGGTGGTATGTGTCTGGCGCAACCCTCTCCTGTTATCTTGTGTAAGCATGCAGGCCTACGTGACTGGTCACCCTTCCCTGTTATCTTGTGTAAGCAGGCATGCTTTCATGACTGGTCACAGGCCAGGCTCTGGGGCCGCAGCTCTTGCATCTATCTCCGGGTGTCTGTGTTTCTTCACAAGCAGTTAATTCAAATTCTTTCTCTTTAACCCTTGACATCTTTTGCCCCCCTCCCTTACAGAGGGAGGGTGGGAGAGATGGAACACCTGCACCTTGCAGTGTGGGCATGGCCACATGTGACAACATATATGCTAAGCCCAGGGCACAGTATGTGATTTCTGTGTGGACATTACCCCTCTGTTCATGTTTGGTTTCTGTGTTTGTGTTGCTGTGCTCAACACTATGACCAAAAGCAACTTGAGGGAAAAAGGGTTTATTTGGCTTACAAGTTACAGTTCATCATGGTGGGAAGCCAAGGCAGGAACTGAGGCAGAGACCATGGAGGAATGCTGCTTAAGCTTGCTGGCTTCTTCCCTCTGGCTTGCTCAGCTATCTTTTTTATAAAGCCCTGGCC
>NW_008335297.1:3430420-3435525 GCF_000622305.1 Nannospalax galili | reverse complement strand
GGAGGGGGGAGGGGGGAGGAGGGGAGGGAGGCCACCCACAGTGGACTGGGCCTTCGCCCATCAATTAGCAATTAAGAAAATGCTTTACAGATATGGCCACAGGCCAATCTGATCAAGGCAGTGAGGCCTCCTCTTCCCAGGTGACTTATTTTATATGTCAAGTTGACAGCTGAAGCTAACTATGACAGTGAGCCAATAGCTACTTGACTTGTAAAAGAAAACTGCCTTGAAGTGGACAGAAGGATAACATCTTCACTTAATTGAGGCTTGTGGGCATGTTCAAGTGTTGATTAGCATCTATTTTATCAAGGCTTCTCTATCACCTGCCCTGAGGATTTCAGGGAATATGTTGGCTTTATTACTGAGGGTCCTAGGGTCTAGCAAGAAGGGACAGGACTTCTATTCAGGCAGCCAGAGAGCAAGGACTGCATCCTGTGGGAGATTTCCAGTAGGGTTTGTGGGGCTGAGAGCTAGTGCTGTGGTCCTTGATACCCATTGTCATTTCATGCTTTCTGCCGGTCATGAGCTGGGCACCCCTGTCCTCATCCCCTGTGACAGGGGATGTGATGGTGACTCATGGATTAAGACACTTCCTCTGGGTCAGTTCAAGATCTGTTTTAGTCTCAGCCATGGTGGGTGATCACTGAGAGGAGACCAGAGGCTAGGGAGGGGTAGACAGTGACATAGAAGGCAGCACACAGTGTGTCTGTTGAAGGGAAAGAAGCTGAGATGTAGGGAGCCCCATAAAAAATGACACAGGGACATCTGAGGAAAGAGGAAGGAGTGGGGAAACTGTGTTAACATTATCATTAACTTTTTTCACTGCTGTGACCAGATATCTGACAGACCACTTAAGGGAGGCAGGATTTATTTGGGCTCCTGGTTTAGATGATACAGAGCATCAGAGCTGGGAAGGCAGAGCAGCAGGACAGGCAGAACCCTCAGTCTGTGGTGGCGGAAGCTTGAAGCTGATGGTCACTTAGACAGACAGGAAGCCAAGGGCTAGGACTGGAAGTGGGCAGGGCTGTAACCCACCTGTAATAACATACCCTCCAGCTATGCCTCCTGCCCCAGTTTCATGTTTCTTGGGTCATTCTACCCCGCGCTGCAGAGGAGTCCAGGTTCCACTGTGAACTTCCGGGGAAGCCACCTCTTTTTAGGGGTGCAAGCTCATTTCAGGCCCTCCTGGTCCCCCACACCTGCTTGAGGGGCAGAGGAGAGGAGGGTTTAGGAAGAAACAAGAGACTTGCAGGTGGTGAGGGGTGAGACTAGATCACCTTTTGGAGGTGAGACTAGATCTCTTCTTCCCTCGCCTGCCTACTGCAACCTCTCTCAGCCTCCTTCCCCCTTGACTGGTCTCTCTCTTCTCCCTTCTCTTGCCGGGTTGGTTCTTTCCCCTTCTCCTTTCCTCCTCCCTTACTCTGCCTTCTCTCTCCACTCTCCCCATCCCAACATCCTGGTCCCCGCCCTCCTTCTCCACTCCTCTCACTCCCTATCCCCATTCCCCCTACAGGAGGAAAACTCCTAACTCATGTGCTCTGGGCAGAGAAGGCTCCCAGGCCAGGCGGTGAGCTGTCTCCCTTCACTAGTGGAGTGGCTTCTTATATGTCTCCGTCTCCCAGTGTGGCTTCAGGCTTCCTTCTCAGAGCTCTAGGAAGGGGAAGGGCTTAGGTAAAGCTCCTTTTCTTCTCCTGGCAGCCTGAACTGCTGTCTTGGCAATACTAAGCCTGCCTGCCTATGGGAGGTGGTTTAAATTAGTGGATCACAGCATGGTGGGGAAATGCTTCCTTGTGTGATTACCTAGACCTGCTTGTTAATAATCACCTGCAACTTTTTAATGACCCACTATTGTCCTGGTACAGATTTAAAGTCAGTATTAATTGGTGAGTGACAGTAATACCTTTCAATGCCACTTTTCATCCACTGCTGTAAAGCCATATGCCAAGGTCTCTAACTGGTAAAAAGCACAAATGAATCTCAAACTACAATACACATCAGATAGTGTTTGTCAGCCATGAGGATTTTTTGTTGTGACCACAAAGTTACTTTTGGAGTGAAGTAGGTGAGCAGGGAAGGAGCTGTTCCATTTAGTTGTGGCCTTGGAGTATCATGGCCATCTTCAGAGCTTCTGTCCTCTGTGTTCCTCCATGTGCTTGCCATCAGTTCTAGTCCTGAGACTCAGGCCTCCTACAGTTAGCTCAGAGGTCCCCCTCCCAAGGAGCAGTACTTAGATATCAGCCTAAGTCTGCCTGATGTCTCTCACATACAATGGAGGCTCAGGCAGTAGATGGAGAACTATTGGTAGAGAGAGTGAGAGACCATGGACAGAAAGTCCTCAAAATCTTGTGAGTACAGGATATCACCCCTAGCCAAGTAAGATGATGAGAATTCCTGCACCACCAGACCAGAAGCTCAAACTTACCAGAAGCAGGGTGGACGTCCTTTAGTTCTTGGTCCTCATGCTTGCACCGTTGTAGGCGGGCTTACTTGGGGGCTGGGGCTTGGGCTGAGGGCTTGGTGGCAGGAGCGGGAAATCCCCCTTCAACTGACACTCATGATTTGCCTTGTGGAAAAGATCAAGGGTGCAGGATGACTTTCAGGACTTGAAGCTATCAGGAGTCAGTCTCCCATCGTCATAGACCTGCTTTGGTCTCTCAGTTGCCTCCATGCACAGCCAGACTGTGGGAGATTGTGATGGGCAGCTAGCTGCAGGCTGCCATTCCCTCGCCACAGCTGTTCTGGTGGAAAAGGGCCCTCTCCCATGGCTGACTCTGACTTGATGCAGGCACAATACTTTCAGGGTACATGTCTGCTATAGTACTTTCAAGATACATGTCTGCTGTAGCCTTAGCTCCATGGGAGCAGGAGCTCTGGTCTGGATTCTCAGTAGTTGATAGAGTTGGGATTGAGACCAAAGATGTGGTCCCACACTAGGGTGCTGAGAGCAGTAGGTGTGGCGCCATAGCCTCTCATCTGGTGCTGAGGAGGCCCAGTATAGCTTGAGACTTTGATTCTCAGGCAGCCAGAGTGGGCACAGTCATCAAGTTTACATCTATGGCCTGGGCTTGTCCTTAATGTCTAGATGCAGGCACTGAGTGTGCAGTCATGTGTAGGAGGTAGCCTGCAGCCTCCAAGGATATCCCACACTCAGATGCTCAGCGTTGATCCAAAGAAGAACAATTCCACCAAGGTTCAGCTATGTGTACCCTTTTTCACTGACTCCAATGCCCAGCCCAGTCCATGTCACTGCACATTGATAGACAGGTGAAGTGTTAGAGTAGAACAGGGGTCTCCTCTACTGACTTTATTCTGGATTATACTTCTTCCACCCTTGTAAATCCTGATGTGCCCTCTCATTAGAGTTTTACTTGTAGGTTTATCCTCCAACTCCACTTTCAACTCTCAGTCACTCTTGAGCTCCCTTTGGTGCTGTCACCTCACTGATTCTCAAGACTTCATTCAGTGCTTGTAACAGGCTTTGTCTGACTGGACTGGATTTCCTATCCTGGGTGCTTTCCTGATGAACAGTACCACAGTGGTTTGGTTTCTCTAGAGCTCAGTGTCAGGGAAGCCCCCACATCAACTGTTATCACTAGACATTCCCATGACCATCTCAACCTACTACAGGCCCCAGATCTGGTACCTGAGATAGTTGGGTGTGAGAGTTCCAGATAAGCAAGGGCTTTTAGGAATGTCAGAAAATAAAGTGAGTCCTTATGGGTCAGGCACTGTACCAGGTCCTGGGGGACACATCAGTAAACATACAGAACATGATCTTTTCTCTTCTATTAGAGCCTGCATTCTTATCAGAAAAGAGAGACTAACATTAAGGTCAAATAATATACAAATTAACATAGACAATGGCCCTGTTTTAGGAAGCAGTACTGGGCTGGGCTCCAAAGATTATGAGAGGGGCCTTAAACGGATAAGGAGGGAAGGAGGGCATTCTTTGAGGACATCTACTCACACCCGAAAAGATTATTTAGAGTTATCTAAGCAGAGAGACAACAAGTCCTCCAGCAGAGGGACTAGCATGGGCAAAGCCCTGAGACGGGAGATTTTGGAACTTGAGAGGAGCTGGGAGGCATGGTGACTAGAGCAGGTAACTAAGAGGCAGGAGGTGGGAGAGGAGGCCCAGGGCTCTGTAGTCAGCTGGATCTTTCCAGATCTGGTCAGAGTCAATCTGTCTTTCTGGGTATCCTTCTGTCTGTCCACTGGCCCTCTTACCCACCTATCTATCTTGTTTCAATTTCAGGCATGTCAGGGCAGTTAAATATGCAAAACCAACTTGGAGATAGGAGCAAGGGACATGGCAGAGATGCAGATTACCTGGAATCTCAATGCCTAAGGTTATGTATGGTTCCGGTGAGACTCCAGAAGTCTATTCAAATTCTGGATCTAGCACTTAGTTCATACTTGTGTGATGCTGAGGAGCAGAATTCGTGTTAGCCTGTAGAAATCACAACTGTTTCTTCTTTGAAACAGGCGTGGCTGGTCTTTCTGGTCTTTCATAGAGTTACAGGGAACGTCAAGCCCAGTGCTTGTTCTTCTAAAAGGATAGAGAGGGCCTAGTGAATGGAGCTGCTACAGGCATGTTCCTCTTGAGGCACCCACAAAGTTAGAGATGTAGGTTCTGTTTGAGTCACTGTATACCCACAGGTCTGTCTATATAGACATACATGACCTATCAGCCTTAGGAATATCTTCCTCTCTGGGGTTGGAAGAGATAGCTCAATTAGTAAAGTGCTGAGAACTTGATTTTGATCTCAGAACCCATATTTAAAAAACAATCTGGCATGGTGGTACACACTTTGAACCCTAGCTCTGAGGAAGTGAAGACAGGTAGATCCTGGGGCTTGCTGACCTACCAGCCTAGCCTACTTGGTGAGCTCCAGGCAGGTGAGAGACCCTGTCTCCAACAACAACAACAACAACAAAAAAAAAAAAAAAAAAAAAAAAAAAAAAAAATAAAAAGTGTTTAAAACACACCAAAAAAACAAAGATGAACAGCCCGCTAGCCCAGTTAAACAAAAGAAAGAAAGAGAACCTCCAAATCAACAAAATCAGATGAAAGGGGAAACATCACAACGGACACCAAAAATATC
>NW_008335297.1:3359768-3430293 GCF_000622305.1 Nannospalax galili | reverse complement strand
TTATTTTGATATATCACAGTGAAAGATTTATCGTCCTCTTTTTTTTTTTTTTTTTTTTTTTAAAAAAAAAAAAAAAAAAAAAAAAAAAAAAAAAAAAAAAGAAAAAGAATAGATAGTGTTTACAGAACAGCAGCCAAGACTGTCCTCTGTCCTCTACATGTATGTGCACATGTATACATATATATGAGCATGCACATTCTGTCTCTGTCTCTGTCTCTCTGTCTCTCTCTTATACATACACACACACACACACACACACACATACAGGCACACATGCACACACCTGTCTCTGTCTCTCTGTCTCTCTCTTATACATACACACACACACACACACATACACACACACACATACAGGCACACATGCACACATGCAAGCACGCAAAACATCTTCCTCTCCAGCTGGGAATCAAGAACCAGGGCTGTTCTAGCTCAGCCTAGATAAATTTGCATTAGGACACAAGTGCCTGTCCTTGGTTTTAGGCCTTAACTGAAGCTTCTGGAACAGGTGCCACCATGCTGCAGCTTCTCATCTGCTGGTGCTGCTGCTGTTCAGTCTGAAGCTGATCCTGAGGTTGTGGGAGGCAGCCGTAGGAACTGTCTCGAGGCAGCCTGTGGACAGATGTCACAGATGTCAGCTGCTCAGATGTCAGCTCCTAGGGTTTATGTTTATGTGATGAATGCTTCCTAGGCCTGCAGAGTGGAGTAATGACTGTTTTATATCTGGGTTTAAAGAAATAGCCATATGTGTTGGTGAGTAAATGTGACTGCTGGCTTGGGGGAAATTCCTTGTGGTCCATCTTTGGACCTCGATTTGTGCTGGCCTTGGGAGGCCTTCACATCATATTGATCTCATCTGAGCTACATCGCATTAGGACAGCTTGGAGCTTTTGGGTTTGTTTTCCTGAGCTGGGCTTTGAGAAGCCTTGGTTTGATGATGAGGTAGAGAAAGTAGGGCTGTTGCTCTAGGCTTCATATCTCTTTCTCTCCATCTTCCAGATACAGAAAAGCATTTCCAGCCCAACCTTGAAAGGTTATCTTCTTGTGCCGCCAGCAGCCTCTTCCCAAGAGACTGTGAATCCCAGCTCTGTGCCAGGCTTCCCAGCAGTGTGCAACTGTCAGACTGCTCGGCTGTCTAGAACAGGGAGATGCAGCTCAACTTGGCGGCTGTGTAGATGCTGCTTTCCAGGGCCTGAAAGAGGAGGCTGTAGGAAATGTGTCCTGTGCTGATTGGGGTCCCAAAGGACAGTATGACAGCTACAGCACATGATGGATAGTGGAGATGGACTCAAGGAGTTTCAGCTCTAGGGTTTGAATGTTGCTGGCTCAGATGACAGGAGGCAGGTGCAGAGCAAAGAACAGGAAAGGTGTGGAGGAAATCAGGCTTTGAATGCCTGTTAGCAGAAGAGGCCAAAGGAAAGCAGGCTTCTTAGCTAAAGGAAGTCACCTTGAAGAAAGTTGCAATAAGAGAGTCACCTCACCAAATCTACCATTTCTATACCCGCTTCTGTAGTAAGCTATTTATGAAGAAAGGACAGGTGAAACATTCGTAAAGCCAGTGTTACTTATTAAGCCTTTCATATACATGAGTCCAGTTCCTCACCATCACCTCATGACAGCAAATATTTTAATGCCTGTTTATGGGTAAGTTGAAGTTAGGGACATATGCCCAAGGTGCCACAGCAGTGAGCAGCAGAGATGGACTGAAGATCCAGGGATAGCAGCCCTTTACTTCTATCTTCCCCCTTGTGGGTGCATGTGCATGCACATGTGTGGAGTCTTAGGACAACTTTGGGTGTCACTCTTCAGGCTCCTTCTACTTTTCTGTGTGTGAGAAACCAGGTCTCTCACTGGCCTGGAGCTTCACCAAGCAGGCCAGCTAGGTTGCCAGCAAACTTCTAGGGACTCACCAATCTCTGTTGCCCATCTTGTCATTACTGAGATTTTTATGTGGGTTCTGGGGATCTCAACTCAGGTCCCCATGCTTGAAAGGCAAGAGTAAAGACCAACTGAATCATCTCCCCAGCCTATCATGTCGTAACTGAGCTCCCTAACAAACGTGAAATAATGATACTCACAGTATTTGATGATTATACTGATAATAATAAATTATGAAATTATAATTATGAAATTATTAATATTAATCAATAAGTTATATAATTATTAAATTATATGAATATAATACTTTTCTGTTGTTAGAAGATACCATGATCAAGGCAACTTATAGAAGGAAGAGTTTATTTGGCTTAAGGTTCCAAAAGGGTAAGAGTCCATAGTGATGGAGGAGCATGGCAGCAGGAGATGACCAGAGCAAAAAGTCACGAGATCACATCTTCAAGCAGGCACATGAAGTAGAGAGAGACCGGAAATTCAGCAAGGCTTAAGAACTTTCAAAGCCTGCTCCCAATGACATGTTTCCTCCAGCATGGCCATACCTCCTAAAGATTCCATGACCCTCCCCAAATAGAACCCCAAACTAGGGACAAAGTGTCCAAATACTTGGAGCCTATGGGGAACATTTTCATTCAAACTACCACAGTGACACTGATGGCAGTGATGATTGATGATAATTGATAAGAATGATGATGATGCTTGATGATGGTGATGATGGATGATGATGGTCATCATGGTTGATGGTGATGGTTGCTGGTGGGTGACGGTTGGTGATGATAGTAGTTAATGATAGTTCTGGTGAGGTTGATGATGATGGTAATGGTCGATGATAGTAGTGATTCATGATGATAATGGCTGATTTTGGTGATAGTTGATTGATGAGAGTGATGGTTGATGATGGTGATGATAGTTGATTGATGATGATTGATGATGGTAATAGTTTGATGATGGTTGATGGTTGATAATGTTGATGATAATAATGATTGATGATGATGGTTCATGATCACTGATAATAAATGATGATGGTTGATAATAGTGATTATTATGGTTGATGATAGTGATAATAGTTTTTGATGATTATGATAGTTGATGTAACAGTTCTTAGTGATGATAACAATGACAGTAGCTGTAGCTGTTGTTTCTAATCACTTTCCATTGTCAGACTGTTATGCCAAGTCAACTCCATGCTTTATTTCCTTGAACTTTAGCAACACTGATAAGAAAGATCTATATTATTTATTATTATTAATTCTTACTGTTATCCTTGTGTATGTGATGTGTCAGTTGAGGTAGGGGTGTATGCTGCAGCATGCCTGTGAAATTCACAGGACAACTTTATGGAGTTAGTTTTCTCCTTCGCTCTTTATACGGGTTCTGGGAATCCAATTCAGGCCATTAAGCTTGAGCAGCAAGCCCCTTGACCCTATGAGCCATCCTACCAGCCCTGGAAAGGTCTAAACAGCTTCTGGAACAAGAGAAGGCCACATACCCAGGCTATTAAAGAAAATTATACCAAGAAAGTCCTAGGAGTCTTCACTGTTCAGAGAAAAATTTGTAGACATCACAGCTGTTCCTCAGGTACTTACGGTCAAGGGTCTGGCAGAGCCTGGGGCACCAAAAATACTATTTAGTTTATAAACTTCCTTTGGCATCTTAGTCTTTACTCTCTCCTTGACTGACCTGACTTTTTTTTTTTTTTAATCTCACTTAGAGTTCTATTTTCCTAGGTAGTTCCAGAATGGCTCCTTCCTTTAAATTTTTATTATTTAAAAAATTATTTTATTTTTTATGTGTATGAGTTTAATATCTTATTTGTTATTTTTATTTTATGTGTATGAGTGTTCTGCCTCCATGTATGTAAGTGCACTGTGTCATGCAGTGCCCGTGGAGGACAGAAGACAGGATTGAATCCCCTGGAACTGTAGTTACAAAGAGTTGTTAGCCACACCATGTGGGTACTAGATTTAAACCTGGGTCTTGTGAAAGAATAGTCAGTATTTTTTTTTTTTTGCCACTGAGCCATCTCTCTAGTCCTACTTATTTATTTTATGTGTATAAGTGGTCTGCCCACGTATATGTAAGTATACCTATGTTGTGAAATGCTGAAGGAGACCAGAATAGAGCATCAGATCCCCGGGAACTAGAGTTAGCCACCAGGTGGTTGTTAGCCACCATGTGGGTTCTGGGAATCGAACCCTGGTCCTCTAAGAGCAACTAGTGCTCATAAGTGCTGAGCTATCTCTCTAGCCCCCCGAGAATGGCTCCTTCTTAACATCTGGGCTTCAGGTTTGAGAGGTTGTCCTTACCACCTCCACCTGAGGTCACCAACCCACCTCTGTTGCTTTCAATGCTGGTCTCTTTATGTTCTTCATAGCACTTATCACTTTCAGAGTGTTAATTTGCTTATGGCTTATTCGTCATTGTCTCTGACACTTCTGTGAGTGCTATAATTTTTTCTGTTTTATTTTAGAGCCTTGACCAGTACCTATCAATAAATATTTATTAAATGGATGAAGGGGCAAACAGGCATGAGTGAAACTTGGTTTGCTTGGGTCTGAGTTACAGCTTCAGAGGTGTGATGGGAAGAATTCAGTTTTGAAAGGATGAGGTGCATCTAGGCTGGTCTGGTAGCACTGGGCTCGGAGCCTCCAGGAGCAGTTTTCCTTCTGTCTTTTGCACTAGACTTGTTTTCTGTTGTTGTTTTTCTCTCTTCGCACATTTTACAAAGAAATTAAGAAAGATTTTATCTCGTGAATGTGGTGATAACATGAAGATGACAATTTTTAATTGATTCAAGAATTTCATAAAATGTATTTTGATCCTATTCAGACCCCTCCCCCATCTCTACCTTCACCTTACTCCCTACCCCCATCTACTTCATGTCCTCTATTAGCAATTGAAAAACCCCATCCAAAGATGAAAATGTTTTGACTTGGGGAGGGAGACTCCCCAGGTACCTAGAATCTTATTAAGTAGTCTTCTATGAGGGGCCGAGAGGCCTCAGTTACCTGCATGTTATTACTAATACCATCTAAATATCTTCATTGACATTAAGAGGAAGGAATAATTTAAGAGTCTATAGGCTGAATTAGAGGTGAAATGTACCAGGAGACTTGTAGTTTTGCATGCAGCAAGCAGGGATTAGGGAATGATTTAACCTGATTGTTAGAACAAAGTGTCTCCTCTCTCCTGTTAGGATCAGGCACTGTGCTAATGGTTGTGCTGCAGCAAAGAGAAAGAGTAGACCAGGTCTTGTTACCATAGAACTAATGGAGGGAAAGCTAGTATCCATCAGCCATAATAAGTGCAAAATAGCAGTCATGACAACATTGAAGAATGGACAAGCAAGTTGTCTATTCAACCAGTGTGCAAATTGACTTTGATATTTCCTAAATGGTAAGATTTTATATAATACTGAAAATTGCTTTAAAATAATTTTTATGATTTGTTATCAATAAATGTTTGATTTGTAGATTGATTTTATTTACCCCTGCATTGGGATCATGTAAAATTTTCTCAGGCAATAAAGTGTTACAAATGGAGACTGCTTAAGAAGCCTTGCTCTTTTCCAGGCTATGGGAGGCATCACTGTGTGTTCTCTAGAGGCAGAGCAGTAGGAGGATGTGGGCTCAGGGCCAAGACCTCCAGACCAATCCTTGGGCACTAGCCAAAGACCTTTTACAATGAGTTATTTTCCATTTTAATACTTTAGCATATCAGTTAGTCTAGGCTGGGTTCTGCTCTTCTGACAAGCAACCCTCAAATCTTCCCAGCTTACAATATGTTTGTTTCAAATCTGTTTCCCACTGTGGCTGCGCCCTTATGGGTCACTTGTGGTTATGTTCCACACGATCTCTCTGCCAATATCTTAGAGCTAAGAGGCAGTCCTCAGCTAGTGCATGCTACTGTCCTGGTGGAAGGAGAGAATAGCTGGCAGACCATGTGGTGGTACTTAAAAGCCTCTGCTCAGAAGTAATGAAGTGACAAGCAGCCCTCTACACAACATGTCAGACTGGTGATAATGAGCCAGGAGACTTGATCCTCCCTTGGGGAGGGGCTTTGGGGGAGGGGGGGAACCTGAGCCATCCATGGACTGTTCTAATCTCCCTCAACAAGCAACGCTCACATCATAGAAAAGTCACAGAAAATGGATAAGTGTTAGATAGTTGTTAAGCAGTGATGTAGATCTTACATGCCAACCTGCAAAGTTATTTATTACAGATGCCAAGATGGAAAAAAAAGCAGATAGTTAAAGAGAATTTATAGTTTACTCCCATTTCATTTTTTTTTAAAAA
This sequence comes from Nannospalax galili, assembly GCF_000622305.1. NCBI lineage: Eukaryota > Metazoa > Chordata > Mammalia > Rodentia > Spalacidae > Nannospalax > Nannospalax galili. Next base: position 3,424,108 of record NW_008335297.1, on the reverse strand, counting down.
ATGAGTACTTATAGTAGTTCAGGAAATTAAATGAAAAGATCTAGATCTAATGTTGCACACCTAGCCGTCAGCTGAGCCCATGCAGGAAGTGAATCAAAGCCTGTTGCTGCTCAGGACAGCCAACAGTCACCAGACATGACTTCGGATTCTGCTCTGCTCGTCTGTATTGACTTCTTGTTTTAATAAAATCCCAAGTTTGAATGTTAAAATCTCTTATTTTTAAGTGTTAGAAGCTAATTAGATTTTTTAAAACCTGTATGGTATTCAGATTTGCAACTTCTAACAGGAACTAAAAGACTTTGTCTAGTTAGTGAGATTTTGTGTGTGTGTGTATGTATGTGTGTGTGTTTATTTATCTGTATTTTCTTACTTTATCCTCAAATGAGGTACTTCTTTTTGACAAATAATAACAGGGAAAACAAGAAAATAATAAGTCTGGGCTGGTAACTCATGCCTATAATCCAAACACTCAGGCTGAGGCAGAGGCAGAGGCAGGTAGAGTGCCATGAGTTCGAGGCCAGCCTGGATAACATAGTAAGTTCCAGGCTAGCAAGGGCTATAGAGACCCTATCTCAAAATAGATAATAAATAAGTAAATATTAATAAAAATTAAGACTATACCTTTGCTGTGGGAATTGCTCTTGGACAGTGGTTAATCAAAGCAGTAAGTGTGACGTTGGCAAAAGCATTGACTTGCATACTTGGGTCTGCTGGGTTATGGATGAAACTGCAAGGTCCAATCTGTACCCATACCAGGAAAGGCAGAGCCAATCACAGTAGTGGAAGGTGGGGAATTCTCAAGGTCTTGCTGACTTTAACATCAGGAGACTCAGAGCTCTGTATCTTCCTGAAAATGACCTCACAGCTGAAGCAACCTTGGGAGACTGTATGGGTGGGCACATCCCAGAGCAGCTGTGCAGTAAAGTGAGGTGACACATGTCAGTTCCATTCCAGAAGTAGGCTACGTGCAGCAGCTCTCTCGACCACATGGGCCCTGTGCCTGTGAAGACTCAGGCAGGCACAGGGAACATGTTGGTGTGACTGTGTGCCCGAGTGGGCTTTAGGTTCAGTCTGTGCTGTTGAATATTCAGGGATTCTTTTCTTCTCTTTTCCCCCCACAAGTATAACTCTCTTCCTCATCAGCCATCATGCAAATGTGATTCTTAGACATTTTCCAACGTTGCTTCTTCACCAAACAAGTAATCAAAACAGGGTTTTGAGCTGCATTCGAACTGCAAATAAGTTTAATATAAAATGAAATGATTTACCTAAAAAAAAATCAACAGAGATAATTTGGACATTTGAAAGGTTTGGATTAATCTTAGAGCTCATGGTGGTGTCCATTCCCAGGATGGAAATCATCTAGGAATTAGCCTTGGCTGGTAATGGCCAGTTCCTTTACTTAAGAAAGACACCCCCCTCCCCCCAATAAAAGGCTCAGGAGGAAGACAGGAAGAGAAAAGAAAGAAAAATCTTTTTAAAATGCTATAAAAGTAGTACACAATTGCAGTTAATATTTCCTTTTAGTGTCTTTTCTTTATGTTTTTCTCTTTAGGTAGTACTTCTCGTCTGTGAACATTTGTGTCCTGCTTCCTAATTTGAAGTTACTCTCCATTTCATGTCAAGATCATTGTTTACAGTGTATATTACTATACTACAGCACTAGAATTCCCTTGACTGTTCCCTTTATTTAGCATTCAGGTCTCTTCCTACTTTCTTACTGTCACAGTCAGTTTTGAGAGCCATGTTATCTTCCATGCCTGTTCTTTATTTCCTCTAAATAAATTTGTGGTTGTAGGATAGAATAGCTGTGTGACGTTTTAGAAAATACAGAGACTTCTGGAGTAGAAAGACAGAAATTCCAATCCTGTCACCATAGGCTACGCACCTTGCAGGGTCACTATGATGTGAAGACTAATAACTGTGAGCACATGCCTGTCAGCACCCAGGAGGCTGAAGCAGGAGGATTGTGAGTTCAAGTACAGCCTCTTTTATGTAGCAAGTTCCAGATAAGCCAGGGCTACATAGGAAGATCCTGTCTCAAGAAACAAGATAATAGTGATTATTCTAATAGTAGTCACCATGAGGTCCCTGGCCTCTGATAGACATGTTAGTTGGTGCCCTCTGCTGTAAGGAACAGAAGGCCTGAGTGGTAGTGATCCCAGAGTTAGACCATCTGCTTTGTAGTCAGTCATTTCAGAATCCACATCTTGGCTTTACCCGAAGAGAGAGCCATCTGGAACCTTTGATAGGTTAATAGTTTTGAGCCTTAGTTTGTGCTTATAAAATGATGACTGTGAAACAAGGTTCATAGGGGATTGTTAAGAGGATTGGAGGAAGGTAACCAAGTGATGCCCTGTGTGATGTACTCACCTGTGCTCTTGCCTGTGTCCCATACTTAATGCATGTAGCCATTGTTGTGACTGCTATTATCTATCACTTTGTGTGTGTGTGTGTGTGTGTGTGTGTGCAGGTGTGCGTGCCTGTATGTGAGCATGCATGTGGAAGCCTGAGGTTGACATCCAGTGTCTTCCTCTGTTGTTCTCAGCTTCATTATTATTTTTGGACAGTCACTGAATTCACAGCTCATTTTTTCATCAAGATTGGCTGGCCAGCAAGCTCCAAGAGTCCACAAGTCTTCACCCCTTCAATGCTAGGGTTACAGACATGCGTCATCACACTCTACTTTTTACATGAGTACTGACGATCTGAACCCAGGACCTCATGCATGCAATGCAGGCTCTTTACTGACCAGCCATCTCCTCAGCCCCTCTCTGGTTATTTTTTTCTGTCCCATGAGGAATTATTCTTGGAGAGTGAGGGGCTGCTCACTGTTTGGGAGTAGTGGTGGCAGTTTCAGAAGTGCCCTGGAGGAAGTGGTATCTGCCGTCTGTAATGATGAGCAGGGAGTAGCAGGATGAGGAAGTGAGGCCAAGGAGCCAGCATGTTTCCTGACCCAGAAATGAGAGCAAGGCCAGGGCTGGTGAGGCCAGGAGCAACAGGAGGGATTTGAGGAATGGCTAGGACTTATACATACAAGTGTCAAGGCTGTGCAGCCTAGAACAGCACCCTGAGCCTCGGGGCCAGTGAGGAGGAGGACATTGGTAGGTTATTTGATCGTACTTTCTTTGTGCTGTTTTCCTTGGGGGCTGGAGCCTTTATTTTATTTTTTTTAATGTTGGAGTTATTGATCCACAATGTGTGAATGATGCTCCCAGCTCTATGGTATAATGAAAAAAATGTGACTTTGACAGAACCTATAAAAAAAGTGAAATAGATTTAGTCCCCCTTTTAAAAAAAGGCTTGACCTTTTATAAAAACTTTCAGAAAATGGGTCTGTCAGTGTTATGTAAAGGGTAAGTTTTCTCCCCTGAGTTGAATGAAGCAAGGCAAGAAATGGTCAGGTTAAAACTTGGCTTCTTCAGAGTATGAATTGCTGCTGTTTCCAACATCTTGCTGTGTCCCAAACCCCTGGCTGTCACCATAAGGCCAGGTGATGGACATGGCATAAGGATAGTGATGGGCTTCTTCATGGAAGTTCATGTATTCATTCCATCTTACAACCAACCAGTGAGCTTGCTAACATGTGTATTGAAAACCCTGGGGCAATGCTAATGAGGCTGGAAGGTAAGACACCTACTCCCAAGGAGCTTGTATAAGTTCTAGTGCAAAGGCTGAATAAGCAAGCAACTGTGTAACATAGCGGTGGCATTCAGCACTCATTGCTGGGAAGGAGGTCACAGGATGGGCCATGGGAGGGGGTCAGGCATTGTGGAAAAGGTGAGGAAGGCTTCCTTTTCAGTGGTTGGGGCAAGAATAAGTCCTTGGACTGAGTAGGTTGGTCTTTCCCATTCTCCAGGTCAGCAGGCAATGTTAACAGCAGTCAGTGCATCCATATGTTCTAAGACTTGACCATTGTCCTCTGGGCATCTGAGGAGCCAGTGATGTCAACAGACATATTATTTGAGCGGCTGCCATCATCATAACGCCCATGGTAAGTGGGAGGCACACACCAGGCCTGTAGCAGTCCAGGGTTTCAGCCGCTTGCTCAGGTTCAAGTGAGAGTGGTCAAGACAGACCTGAAAAGGATGCTTGGGCAGCTAGAAGAGTAATCATGAAGGAAGGGTGGGTGGGGCCATTACCAAATGGGAACAGCAGCAACATGGTGCTCACAGCTGCCATTTGCCTCTGATAGGCCAGTAGTCAGCCCCTCTTTTACTATGAAGGCCAAGGCTATTTTAGTCTAATCATCACTTGCCAATGGCAGGAACGGTTGGCTAGTTTAACAAGGGGTGGGGTAGAGGGAAGGCTGTCAGCTCCCACAGCTGAGAATACCATGGAATATCACAGAAGGGAGATGGGGATCTGGAGTCCAGCCTGGAACCCAGGAAGCAGGGCTGCCTGTCCCCTCCCTGGGCTTTTCTCCTTATGTTTGATCTGCATTTTCCCAGAGGAGGGAGGCCCCTGGGCAGAAATGCTAATCAGTACTTTTGACCATGCTTTGCCTTGGGAAAGATCAGTCAGTCATGGACTCCTTTTTTATGGACTAGGTCATCCTATGGACATGTTGCATGGGATGGTGAGAACTCCCCCACCCCAAAAGTGGGTTTTGCAATGGAATGGGAATGGATAGAGGTGGGTCTCAATGCAGAGTCATCAGGACGAGATGGAATGGGTGAGGTCACTGTATTAGTAAAGTCACTGTATTATGGAAGGGACACTGTATTAGTCAGCTTTCTATCGCTATAATAAATAGCTTGAGACAATCAACTTATGAAGAAAAAACTTATTTTGACTCATGTTTTAGAAGTTTTAGTCCATGGTCAATTGGCCCCATTGCTTTTGAGCCTATGGCAAAGCCATAGATAATGGTTGGGAACAAGTGAATGAAGCCTGCTTACTTAAAGCCTGGAATGGCGGGGAAGGGCACCAGGTGCAAGATTTAGAAGGACAGAGAAAGAATAAAGTTTAGGTAAAATATCAGGGCCAGACCTTTAGCAGACTGAACAGAGGATTAGTTCATGGAAGGTGACACATCTTTGCCGATCAGCAAGCTGTGCAAAGGTGTGAGGGCATGGGACTGAATTATATATGGCTATAAAATAAAGAAGGCCTACACACACAGCTGCGAAGTCTGGGTTGGGGTGTCCTTGGGCCCTTTTCCTGGAGTTGCAGAACAAAGCTGTTTGGTTCTGCTGTGGCTAGTTTGGTAACAGTGGAGCAAGGACAGCAGAGAGACATCCTGGCAAGAGAAATGGGTTGTCTGGCTCACTGTAGTTGTGGCATTCTGTCAGACCTCAGATAAGGATGTGACTATTAACAGTGGGCTATTTGTCGCAGGGAACTTCTGGTTTCTAGTTTCTATTGTGAAAGAAAAGTTCCCAAAAAGAACTTCTGCACCTTGGACTGAACTTCTTGCAAGGCTGACCAACTGATTTTCACTCTGGAGACTGTGGAGAGTTTGGAATGTTGCAGATCCAGAGTCTAATTACCATTTATCTGGGGCCATCTTTAGTCCCCTAAGCAGCCACTCCTTACCCACCTCTGTTTCTGATCTAACATCCTGTGATTAACAGATAAAAAACCTTTTAGAATGTATTATCCTAGTAGACCACCTGGTCTCACCAATCAAAGGCTAAGAATGTCATCAGGTAGCATCTGAGACCTATAGTAAAAACCCCTCACTTTGCTGAGACCCACCTACTGAATGTATTTGAAAGTGTCTTGATTTGTGACTTTTCTTTGTTCTGTTACTGTAAAAATGTAAGGCAACTGTTACCACGCTGGAACATGGAATTTGGGGTAACCTGAATCTGAATCTGTGTTCCTGGGCCATGGTCACTCATATTTGGCTCCAAAATAAACTCTCTCTTACCACTTTGAGGTGAGAGTTATGCTTTTATGTCAACACTATCAACAGTACCCTATCTCCCATTCCAGGGTGTATCCTGAATAATCTGAAACTTTCCTGTGAGCCCCAGATTGTCAGAGTTCCACCACTGGGCAGTAACACCACACCGGAGCCCAACTTTAACACATGGCCCTTTGGGGGCATTCCTGATCAGAGCTAGAGCAGACGAACATTGCTGTTTTCTAGATAGCTGTGTTTCTTCCTGTTCCTTCTGGGCCATTGCTAAGGACTGCCCCCATGATGAGTCATTAGTTACATTTGCCACTTTTGGGTTAGCCACAGTTCCGGGGATGTTTTGACAATTTAAAAAGAGAAAGAACTGTCTGAAGGGACACTGAGTCTACGTGAGTTCCTGTCTTGGACTTCAGGTCCTCTGATTGGAGTTGCACGCTCTTTAGACAGTCTTTTTAGAAAGTCTTCAAATAGAAGGATAACCGTGAGAGCAAAGGCCCTGTTCAACTTCCCTGTGCTTTGTGAAAACAGTTCCAGATCCCAGAATTGCTAAGGAAGCCAGCCAGTAGAAATTGATCAGTTACCCCCAACTCTACCATCTTTTGAAACTCTTCCTCTGACTGTTTTGACCTGGAGGTTTGTGTTGTGCTTAAGGGCCACAGTCTTCTATCTGACTTGCTTGTTGGGGCTTTTTTTGGCTGCCTGGGTCTCATGCTATGGCCTTGCTGACCCATCCCGCTACAGCAAGGGGCAGGCAGGCTCCCTTAACTGCGGTGTGCTGAGCATTGGGAGTGCCATGCTTGTTTCTTTGCTAAAGAGAATCCTCATTCTCTCTTACTTCTGCCATTGGGACAGGTCATACCTGATGGGTCCCAACTGGTACTGGCCAGGATGGAGAGTAGAGGCACTTCGCAGTAGAGGTACACCTTGGCTGGATACCCGTTTCATAAAGTCCCAAACTGTTGTCTTTCCAGCTTAGAAAATGACCTCGTTTATTAAATTGATGGGCAGCAAGGAGACAGTTAAGTGGTTTACCTGAGCAAGCACCCTAGGCAATAGCCCTTCTTCCCTCACCTTTGTGAGCCTCCAGGAGGATGGCATGTTCAGAGGCTCTAAGGACCTGCTGGAGGGACTCTGGTCATTGCTTTAGCCACTACTATCCTTATCAATACTGTAGACATCTCCTGGAGCTAGCTCACTGATTTGGAACTCAGCATAGAAAATACTGGTTCATGCCTATTTGTCCCTTTATTGACAAGCTACTTCCCCATAGTTGCATCTGGGAGCAGGGTCTGGCTTCTTAATCTTATTTGCCTCTGGCTTTGTGCCTTGATGGCACTGGCTGAAATGATGCTGTGTCTTGGAGCTTCTGCAGTCACTTGCAATCTGGGTCTCTGTGCACAGAGCAGGCTACCTACAATGAAGACACCCCCTATCACTTCCCCAACCTGCCTGGGCCTGGGGCAGGTTAGACGCAGGCCCCATTGCACCTGGCTGGTCACTGGGTTTGGGGTTTGAATCTACCTTGCTTATGGGGTGGCTACTAGGATCAGTTGGGAGACAGATGTGGTGGGTCTACAGTGCTTAAGCAGAGCCCTTCATGGCCCCAAGAGTTTTATATTAGTGACACAGATGCCACTCAAACTTGGTTTTCCAAAGGGAGAAAAACTTTTCTTGGCGCTGCCCAAATGTACTGCTATACTGTGCTGAGTGAGCTGCGTTGGTACAGGTGAGCCTTGCGTCTCCCCCCTGGCTCAGGCATCAGGTGCCGACTCTCAGTGGGAGGTGGTGGGTTAAAGAGCTCACAGACAGGCATTTCTATTCTGAGAGAGAAACAAATACAGGAACACAGAGCCATTTTTAGTATGAGGAGATGGCAACAGCTTGGTGCGAGCGCGACGCGTGACATTTCCGTGTGTAAGGTGTGCTGCTGCCTGGTGGAGTGGGGCACAAGCACCTGGCTGCTTTCCTCCGCAGATGCCATTTCAGGAAGTCGCCTCTGTTGCTCAGACAGGCCTTTGTATTCTTGACTGCTCACATGACAAGCACTCAGAACTCAGGATGGCTGTGGGGCTTCTCTGAACCCTCAGTGTGCTTGGAAGGATTGTCAACAGCCCTTACCCCTGGCCTGCAGGGATGTGGTCATCTCAGTGCTGTTTGTCTCTTGAACTTAGCCAAGCCCTTTTACCTCTCTAGGACTCCTTTTCCTGTCTTTGAATTTGAGTAGGATACAGCAGAGGTCCAACTCAAGCCTGACATCTGAGTGTGTGAAAGGAAAGTGTCAGCCCTGAGGGTTTGGAGGAGGCTTATATTCAGCCTAGAATGAGAGCCAGGCAGATAGTAGATCCACAAAGATACTCTGTGTGTGTGTGTGTGTGTGTGTGTGTGTGTGTGTGTGTGTGTATACACTGTGTGTGTGTCTGTGTGTGCTTGTGTGTGTGTGTGTATACACTGTGTGTGTGTCTGTGTGTGCTTGTGTGTCTGTATATGTGCGTGTCTCTGTGAGTCACTGAAATTGCTTCAATATAACTGAAATACGTTTTTTCCATCTTTTCTTCCTAATTTTTCCTGCCTTTTTCCTTTTCCTATTCTTATTGTGCATGCCCACCTTCACTCACTCACTCACTCACTCACCCACTCACTCACTCCTTCTCTTTAACTTGAGTACCCAGTCCCTACACATCCTCACCCCTGTCTCATGGGGGAGAAGATTGGTGCTTGGGCCACTGTGAGGCAAAGTGTCCCTCTATGGAGAGGAACCTTGGGGCCGTGGAGTACAGAGCAGCTGCTCAGGCCAGGTGTCTGGCAGCCAGGGGTGGGGGAGCAAATGTCTCCAAACTGACCTACTCACGTTTGAACCTGACAGGCAGCGAGTGAGTTGGCACGTGTTGCTGCTCAGCCAATCTTTTTCTTTTCTCATGTGACTCTGGTGCCACCCCCACCGCCACCCCACAGCTGCCATCATCACAGCCCCTACCCAAAGACACTGGGAGGGGCTGCGACCTCATCAGTACCCTGATCTGCTTCCACCTTTTCTCATAACAGGAGCAATCCTTAAACCTTACTGGCTTCTAGCAGTGCAATAGGCCAGCTTTTCATACCTTCCCTGGCCCAGGGCCATTACCTGGCACATCCAAACTGGGCTTCCCTTACTACACAGCTTAGAGCCCCTGCAGTCAATCCACCCACTGTCACCTGCCTGTGTAGGCTCCTCACCCCAGATGGGGGCATCCATAGGGCCTGGGACTGAAGCACTGGGATCTGACCCTCTGCCTGGTGCAGCTGTGGTAAGAGGACCTTACTGTTGGCCCTTCCCAGGGGCCTCAGGGACTCAGATCCTGACCTGAGGGCATCTGGTCTGCCTTCATTCTTTCCTTTGCTGTGTAGCAGGTAGCATCAGGACAATCACTGCTCAGGCACAGCCTCATCAGGCAATTCCCTGCACATGACACCATCTCCTCCAGAATGGTCACCTGATGCGAAGTCGGTGGCCTCTGCTCTCTCCTCCACTTCATTTTCTTTTTCCTTGGTCCTTGTCTCTTTCTCCTTCCATGTTGACTCTCTGTTCCCTTCCTGTAGACCCCTCTCACTCTGGCAGTCCCTGGCTTTTCAGACATCATTTGATGATAGTCTGTGCCCAAGTGGGGCAACTTGGCATCCACTGATCCAGCTTACTGTGAGTGTACATAGACTTGTAGTATGGGGTACTAAGTGGGGAGGCACTGCAGTCACAGTTCTTATTCCCAGAGTGTCTGGAACCTTCTCTAGATATAGCCATTGAACAAATGATCCTAATGGTGAGTGGACAGGTGCAAATCCAGGCACAGAGAGTAGGGGGAGGAGAGAAAGAGAGAGAATTTATATACTGGATTAAGATGGACTTCTTGGTGAATCTGAGCTAAGGCTTTTAACTTACAAAAAAGTAACCTCAGTGTACATCTTTCCAGAACCTCTCTTCTGTAGCTCTTTAGCTAACCCTCACAAGTCAGTGTCACCCACCAAACTGGCTGACACTCCACATAGCACCCACTCTGTGCTATATGGGCGTAAACCAACCACCTCAAGCTTGGGGCACCCTACAAGAGACGTATTCCTGCTGCCTCCATTCTGCAGATGACATATGAAACTGGAAGGGTGAAGCAGTTTGTGATCATGCGTTGGGAGGGCCTGCTTACTAAGCCATATAGATGGGAAGACCCAGTGCTACCCCCTCACACATGCCGCCAGCCAAAGCTCCTGGACATGCAGCTGAAATGGTGGCCTCTCCCATTTGAGATCATACACCACTTCATTTGTTTGTTCATTCATTCATAGTGCTGAGGATGGAGCCTTGCACATGCTAGGCAGGTGCTCAGAACTGAGCTGCCACCTCAGCCCCTTATTCTCTCATTTGTTTTGAGACAAGGGGACTCATTTCAGCTTCTCTGCCTCACATCTTGAATGCACAGCATAGTCAGTAATTGTTCCTTGTCATCAGGTGGCATATTTAGCATATTAACCTCCTTTAATTGAATGGGTAATTCAGGATTGATCTGGCACTCCAAGAGGCACTGGTGTGTGCTCACTGGTTGGAGAAGCAAGTCAGAGATGCTCCTCCAGAGCATTTTTCGCTATAGCGCAAACAGTAACTATTTCAGTGTGGAAGTGTCAACTGTGGAGGGGACTCCCTGGGGGCATCTGTGGTGGTGGAGGGGACTCCCTGAAGGCTTCTGTGGTGGTGGAGGAAACTCCCTGAGGGCTTCTGTGATGGTGGAGGGGACTCCTTGTAGGCCTCTAAGATGGTGGAGGGAACTCCTTGTAGGCCTCTGAGACGGACTTCTTGGGCTGTCTGTTCTCCCATTTTCCTAAGTTCAGTGACAGCCCAGGAGATGTTTGGTCATGGATGGGTGTTCCTGGGGGCCCTACATATTAATGTGAGTCAGAACACAGAGAATTGCTTGTTCTGTTTAGCCACCCTGTCCTCTGCACACACGTATCTTCTCTTCTGCCTCTGAGGTCTTGATGGAATTTAGATTACCTATGTTGTAATGTTACCCATGGGGGCTTTGACTTGGGTACATACAGGGTCAGAGTGGACCACTTGCTGGTGGGTTAACCTTGGACAGATAACTTCCTTCTCTGTGCCTTGGTGGTGTGGATCTCATCACCAAGTAAAATGACCCAGGGGACCCTTAGAGTCAGCCCTGGCACTTACTCAGCTCTCAATCTGAAGGGGCTACCATTTATTATACCCTGCTTTACTACACCACCCTGCAGCTCCTTGTGGTTCCTATTTTAACAGAGCAAGATTTAATGTTTAAAATGAATGCTACAGACTAGCAGCATGCCTTCACATAAATCTTTGATTCTCAAAGCATTCAGGTAGTTGGATCCGGCCAACAGAGGCCTCAGTGTGACCTTTGGGTGCTTTCCACCTTGCTTTCTTTTGTAAATTGACATGAGCACTCAATGAGGATTTATTGTTCGTGGAATTTTAAAAATAAAAAATAAAAACAGCTGGCATGCAGCTGGAAATCCTAAAGACTCCAAGTCCATACTTCAAAGACTGATTCTCACCTGTTCTCAGACCTCATTTTTAACTAATGGAAACAAAATCCAGAGAAACCACTTGGACAAAGTTGGGATTTCACAAATGGGAAGGAATCAGTGTACACCAGCAGCAGGCTTTTCTGGCTCTGAAAGCAAAATCAATTTTCTCTTGTTAAAGCAGGCTCACAGAGATCAGTGGGCCCAGGGCTCTAATTGGATGCTCTGAAAACTCCCTGGCTGGAGCTGAGTTGCAGGTTCGTGTACAAGGCCTTCAGCTTGTGTGCTGGTTTCCAAGCTCTCCCCTGAGATTGTTTTTGTCATGTGACTCATTAACGTGCTTCATTTTACTGAACAAAAAATAAAACAACAGTCCACCCTGAGGGAGCCCTGCTGTCCCTTTCCCCCTCGACTACCTCAGAAGGTCCCATGGCTGACAATTGTCAGGAAAGGTCTAGGGAAGTGCTCTCAGAGTAACCGTATTAGTTACTCTTCTTTCTGTGGCAAAATGTTTTAAGGAAGAAAAGGTTTGTTTTGCCTCACAGTTGTAGGGGAGGTATGGCTGGTCACACGATATCTGCATTCAGGAAGCAGGGAGTGAGGAAAGCTCATGTTCAGCTTCTCATTTTATACAGTCTGGGACTGCAGCCCATGAAGCAGAGCTGCCCACATTTAGGGTAGATCTTTCTATCTTGGTTAAACCAGTTTAGAAAATCCCTCACAGACATGCCCAGAGATTTGTTTCCTAGGTGATTCTAGGTCCTTCCAAGCTGACAAGCAATATTAACCATCACAGTTACTTGATACATGACCTCTCCAAATTACGTAAGAGTTGCTGAGACCACCCTTATGGTGCCCCAGGAAAGTGGGCATCCTGAGAATGTGCTTGCTGGTTGTGGTTAGTATACTGTATGCTCGTGGCCACCCTGTAGGGCAGTAACACTAATACCATCAGTAGCCTGTATTTTGTAGATGCACATGGAGGTCCAGAGACATTAAGTGAATCACTCAAGACCACTTAGCTCACAATTACAAAGCCAACATTTGCACCCAGGTGTGTCTCCCCTCAGAGCTTATGCGCTTCCACTGGCCACCTTGCCTTTGCCTTGCCCCCAGCCCCGAACCACTGCCTTCATTCTGAGTTCTGAAACCCCTGGTCAGGCCTACATGGTGACTGTAGTGGAGATAACAGCTGGACATTTGACTGTATTTCGTGTGGCTCCATGTCTTTACCTGCTGGTGAATCTCTTTCTCATCATGTGTACATTATTGAATTGTCTGGAGCAATTAGGAATTTTTTTTTAACCACCTGCCAGTGATCACACTTGACTTGGTAGGGAGGGGCCTGGCAAGAGCTGAGGAAGGGTTGGGCTCAGGACTGGAGCACAAAGATGGATCTGGCCATATGAGGAGGAGGAAGACCTGTGATCCATTTGCCCAGTGGGAAGACAGCTTGAGTGGGATTGAGTGGCCACATTGGGGACTGAAAGCCAGTGCAGAGCTCCAGTCACCATCTTCAACCAGCTGTTTGCCTTCTATAAGCGAGGGAAGTAGATCCCTAGCTTCCAACAGGGCATCATTTGTCCTTGACTAGGAGAGCACCAGGCATGCCAGCTGCTGTTTTTATTTTTCCAATCTTCTCCCTACTCAGGGACCCCCCCCACTTGAGATCCCTGTCCTCATTTCTTCCTCTCACATCCCTCTGAAAGTACGTATTAGGCTCATGAATATGTTCTAGGCTTTCAGAGCTAGGGGATGCGCTGTGATAGGAACAGCCTGTCAAGTTCAGGTTTTATTTCCTGAGATGGCAGCATTCTTGGTGGAGAGAGGAGAGTCCTTGGGATTAGGAATCCTGTAACTGATACATCAGTGGTAGCTTTGATCCTTTAATGATCTGGGGGCTGCCTAGAGTGAGTGTGACTATGGCTGTGACCTGCTCTGTTGTATTCACCACCAAGGATGTCCCACGCAGCAGCCTTTGAGCCCTGAAATGAGCTTGTAACGAACCAACTTGTCCTTTCTGGCTGCCTCCTGCCCTTCCTTAAATTAGGGTGTAATGTGTCACTGTGGCCGCATGACCCTTCTGGGTTCCCTTCTGGAAAGAGCTTGTTTCCAGGTGTTGGACTTTGGGCAGGTCATGAAGTTTCTTGGAGTCTTACTTTTCTTACCGGTAGGATGGGGTAGCTGCACCCACCTCATCAAATAGTTGAAAAGCCTAAAGAAGATACAGCAACTGCAAGGTACTTAGCACAGGCACCAGCTATGGGGCTTGAGGCAAGTGACTGGATCTCCTTGAAACAGTTTCCTTCAGGGACTCTCAGCTCGCGGTGATTTTGCTCCCAAGGGGACATTTGGCAATGCCTGAAGACAGTTTTGTTGACACAGCTGTGGATTGGAAATATTGGTACCTAGTGAGTCCAAATCAGGGTTGCTGTGAATATCCCACAGTGTGTGTGGACATCCCACCATGAAGAATCATCCTGCCCCAACCATCAACAGTGCTGAGTGAAGAGGCCCTGAAGTTTGGTCACACTGTGGTGCTCAGTACTGAGTATGTCCTTAGAGGAGAACTGTGAAATAATGGGTACTGTGTAGCAGACTGAGCTAAATTCAGAAAGGCAGAGACCACAGACAGATGCCCATCAGCGGTAGCAACAAAACGACCTTCAGAGACCCAGGGAGCTCAGAGGAGCGTCACATGCAGTCTGGGAAGCAGATGGGTGAATAAAAAGGTGGTGGGGGGCAAAGATGGGCGAGGACAGGCAGCCTCTGGAGGACCAGGCACATGAGCCAGTCTGCATAGTGCCAGTGTCTTTACCTCCCCTGCCCTGGTCCCTGGGGACTGGCGTAGACAGGTTCTGTGGCTCCTGCATCTCTCCTTGGGAATGGCTGCACAGACCTGGGGTGGTGGGAACATGGCCACCGTGGCGCTCAGACAGGGACTATCCTCTGCCCTCTAGGGAAGTTGCAGGTCTGTCCTTTAAAGTTGAGTTTAGCTATTGTTTCTTTTGTTGCTACTGAGGCCATTTGTAAGTGGGAGGACTGCCTTGATCTTGGAGGTGGCCTTCATTTTAACAAGTAGCTACATTCATACCTTCCCAAGGTTCCAGGGGCCCTAGACACAGAGGGGATCCTCAGAAGCAAAACCCTGGACACACACACAGCAGCAGCAGTGGCATGCATACTCCTCCATTCAGTTACAGACCCCAGAGCATAAGTAGTTCCACAGACAGCTGAGCTCAGAACACAGCCAGCATAGAACTGTTACACCAGGGATCCACTACCACCATACTTCTGTGCCCCGGACTCTGTTGCCTTGTCACTGGTGCTGCTGTAGCTAGGACAACACAAGAGAGCCGATTCATTCCTTTGGACAAGGGTAGTTCTCCCTTCTGGGAGACCTGATCCTGTCAAGACAGCTCAGAGGCTCCTTTCCCATATCAGAGCTGGGTCTTACCTGGCAGCTGGAGAGATTTTAGTCTACATCTGGAATTTTCTTTTTCTGTATTTTTCTGTGTGTGTGTGTGTGTGTGTGTGTGTGTGTGTGTGTGTGTGTGTGTGTGCAAGTGAGTATGCATGTGGGTGTGTGTCTGTGTGTGTGTGTGTGTGTGTGTGTGTGTGTGTGCTCACACGCATTTGCATGCATTCATGTGGAAGTGTGTGTGTGTGTGTGTGTGTGTGTGTGTGTGTGTGTGCTCACACGTATTTGCATGCATTCATGTGGAAGTCTGAGGACAACCTTGGGTGTTAGTCCTCACATCTTGCTTTTTGTTGTTTCGCTATCAGGCTAGGCGCTCTGCAAAGCTTCCTGTCTCTGCCTCCTGTCTCCCCGTAGGAGCACTGGGATTGCACACATTCTCACTACATGTCTGGGTTTTATATGGGTTCTGAGGATTTGAACTCGAGTCCTCACATTTGTGAATCAAGCACTTTTACCTACTGAACCATCTCACCAGCCTACATCTGGAATTTTCTAAAGTGCCCATTGCTCTGGGTCTTATGGACTGGGTTTTCCAGACTCAAGTCTGCCCCCGCCAAGACAAACCCCACTCCTGCTCAACCTCCTGTCCAGCATCAGTGGATGCCAGCAGGATCAACATCACTTGTGGCTGTGACTACCTCTAGATGGCGATGGCCGCTTGCTCTGTAGGCTGCCAGATCATCCCAGAAGGAACTTTTCCCTCTTCCACAGTAGCCAGCACTCCTGTCTCTTTTTTCCCTGAATTTGTTATCTGCTGCCCTCCTCTTCCTCCCATTGTCTTGTATGATAACTTTCTGACCTCCCATTTTCACTGTGCAAATGGCAAATGACTTCATCCAATGCATTCTACAGTTTTTGTACACAGAGGGCCAAGGGAGAGTTCTACTGTCCTCACAGTCAGACACTATCACCTGGGACATACATGGCTTGGGTGGGCAGGGGCCAGATGCAGAGGACAAGTCAGGATCATGTCTCCCTCTCCTTCCTCCCTCCTTCACCCTCTTCCATCCACCTATCCACCCCATCCATCCAGCTCCCACTGAGCATCTCCAGGGGATGAACACTCCCCAGTAACATCAGCCACAGATTCTTGTCCTCTAAGAATCTATTGTCAGGTAGGGTCAGAGAGATTTGTAAGGTGTATTACAGGCAGTTGTCAAGTTGATGCTCCTGTATTCTTTGTTCACTCACCCATTGAAAGGTACTAATGGAGCATCTGCCATTTGTCAGGCCCTGGCCTAGGCTCTGGGGCACAGTGAATAAAACCTGTGGTGCTGACATTCCAGTGGAAAGAAGGCAGGGCAGTCAGTAAATAAATATGTGATGTACTGACTCATCAAACCAAATGCTAGGGAGACAGAGGTAATGTTGAGTGGAGAGGGATGCCTTAAAGGCTTTTATGATGTTTTTATGTCTGTGAGTGGGCTGGGGAAGAACCATGGAAGTTGAGCTGAGTTTGGAGAAGGTCTGGAATTTCCAGGCTAGCTAAGGAGGGAAAGGCCCTAAGATACAAGCCCCATGCAGGCACAGGCAGAAGATACCTGGGCAGAGTGTCCAGCAGGGGAGAGAAAGCCCAGGGGTCTCAGTGACTGCTTAGCTTGGGTATGGGTTGGTGGCAACCCCAGGTTCCAATGATATACCTGGGGTCCAGCCTGGGAAGTGTGGGCAGGCTGGATTTTGCCCCCTTTTGCTTTAGCCAGAGCAACTCTGCTTTCTTCCTTTAAATGGATCAGATACACTTATAGGGTATGGTTTGACAAGGGATTTTGGTTGCTTGTAAACATGTAGGCAGTGAGGTGGGACATGAGATGTCTGAAGATGAAGGTAGCTATTCAATACATAGCGTTTTGCTGGCAGATTTGACTCTCTGGGTCTCAGTTTATTTGTATGCAAAATAGAGATAGCAGCTATCTCTTATGATGCACTCGGGCCAAACAACTTTTGGGAGTAGATACTTACTATCCACTTGTTTTGAGGCAGGGTCTCTCTTGTTGTTTCTGACTCTGTGCTGCATACTTAGGCTAGCTAGCCCATGAGCTTCTAGGCTAGTCTCCTGTTTCTGCCTCATCTCACTGTAGGAGCGCTGGAATTGCAGATGTGCCCCATTGTATTTGGCTTTTATGTGGGCCCTGAGGAGCCAAACTCAGGTTGGGAAGCAAGCGCTTTCACCCACTGAGCCATCTCTCTGATCCTAGCTTGGGGTTTTTCTAAATACTACATAGGCTTTTGGGTATATGGGCAGCTCCAGGGCCTGTCACAGTCCTTGGGAAGTGATGTGGGCATATAACATCAGTTCACTCTTAGCTTTTCTTATTCTCTAGAGCTTATCACAGACCTGGGTATGTAGCATTCAGAAGCTGATATGAACTCCTCCTAGCCCAGGACCCCATGAAGTAAAATAGCTCATTCAATAAGATAGATTAAAAGCTTAGGCTCTGAGGGTCACTGAGACCTGGGTAGAGTTCCTCCTCAGTTGTGTGAGCTTGGGCAAGTCCTATAACTTCTCTGAGCCTTAGTCTCCCAATCTGTGCCATTCTTATGTGGACTTACTGGGATGTGGGAGAAGCAGTAGATTGAAACATGAGGAGCACATCCTATGCTCCCAGGCAGGCTTTCATTTTATCTAGCTTTACCTAGTGGAGCCAGTTGTATCAGTCAGCTAGTACCATAGTAATGTGTGCAACCAATGACCCCCAACAGAGGCTGAAGCTGTTCTTGTTTAGATGTGTGTACATTACCCATGGGTTGGTTTGTCTTTAGGCTACTGAGGGTCAGGGTCTTCCACATCTGTCATGATTCTTGTTTTGAACTAGCAGACAACTGAGGTTTGTCTTCTCAGTGACAGCAGAGATGCCATGAATTCAGACCCACCACGCACATGCTTCCCAACCCTCTCTCTGACACTAACTGGCATTCTTTTGGTCAACTCAAATTACAGGCCAAGATCAAAGTCACTGTTTACCTGTGATAGGAATTCCAAAGTTACTCGCAAACAGATACGTATGTGAACTGGTCAGGAACCAGGGCTGGTAATTCAATTTATCATAGTGGACAGGGAGGGAGGGTGAACTTAAAAGTTATAGCTATCTTAATTTACTGTCAGAGAAGCACAAGAAATCAGAGTTGGCTGGCATTTTTTGCTTGTTTTTTGTTTATTTTCAGAGCACGATATTTAAGGATCGATTTCTTCTGTCATTAAAAATCTTATAAAGTTATATTTTCCTATAACCCTTATATATTATAAATTCTGTGTGCATTTATGTAGCCAAATTCTTGTCAAGGGTTGTATATCAGTGTTGACTGACCCTGAGAGCAGTGTAAGCAGCTCTCATATTTTTGCCCAAGCTTGCTTCTCTTCCTTTGCAAAGAATACAAAATCTACCTTCATTAAATGGAGTTAGTACCGGTCCAGAGCCTCTTAATCAGAACTCTGATGGTCAGTACTGTTCCAGATGTGTACTCCCATCTTTCTCCTCAGATTTTAGAAGAAACCAAGTGACCACAAGTGGGTCCAGGGAAGCACTTGCCATGCCATGCCAACATCTCTACAGAAGGACAGGACCACTGGCATGAAGTTGAGTGTGGCCTTTTCAGAACACCTTCATCTGCCTTAGCCTCTAGAATGCTGGGATTAAGTGCACCATTATACTTGGCATGCTTATTGGATTTGGGAGTTGGGGGCATGTTGGGGGTAAATTGGGACTCTAGTGGGATTGCTCATTGCTATATGACACCCAGGGTCACACAGGCCATTTGTCCCTGTCCCCCAAGTACATGCCTTTTCTTCAGGAACAGTCAAGGTTGAGGTCATTGTGTTGGCCCATGTCCACCAGCTGGGTCAGCAGGACTGAGATTTGTTGTTTGTAGAAAAAGCTAACCTGTATGCTCCTGCTCCCTGGGCTCACATGGAAGCCTGGGCCAGGTAATCAAGAAGACCTTGGAGGCCTCCTGGCAGAATCAGTGCAGGCCAGTCCCTGGTGTTTAGTCAATAGGTCTCCCCAGGCTGATTGTTCATCTGTAGGGTTCCTGGCACATTCTGTGTCTCTTATCTGAGTTGCCAGAACATGGAGGATTCTCTTTGGACTTTTCTGGAGCTAGAAGAGTCCAGGGTGAATCTCCCAGTTCTCCTACAAGAAGCCCTGTGTCTCCCCAACTCTAATGTAGAGCTGTGACACCAGCCCATGGGGCTGCCAGAGTTAGAGTAGAAGTGAGTCCCTGTGAGCATGACCCAATGGGGGGCCCCTGCAAAATGTGGGGGTTGCAACTTGAGGGAACTGGAGCATGAGTCTGCAGGTCTATTACTTAGGAACTCTGGTTTTGGCCATGGCTGGGCAGACCCTCCTCACTAAAGTAAAGAATGAAATGCTCCATGATTTGTGTGAATCTGAGGGCTATGTATAAATTCCCACTCGCCAAGGGGGTTGTTGGTGTGTGTGCACTTGCCTGCCTGGCGGTGAGATGGGGAGGTGTCATTGTCTTTTTTTTCCTGAAGATCCATGGGCTTTGTGAGCATATCTAGAGGGTCTGTGGCCCAGGAAGATTGGGAAGGTTCTGACCACTGTCCTAGGTGTCTTGGGTGAATGAGGCTCCTTCTTTTTTTTTTTTGGTCTTTTTGAGACAGGGTCTCCCTGTAGCCCCAGCTGTCCTGAAACTCAGTCTGTAGACCAGGCTGGCCTTGAACTCACAGAGATCCGCCTGCCTCTGCCTCCCAAGTGCTGGGACTACAGGCATGCGCCACCACGCCTGACTAGGCTCCTTCTTTACCAGGCATTTTCAGAGAAAGGGTCTTGCTCCTCAGCCTCAGAGGAGTGCTAGAATCCTGTTGACACTCGGTTCTGACTCTATAGAGGCCTCCTTAGCCATCAGGCCACCCTCTGTGGTGGGCACTGAGCTATGACATCAGACAAGTCCTTTCCCCCGCTCTTTTCCTTCTCTACTCCCTTGTGAAATCACTAATGGGAGTATGGCAGATATGTCCTACAGCATGCCACTGAGCCATCATCACCACCCTGAAAGGTAGATGCCACTGTGTCCCCATTGTGCAGCTGCTAATACCAGGCCTCAGAGAAATGAAGTAGCTTGTTCAAGGCCCCTGGCAGGCAGGTGGAGCCAGAGCAGAATGGAGGCAGCAGATCCCCAAATGGGGCTAGACCTTTCCACTCGTGAGGGTGCTGAGTCAGTAGCCTGGAGATCACAAGGCTTGGGGAGTCTGAAGGATGGCCCACTAAGGCCTGATCTCCTTTTCCCCTTGTGATCAGGGTGGCACAGAGAGAAAATCCATAGATTTGGGGCTGGAAAACAGAAAAGTTCAAATCGTATCTCCTGCCTACTGATTTTTAGGCCTGAGGCAAACTTCCATTCGTGCCTCATTTGCCTGTCATTTAAAAGCTGTAGACAAAAGACATTATTCCCATGTCAGCGCCTTCCACAGGGTTTTGCAAGCCTAGGGGTAGGGGTGGGGAATATGTTCTTCCCAGCCCATCATGGACATTAGGAACTTAAAGGAAAAGGACATTCTATCTTGTGGCATCATTATGAGGGGGGCACTAGCTCCGGGGTCCGCAAGCTGTGTTCTGACGTTTGCAGTGTGCATGCAGGTGCCATTTGGTCACCTGGGAAGATGAGAGAGGCAGCTTTGCGAGATGACTAATACTTCCCTTTAACCGTGCGTCACAGAGGTGTGTGAAGTGCACACATTAGGCAGAGTGGTCTATTGTTCTGTTTTTCATTACTCTGAAACATTTACTGCAAAAATTCTTAAATTGGGTGTTTTTTCAAAGAGGCAGATGTGCACATAAGCGCAGTCTTGCAGTTGTGTGCAGAGGGAACTACATCTGCCTTTCTCTGGACTACTTTGGGCAGGGAATGTTAGCAGGCAGCAGCATCTCTGTAGGCCCCACACCACATGGGAAGAGGCCTCAGGTCCTTTCCCATCCCTGAGCCCAGATGGGCTGAATTGGCAGACTATAGCTTATTTGCCCCAGTTCAACCTCATCTTCCTAGTATTGTTTAACGGAAGACTCCTCAGTGCATTTTGGTGAGGGTAGATCTCAAATGTCCAGGTGAGGATGCTGAGGAAAAAGTCAAGCCTGAGATGCCCACCAGAATGTAGGAAGTCTTGTTTCTATGTGTCTTTGTGTGCACATACATGTATGACATAGGTATGGAGGCTAGAAGTCAATCAAAGTCTGGTGTCTTCCACCTCCACCTTTTGAAGTAGTATCTCTCACTAAACCAAAGCTCACTGATTGGCTAGACTAGCTAGCAAGCTCTGGGGATCTGTCTGTTTCTATGCCCTCCCTAGTGCTAGGGGTATAGACATGCACAATCAAGCATGACTTTTAGTATGTGTGCTGTTGAAGTGAGTGCAGCATGGGTGCCTGGGATTCAAACTCGGGTCCTCATGCTTACATGGTGGGCAGTTCACTGACTGAGCCATGTCCCTAGTCCCTTGTTTCTTCAGTGCTAGGAAGTGATTGCTGTTCAACTGCAGACCATTTCTAACAGGGAAATCACATATTTACTGTCCACATAGATTTTATTGACAGGCCCTCAGACTCATGCTTAGAGCTAGCACAGTATCCATAGAGTCTCAGATACAGAGGTTAGACTGAGGCCGTGTTCATATGTGGCTCTCCTGGAATGGGTATGACTGACTGGCCTGTGGGAACTGGCTCAGTCTTCATGTATGTGGGCTTGGGTGGTATGTTTGCACTATGGGCTCAAAAAGTGGAGAAAGCCAGACTACAAAAGACATAGACACGTCAGTCCAGGAAGATGGCAAAGTATGGCTCTGGGTGGCTTTCTGCTTCTTCATGTAGCCCATGGCAAAGCCCAGCATCAGGTTAGCCCTGGTTCTTTGAGATGCCCCCAAATCCCCCCAGTAAGTCCTTATTCCATCCTCTAAAGCCACCGGTACTGTGTTTTCTTCGTGGCAGTCAGTCTAGGGTCTAGAGGAGCAGACCAGGAACCCCAGGGCCATTAGGTTGGTACAGCTTTCTCTCCCTGGCCCCATGTGGATTGAAAGCCCTGGACAGGTGTGTGGTGAGAAGGAGCTGAGAAAGGTGGGAAGGCTACATGACAAGAAGCTCTCGTTCCTTAAAGGATGGTCAGCAGGGGAGGAAGGCAAAGGACTGTACTTAATCTCATGAGAAGATGGCATGCTGATGCTGTCCTTCCAGAATCTCTGCCTCCCTGGTCTAGTGGAGCTGCTTGACAGCATAACACTTCTTCCCTCAGCCCTCATCCTGGGGGCAAGACACAGCCCCTCAGTCACCTATGGCTGAAGCTGTTCTGTGAATTGGAAGCACTAAAACTGTCCTTGGTGAGGCAGTTATTTCTCTGGTGTCTATAGCATTGAATGTGTTGCTATGCAGAAGCCAGATTCTTCTATGATTGTGTAATTCTTCCCATTTTCTTGTCCTTAAGAACATTTAATTTAGAAAGATCACTACAGACAGCACTACTGATGGCTTTGACCCACCCCTTGGTCAACTATTCATCCCCCAAGGCTTGACTCAGATATCAACCCCTCTCGGAAGCCTTCCTTGATGTACTGTGTCTCCTGGCTGCCCGCCACCTGTGCTACACTGTGTCCTAACACTTCCTCCACTGGACACAGTTTTTGTCTGTCTGTCTCCTTCAGTAATGTATGGACTGCTTGAGAGCAGGCACATAGCTTTTGCTATAACAGCTTACTTTTGTTAAGTGTTTGCGTGCCAACTAAACTGGTTGGCTTTAAATGTAAACACAGTCATTTTATCATATGATGCAACTTCATAAATTACTAAAGGTCATATGGCTAATAAAAATATCAAATCTAGTAAGAATGGGCAATCAAGACTTGCCCAAAGCAGCCACAGTCCCCAGATTGTGTTCAGGATCACAATTCCAACTCACTGGCCACCTGCTGTGTGTCCTAGAGGCCAACACAAGTCTTGACAATTAGCAGGTACTCAGCAGGCATGGGGCATGGTGCAGTAGGTCGGAACCCTGTGCCCTGTGGCTTGGCCGGCCTGGAAAGATGTTGTTTGGAATGACTTGGCTTCCTCAGTCACTATGCTCTTGCAGACACAGACCTCACCATGGCCTTTCTCACCTTCTTTCCAAGGCCAAGAAACACATTCTGCTATTGAAACTTGTCTCCCACAACAGACACAGCATCCAGGCTTTTACTCTGGGTCTGCAGGAGTACAGTAGCTTCCTGGCCATCACAATAGTTCTGTTTGAGGCTGAAAATATTTGGGAATGTCAGACTTTTCCAAGGGAATGTTCCTCTAAACATCTTCAGAAGGAAAACATTGGGGTGGTATGAAGGCCAGTATGGCAGATGACCTGGTATGGGGCGGGTCGCTGGACCCCCACGTGGTGTGTGCGCGGGCACCCTGGGGGCTCCGCCACACCTGGCTAATCCCGGCGTGAGTCTGGCCGAAAGCGATGTGGGGAGCGCGCCTGGGCTCCCAGGAGCACTTACTCTGGATGTGGCCCAGGGTCAGGTGTGCGTGCACTCTCCCGCTGTGGTTCTGGTCCGGCTGGCTAGCCACTGGCGGTCCTGGCCGGCCGTGCCTCTCTGGAGACTGCAGGTGCGCAGACTTCTCTGATGCTGGCTGTAGCTGATAGCTACACACTTCTCTGGAGCGGAGAGCTTCCTCTGCTACTAGAGTATTATCTAGTCGGAATCCCACCTCTTATTACACCCTTGTGCCCTTCCTCAGGATTGCGAAGTTCTGGCCAGTGAACTCCACAGGGAAGAAGCACGGAGGCAGCGAAGCTGGGGTATCCGTGGGTCGGTAACGGAGAGTGCTGCTCTCCGGTGAGATCAGGTCGCCGGTAGTAAGACACAGGACTCAAGGCACGGCTTAGTCTGTGTTTATAGCTTTATTGTATCTCTGCTTCTTGCTCTCCAGCTCTCTGCTGATCCAGCTTTCTGGGACCCAATTTCCAGGACCCAGTCTCTGACCTGATCTCCGACTATTAAGAGAAGACTAGCATATTTATATACCATGGGGGTAGTGGTAAAAGCTTTTAGATACTTTGTGAGATATTCTATTTACATGTGGAAGTGGGTTTCTGCTAGACTATTGTCTACCTGTAAAAACCACACACAGGAAGGCATGGTATGCATAGAGCCAAAGGCCATGTTTATGTCAAGGCTTCTGTGGTGGCCACTTCAAAGGGAGAGACAGGAATGATGCCAGAAAGCACCTTGCTATGAAAAGGAGCCCACGGCACATTCCCCGAGCTGCATGAGCTGTCTGGTGTGAAGGGGCTTTGACTTTTGCATAACAGAGGTCTCCCAACAACCTGGGCCCAGGCATGGGCTTTGCACAGGGTCCTCAACTTGATCTGTTATGGGTGGACTGTCTGGTCTCCAGTCCCCAGAAAGCCCTCATGCCTAGGCCCTGTGACTATGGCCCTACATGCCATTCACTGCTGGACATTGGATTTTTCCTCTTAAACGACAGAGGCATTCTTTTCATTTTACCTTCTCAACAATTCTATATTTTAGCATTGTTCAGTCATATCTGGAGAGAGGAGGGAGACCAGAATGTGTCACCCTTATGGTCCTGAGTGGAAGCCTCACTCCCTTGACAAATATCACTTTGTTTCTCATTTACCAAAGCCCAACAAAAGGAAATCAGGAGAAGTTGAAAAACCATAAAGAAAATAAGGAGCAGACTGGAGAGATGGCTCAGCGGTTAAGAGCACTGGCTGCTCTTATAGAGGACTTGGGTTTGATTCCCAACACCCATGTGGTAGCTCACAACTATTCGTAAGTCCATTTCCAAGGGATCTGTTGCCTTCTTCTGACCTCCACAGGCATTGCATGACACAGGTGCACTTACACATACGCAGGCAATACACTCATACACATAAAATAAAAGTAATAAAATATAAAAAAAAAAGAAGAAGAATGAACAAAAGAAAAGAAGGAGCTTCCAGCATTCAGGAGCAGCATGGCTTGCTTTTGGATTGGTTTCCTGGTTGTATTTCTGGGATACCTACACTCATACATACCTGGTTGGAATCATATGTATCAGTATATCATAATATTCCCTGCTTTTTTTTTCCAGAATAAACAGAGGTCATTTCTGTTCCCCTGTCTGTCTCCCACAGACCAGGAAAGCTTAGCAGTAAGAGACTCAGGTGATTCTCCTACCTTCTCTTCCCAGTGAAATCTCACACTCTGTAGTAGCAATCCCGCACATGGAGCAGCTAGTGAGCATCACCCATAGCATGTGTGGCTAAGGGGATGTGGTGTGTGGGACCCAGATACCCAGACTCCACCTCTAAAAGCAGGATCAAGTGAGATTTCATTTTAAATTCTCCACGTACGATCCCTGCAACCCCCAGCAGGTGGATTACTCCCATCCACATGGCTCCAGCTGTGCCTGAGTTCCAGGAATTGCCTCCCCTCTTCCAGGCACTTGCACCTTGTGCTTCTCTCTGACCCCTGCTGCTGCCATCCAAACTAAGACGACCCACATTAGGACCCTGGGCCGCTGGGAACAGCTGCCCACTTGGGGTGGGGCTGTGGTCTGAGATGGGGTAAGGGTATGGTATTTTCTTCAGTGTAGTTCTTCCTGCCTCAGCCTCTTAAGTGCTGGGATTACAGGCATGAACTACCTTGCCTGGCTTTTCTCATTGCTCTTTAGGCCCAAACATGCCAGCTGTGCCTCATGTCCCCAGCATGACTGACAAGGGTAAATCCGTTCCCCCTTAATAATCGTTCTTGTTCCTTTGCTGAGACAGTCTCACTATGTAGCTGAGGCTGGCTTCAAATTTGCAGTCCTCCTGCCTCTACCTCCAGAATGCTGAACACTCATAGGCAGGTGCTACCATGCCCAGTCTGTTCGTTCGTTCTCTCTCTCTCACTGTGGACAGGTTTGTTCCACCATTAGGCCTTATCTGCCATAATGGGTGGTCTCCCCTGAAATGTTAGCAAAATGAGTCTTTCCTCTCTCTCCTCTCCTCTCAGAACTTTTGCACTTAAAAATACTTGATAAATGAAAATTGTATTATTCAAAAGTGTGCATTATGACAATTTGATATCTATATACATTATGTAATGACTGCCACAAGGAAGTGAACTTATCCATTACCACCCAAATTTAGTGTATATGGTGGTGGGGGGGTGAGGGCACTTAAAATCTGTTCTCTTATCACTTTTCTAGAAGATAGCAGACTATAAGCTATAGTCATTGTGCACAGAAGATAGTTGGGTTTATAGTCCTTGACCAACCTCCCTCACCCCATGTCTCCCCAACAGCCCCTTTGTGTGCTCTGCTTGCACGCTGTCACACATGGCAGGATTTTCCATGTGTGCAAGCTTGTGTATGTGGAAGACAGAAGTCAACTTTGGGTGTCTTTCCTCAGCAGCCATTTACCTTGTTTTAAGAGACAGCTCTGCAATTGGCTCAGCACTATCTCCCCAAGTATGCTAGACTTGGCTGGCTTTTAAAAATAGTCTACGTCTTTTATTTCTTTGTGAACATCTATTAAGCCATGAATTCATAGGGCATGGGCTCCAGAAGCTCAGGTCCTCTCCGTTGGTTCTCACATGGTGCTTCTCTGGCTGAGCAGCTGGCACTGCATCTGAGCCCAGGTCCATTTCTCTTTGGCTTCCTTTTTCTTCTAGTTGTTTTCCTCTATCTGCTTCAGAAAGTTGCCTGTGCTCTTAGAGAACTCAATATGATCAATATGGACATTAATTCTCTTGGCGAGACTCTTGCCTTTAACTTGTTTGTTTACAATAGTGCCAACAGCATGCTAGGTGATGCTGTAGTCTGCCAGTTTTGCCATGGTAACATTCATGAGGTTCCTTTTTGAACAGAGCACATTCCTTTGATGTCTGCAGTATATCACTCTTGTAGATTCTCATATACATGGCCAGAGAAACAATTCCATGTCTTCTACAAAGCCTGTTTGGGTGCCTCTCCTCTTTCCCTCCGTCATTTTGGTGAATTACTATACAATGGTAGCTCTAGCCCTTTTGTTTGTTTGAGACAAGGTTCCCTGTGTAATCTCTGCTAGTCTTGAATTCAGGATCCTCTTGCCTCAGCACAGGCACATGCCACCAAACCTACATACTTTTTCAGTCTTCTTTTTGTTCTAGATCAAGCATCCCCGCTCAGCTAACCTGCCACACCTGACGATCTAACTCAGCTGCAAGAATCATGTCCCTGTCCTCCATCTCTTTCTCTATCTGAATTCAGTGGGGTTATTTGAACCTTTCTATGCAAGCTGACTAAGTTTCAGGAGGCCAGGAGTCAAGCCTGGCTTTGTTCACGGTATCTTCAGGGCCTACCCTGAGCTTGGGATAGAAGAGGTCACCTGGTTGTATTCTGAGCAGATACCATCCAGTCTGACCAGGGCAAGAGACCTGACTTGGGTCTAGAGAAAGCATATACCCCAAACCCAGTGTCCAGATCTGGTCACCGCCAAAGACTATAAGATGCCAGCAAGCCAGCAGGAAGATTGGCCTGAGGGGACCACTGGGTCATGCCACTTGGAAGCTTTGTCAGCCTCCAGCTCAAGGTAGAGCAGACACTGTGTGGGGCCCTTCATCTCCAAAGCTTTACTCTGTATCCTCCCAAAGGCCTGTGGGATTGTGCCAGCAATTCTCAGTAAATAACACCATTCCTCTTTTCCTTGTCTGCCTCATTTACATAACCAGTGAACTGAAAAGTCGTTTTTCTTCAGCTAAATCGTTCATCTTCTTCTCAGCATTTGGCTGTGATAATATCCCTCCATCAGTGCAGTCCTATGGTAATTCGGGCATTTTGTTCTAGCACAGAGGACACTTACAGTTAATAACACATGAAGCCATTTCATTAAAAGGAAACTTTAGCGAGGATACATTAACATGGGCTGCGAACCAAAACACAAATCATTTCACTCATTGGCTATTAAAGAAGCAAAATGAATTAGGAACCTCAAGTCACTTTGAAGAGCATCTTTGTTATCCTAATGTCATCTGACTGGGTTTGCATGTGACAGTCTTCTTGCTGGCAGTCGGCTTCCTGCAGAGGCCAGTACCCTGCTTCGCTCTGCAGTGAAAACCGTGCTCTGGGCCTGGGCTCCACTGGAGGCTCCACGCCGGGCCACTGCCCTTCACATCATGTCATGATGCTCACAAGTCTTACTTGCTCCATGATTGCATTTTAAGGCACAGAAAATTACAAAGCTCAGTGGTAGCTACTTGCTTAGCATTAATGAGGTCCTGTGTTCATTCCCTAGTACCATACAGGGAGGGAGAAGAGAGGGAGAGGAAGTAAAAAACAGAGAAAGATAGAAAGAAAGAGAGAGAAAGGGAAGCCAGCATACATAATGAAGCATTTGGTTCTGGTGTCAGGACTTTTGTAACACAGAAGTTGGGAGTAGAAAGAGAATGTTTAACATGTGCCCAGCAAGTGGAGCCATCCTGATGTTTTGCTTCTAAACCAGCAGTGTGTAAGTGTTATCTGTGCATTCTTGCCACATGCATGCTATTGTCTCTGTGGGGTTTGATCCTTGCAAAAGTTTAGAGCCACAATCAAGTATCTCCTACAGGTCCTCTTCCTAAAATAGCTCTCTGGTTGGATCCTCTGGGTGCACTTGTGACAGGGTGTATAAATGCCCTGCTGGCCTGTAGTCAATGCAGAGGACGCTCAGCTCAGGCTGAGTCAGAGCACTGAGCTCATCCTTGGTTTATTTTGGTGCTTGAAAACCCACCCTAGAAGACCAGTTACTGACCTCTGCTGTGGCTGTTGAGCTTTCTGCAGGCAGAGGGGACACAGAACTGCCCAATCACAGCCTGCCTTTATGTTGTGTTTCCCTTGCCTGCCTAGCATTTGACAATTAATTAGGCATGGTAATTACCTGCTTTAATTTTGTGACTGCACATCCTATAATTACCCCTAATTCTGTAATAGGGAAGTTCATATACACAAAGGCAGTGGATGATGGAGGTGACAGGGCTTGCCATATCTATAGCTGCCATTGCTCACTGTGCGGGTGAGGTGGGACATCCTGTGACCACCTGGCAAAGCTGGCCTAGTCCCCATTCTGCAGGGGAGAAAACTGAGTCTCAAGGCGGGGTGCCATCCCTAGGGTTATTGTGGGGAGGCTGGGATGCCAGCCCAGGCTTTTCCTGTACACAGCCCTGTGCCCTGTCCCTCTACAAACTTGCCTAACCTTGCACATGCTTTGGGCTAAAGAGGCCTGTGCTGTGCTTGGCAGGCCTTACACCTGAGACTTCATCTATCTTCACGTCCCTCCTCCTCTCTCCCACTGTGCATATAATGAGTTTTACACTGGAACACCCAACTTTTGCCAGATATATTGATGGAGATACTAGACATTGTCCTGAAGTCACCCAGTTTGCCTCATCCACATTTACCAAGAGGAAGAGGTGACTTAACTTATGCAGGATCGCTTGGCTAGCAAGAGATAGAGCTGGGGCTCAAACCCAGTCTCTTGTCTTCCTCTCAGGGCTGGGCCCACTGTACCTCAAACATATATGGACATTTACCACAAAGCCTTGGGCACTGCCCTGGCCCATGGTCTGAATTAGATATTCCAGCTCCTTGAGTTAGAGTAGAAACTCTCTCCTGAGGATGAGGAAGAAGACATGTCTTTGTTCTATTTTTATTCCTAAACTCAGGACTGACATAAACATCATGCAGATCTTTTGAGCTCAGCTGATTTTGAGCCACGTCTGTCATGTGGAAGGAACACTGCTGAGGTGGAGAAGCAGAAACAGTGCCCACAAGGGCCCCTTATGGTCTATGTTTGGTTTAGACTTAGGACTGTGTTAGAATCCTTACTTCTCCCCAAGGCCATGGAGATACCAGCCATATTTTCTCCTAATAGCGTAATAAGTTATGATTTTGCCTTGTACTCTTAGGTTTTGCACCCAAAGGAAAGAGGTGCAAGGGTCCCACCCTTGACTGTTAGTAGCTGCCATGCCCATATTAGCCTGACTTCTTAAATGTTCATTCTCACAGAGCAAGTAAATCATGGTGGTATGGTTTGAATGAGAATGTCCCCATAGGCTCCAAGTATTTGAATACTTGACCCCAGTTGGTGGCACTGTTTGTGGAGGTTTAGAGGGTGAGGCCTTGCTGGAGGAAGCACATCAGTGGGCAAGAGAGTTCGTGGCCTCATCCCACTTCCAGCATGCTCGCTCTTCTTCCTGTATGTGCTGTGCATGCTCAGCTTTCTACTCTGGCTGCCTCGTGCTGTGCGTCCCCTGCCATGCTGGATTCTCATCTGGAACTGTAAGCCCAAATAGACTCTTCCTTCTATAAGTTGCCTTGGTCATGGTGTTTTATCATAGCAACAGAGAAGTAGCCAATACAGGAGGCATGTTGCCACGGTGTCTCCATGATGTGCTGACTTCACATCCATCAGGTATATGCCCAGTTGGGTACAGTTAGGTCAGTTGGGTCATATGGTAGTTCTATTTTAGTCTTTTGAGGAGTCCCCATACTGATTTCCGTAGTGGCCACACCAGTTCACATTCCCCCAGCAGTGTGTAAGGGTTCCTCCCTGCCCCACATTTGCCACACTTTGTTTGCTTATTGATGGTCACGGATGCTCTGTCTCCTCAGTGGAAGCGACTCCCCAAAGCTCTGTCCATACGCATGTTTGTTCTGGATTCTCTGCACCGAGGGACTAAACCCCTGCCCCAGCTTCCCCTTTGCCTCCTCATTTTTTATCAGCATTACTGGGGTCAATCTTCCCAGGGAAGGGAATCTCAAGGTCTGCATTTCAGACCTTGACTCGAGCCGTCGGCAGTGCCTTCCTCTTTTGCTTCCTTCTGCTGAGTGAAAGGGCCGAGACTTGAAGTGATGTTTATCACTTGTTTTAAAAGGGGTCTTGGATGTGTAGGAGAGATTGACTCTTTCATCCCTCTAAGGAATTATTCTCTTCAAGGCTCAAGCTGAGAGAATTGGGGCCAAACTTAATTTGTGTGGTGGAGCCCTTTAAAGAAAATAAATAAATAACCTTAACAACTTTAAGCATAAGCTCTCTTGGTTCTTAGTGAAATAAGGCTACAATTTGGTAAAATAGAATTCATGGACAACTTCATTTGCATCTCAAATTTTCCAATTTTGGTTGCTAACAACGTTATTGGTGATCTGCTGTTAGGTTATTTGGGATGATTTTAATGGCATTTGATTCCATTAGATTAAATCATTGAATCTAAAGGGAGAGGTGTAAGTGAGAAGGTAGAATTGGGGGCTCTCTAGCAAGAACACTTACAGAACACGCAGAATGCCCAGGGAAGGGGCATCTAGGCCTCTGTGCATCTGAAAGAGTGCCTTTTCCTGGCTGCCCACACTGCTGGCTTCAGATTCTGGGGATCTCTGTGAGCCCCGGCCATTGCAGCAGTTTACTGGGGTAGAAATCATGGGACATGGAGGAGAAGGCAGCTCTGAGTTCAAATCCTTCATCTCCCCACTTGCCTGGTCTGGTGACATGGCCTCTCTGAGACCATGCTTTCATCAGAAGAGGATGAGAAGAGAGGTGTGTGCCTGGTGTGACGCACATATGTACCAGGTGTAATGACCTACAGCCCATCACAGGCGCACCATTGGTGGCAGTTGTTGAGCCCTGACAGTCTTGTGTTTCACTGGAGTTTGTTCACTTCTTCTCAACCTTGGGCCTCCCGCTTGCTGAGATCACAGATAATTATTTCTTCTTGGAGCATGAGTCAAAGAGATAAGGACACTATCCACATCAGTGTGGGGTGCTAACTGGAGCCAGTTGTGGGTGGTCTGTGGAGCCTTGGGGACTCTCCCTGTTCCCCTGCCTATCAGTGACCTCCGGGTATAGGGGTGTAGCTGCAGTGAACTCCAGAAATGCCCACTGGCCACTTCACACCCATGAGAAGGCCTGGGGCTCCAGATGCAGAGACAGAAATGTGGACATGCTGTACATGTCAGGGCACCCAGATCCTACTCTGCCCTCAGACCCCTGCCACCCTTCTCCCTCACTGTACTCCTGGGAGACTGTTCCCTGGCTTGACCAGGCTTGCAGGCAATGGAGCTTTTAAAATAGAGGCACCAAGGGTGGTTTTGCTGTTGTCTTGTCTTTGAAAATGAAAAAATGAAAGCCAGGAGGAGAGTAGGCTTACAGGATAGGGCCTGGTCTCAGGTTCACATAGGAAGAGTTGGAAGGGCCTAGGAAGATACAAGTTTGGGCCTGCAGTTCATGTCAGAGGTCTGGAAGGAAGATACAGATTTGGGAGTCACCGGACTAAACACAAGGCCTGTAGAACTGAGAATGGGGTGTATATAGGGGGCAGGGACAAAGGCAGAAACAGAGCATCCTTGTGGACTGTCCAGGAAGAATATAGGAGGCATGCCTTCCTGAAAATGACTGGCTTCCAAATGTGTTATGAAGAATGCAGGGTCAGGATCTATCACTCACTGAGGTGATGCCTGTTTCCCTTGGTGTATAAAGCAATCTTGAAGGTGTGTACTGACCTTTGCTGACTGCAAATTACAGTAGCCATCTCTCCTTGAGACTTTACCCTCCCCACTGGAGTCTTGCTGGGTGTGGTGGCACACACCTTTAGCCCTAGCACTTAGGAGGCAGAGGCAGGAGGATCTCTGCGAGTCTGAGGCCAGCCTGGTTACATAGAAAGTTCTAGGCCAGTCAGAGCTGCATAATGAAACCCTGTCTCAAAAAAAAAAAAAAAAAAAGTAAATAAATAACCAGCCACCAGTCTCCCACTTCCCTGATTTCCTTTGCTAAGTGGCTGCATTGTGCCCCTGGAAGGTTTCAGGTCATCTAAAACATTGTGGAGTGGCATCAAGGGTGCTCCTCGACTAAGATGTTTGCTTAGATGTGTTCATACCATCTAGGTATGACCTTCTGTTCTGTGCTCATTGACAATCTAGAAAGTCTTGACCGTACTCCCCTCTTCCCCATATCAACTGTCCCCCTTCTGTGCTCTGGTCAGTGTTCTCTGGTCAGCATGGTCCCAGGCCTGGTAGGACTTACAGAGCTGATTTCCTTGGGGAAAGATTTGCTAAACTGCCACCACCTTGTAAGGACAGTACACACGTGACAACCAGAAGGTGCCTCTGCTGTCACTCAAGCTGTTGGAGAAACACTGTGCAGCCTGGTGCTTCTGTCATTCACCCAAATGACTTTTTCCTGTGCTCACTGTCCCGTCAGTCCCATTGAGTCCCTATTCTGTGCCAGGTGCTTGATGTCCAGTGTGTGGAGGCAGATGTGGCCTCTGCGCCAGTAGAGCTGGTTTCCAGAGGTGGCAGTGCCAGCTCCTTCCCTTATGTGAGGAAGATATTAAGAGAAGTTCAGGCTCACCTTTTCCTCCTCTTGCCCTCGCTTGGTAGGTCTACATCCGGATAAAAGACGACGAGTGGAACGTGTATCGGCGGTACACTGAGTTCCGGGGTTTGCACCACAAGCTACAGAACAAGTTCCCACAAGTGAGAGCCTACAACTTCCCACCAAAAAAGGCCATCGGAAACAAGGTACTTGACACTGCCTGCACTAGGTGGATCACTGCTTAGCACTCCCTGCTCAGGCGGATCAATGATGGGCACTGCCTGCTCAGGCGGATCGCTGCTGGGCACTACCTACTACTGCTTTAGTCTCTAGGCAGGAGCCAGCTGAGAGCCAGTGTGCTCAGCTCTGTGGCTTGTACACTTCCTGCTGTAAACAACCAACATCACCCTTGTTGTGCAAGTGAGTCTGAGACAACGTGGACTCAAGTGGGCTTGGCTGTGGCCTTTAAACTGTATTTTTTTTTTTTTTTTTTTTTTTTTTTTTTTTTATTTTTTTTTTTTTTTTTTTTTTTTTTTTGTCTTTTTGAGACAGGGTCTCATTGTAAAGCCCCAGCTGTCCTGGAACTCACTATGTAGACCAGGCTGGCCTTTAAACTGTATTTTAAAAACTAGTTAGGTCAGCAAGATGGTTCAGGGGGCATAAGTGCTTGTTGTGCAAGCCTGTTGAACTGAGTTTGATCCCCAGAACCCACGTTAAGGTGGTAGGAGAGAACCAACTCCACAGAGTTGTCGTCTGACCTCCACATGTGCACTGTGGCATGCAGGTACACACACATGTGCACACATATACAATAATATAGTTTTTGAAATTTACAAAATAACAGCTTTCAGGGGCTGGAGAGCTAGCTCAGTTAGTAAGTGATTGCCATACAAAAATAAGGACCCGAGTTCAACCCTCAGTACCAGCGTAAAAAAACAGAGTGTAGTGATGTGTTCCTGTAATCCCAGTGTTAGAGACAGAGACAGGAGACTCTCTGGGGCTCACTGGCCAGCCAGCTTAGCTCATCAGCCAGGCCTTGGTCAATGAGAGACTCTGTCTCAAAAAACAAGAGGGATGGCTCCTGAGATACAATATTCGAGGTTGATTTCTGGCCTTCACATGCCTAGGCACACATGTACATGGGAACCCACACATATACACACACACAGAATAAGTCAGCATCTTGGTTTCTTGTACTTTGCTTGCTACTATTCTGGATGAGACTT
This sequence comes from Nannospalax galili, assembly GCF_000622305.1. Lineage (NCBI taxonomy): Eukaryota > Metazoa > Chordata > Mammalia > Rodentia > Spalacidae > Nannospalax > Nannospalax galili. The sequence goes on along the minus strand of NW_008335297.1, from coordinate 3,389,727 downwards.
TCCCCTAGTTTTCAGTCATCAATGGCATAATGCTTATTTGCATGTACTGCGGTGGGCCAGAACTTTCTCAGAGGAGGTTTTTTTTATTATAGGCCACTCCTGTTGTGAAGGTATAATTTGTTCCCCAGTGTTCATACAGGTTCCCTGAGGAAGGAGGTACAGACCTCCACTGGCTTGCTGGATGATTAGTATTCATTTGCCTAGCAGACCTTTATTAAACACCTGTTATTTGTCACTGTACCAGGGGCCAGGTGAGGCTGAAGAAGGCAGACTCCGGTCCGGGCCCAACTTGGGGCATGCACAGTCATCTGCCCCAGCAGCTGGCCTCACTCCACACCTTCTGTTAGTGTGTGGAAGCATTTCCCTCACCTTGTCTGCACTTAGGGTCATTGAGAGAGCATGAAAAACAGTTTACTGCCTATCATCCCCTCTCACATCCTGCTCTGACTTAATCTACCTGGAGTTATGCCTGGGTACTGAGGGGTTAACAGTTGCATGATGACCTATTCAGAATTCAGTGGGAAGGGAAGCACTTCAACAATCGCTGAGTATTACACAGACAGTCAGATAAGGGAGGGTCAGGACCCTTCTCAGGCCATGGTGGAATTGGGGTGGCATTGACAGTGCACCCTCTGTGGCACTGCTTCTCAGCTTGGGCCACCATCCAGGAGCACTGCATTCTCAGCTCCTGGCCCTCTTCATCACTCTCACCTCTGCATCTGTCACCATTGTCATGTCTTCTCTGATTTAGATCCTCTCCTTGTGATGACAGTGGGCGCATCCAGAAAATCCACAGTAGTCTTCCAACTCAAAATCCCTAAGTTAACCACATCTACCAATGCCATTTGCTATATAAGGTTCTGGGAACTAGGGTATGAGCATCTTTGGGGGACACTCCTCAGCCTAGCACACCACACATTGTTAAGCGTGTTTTCTGTAGCTTGAAGAAGCTCCCTTCCCATGTCCTGCTTCCTCAAGCCCTCTCATTTTCCATGCCTTTGTCCTTTGAGACAAGTTTGCCAATGGCTCTAGTCCCTTGAGCACTGGAGTGTGAGAACAGGTGAACTCGGGCCAGAGGATGGGAGGGTTGTTTGCAATTCAGTAGTCTAGAAAGAGCATGAAGCAACCCCAGGTCTGTCCTGTGTGGAGTGGAGACTGGGAGTAGGTTTCCTCTTTGTACCAGGTCACTCGTGGTCTGCTTCGTGTTCTCCATACTCCTCAGTGCGGGAGAAGCCTGTCCTTGCCAGTGCAGTGGACGCTCCCTGGGACATCCATGTCTGTAGAGCAGTTTTCCTCCTGCTCCTTATTTGTAAATAAATGAGCTTAAGGATGATGGGACCCACCATGCTTGGGCCTGGTCCAGGGATGACCCATTGGGTAGTAACCAGATATCTGGCCGAGTTTCCTGTGGACAGGTGGAGCCAACAGCCACAGGCTACAGCCTCATCCCTGACCTGCCACCTTGTCACTTCTCCTTGGCTGGTTGGACAGTGATCATGCTGTGATTCCTCTTGTCCTCTGTGTGTTGCTGAGACACACCCAGCCTTCCATTCAGTTCACTTTGGCAGAGGACTAAGAGCTGAACAGTTCCTCCAATTCACAAGAGAAGGCTGAGTCAGGAAGCAGGGCTGTCAGTATCCACTAGGACCATTGATGAATTCAGACAAAGGCCAAGCTGGTGCAAACTCACCTGAGCCTAGTACCTCAGAATCTGCATTGGTGTCCTGAGGCAAAATTCCTAGAGTGCTTAAATCTAAATGGGCCCAGAAAAGTCACTGTGTAGGGATCTTCTACAAGACTGGGTGAAATACTTCAAGGGTGACTCGCTTGTCTGCTTGGGCTATTTAGGAGTGTCCACATGAGCCATCCTTGGGGTGACAGAGTCTTGAACACCTTGTCACCGTGAGTCTTGGGCTGTTAACTGACTCACTTCTGAATTCACAGACATGAGCATTGTTCAGTAGGCTGCATGGTTTGGCCTTGTTTTTGTATGTCAGATGAGCATCTTTCTAGCTTGAGTTCTGAATATTCCCCATCACTGGCTGCCAAGCAGTTAGAATTCAAATGTGATCTTAGCTTCAATCTGAACCTCTGGGTGTGTGAGAGTGTGTGTATGTGTGTGTGTGTGTGTGTGTGTGTGTGTGTGTGTGTGTGTGTTTGCATATGTGTTGGTTCACATATGTGACATGTGTGGAGGCTAGAGGTCAAACTCAGGTGTCATTCCTCAGGGGCTGTCAGTTTTTGGGTGGTTTTTTTTTGTTTTTTTTTTTTTCAGTTGAGACAGGGTCTCACTGGGACCCAGAGCTTCCAATTCCGAGGCTGGCTGGCCAGTGAGCCCCAGGGATCTTCCTGTCTTTGCCTATGCAGTGTTAGGCTGGGTGCTGGGGATTAAACTCAGGTCCTCATGCTTGTATGGTAATCACTTTATCCACTGAACCATCTTCCAGCCTCTGAGCCCATTTTTAATTGATAAGATGAAAGCATTATGTAGTTATAGACTCCACATTTGTCTTAGTCAAAGAATTTCTGTTACCATAGTATGTGTGCCCATGTTCAGCTGTGAACACATGGGAGCCCAGAGTACCCCTCTGGAGATCACCATGCCTTTCATACACCCCAAGACCGTGCATACTGTGCTAAGGATGCTAACCTGAGGAGCAGGACAACTCCTTGTACCTGAGCTTAGCCATACTGTGTGTGAGCTTTTGCTAGCTTGCAAACACTGTAGGCATGGGCTTCTCTTTTAATCTTTTTGTGTTTATGGAATGTATGTATAGTGTGCATATGTGATGAGTGAGGGTGTGTGTGTGCTATGGTACTCAAGGGATGGTCAGAGGACAACCTTGGGTGTCCATCCTCACTTAACTTTTATTTGAGGCAGGGCTCTTGCCTGGTATATGCAGCTTATGGTAGCTGAGGTAACTAACAGTCCCAGAATCTTGGTGACTTGAGCTGACACAGGAGTTTCTGGCTCGTGTTTCACATTCCTCATGGGTTGGCTGGGCTCTCTGCTCATCATAGGAATTCAGGCTGCTGGAGGCCATACCTGCATGCATGTCACCCTATTGGTGACAGAGGGAGCAAGAAGAGGCCCACCAAGGCAGGCTCATGAAGCTCCTTCTGGAAGCAATGAGGCAATTTTAAAGTAGGCAATGTGGCCACATGTAATGCCACCAGAGCTACACAAACACATGTAATGCCACAGGAGCAAATATCCCTGCCTGCAGCATGCTCAGAAAGATTGCCAGCATCTTGACAGCAGCTCTCATGACCCCCAGTGACACCGAAGTGACATCACCATGCAGCACTGATCTAAGAAAAGGACAGAGCTCTGCCATCCCAAGTGACAAACCATATCCTGTGGTCTCTGCTTCCCAAAGACAACCCCTGATGCTCAGCTACTGTGTCTCTGTGTGGGTATTCATACTTATACTGTCCTCTCTGGTGTGGCCCCACATGGCTGCCCTTTCCTCTCCTGGCTTCCTAGAGTGCATTTTCAACCCCATAGTCAGAGGTCTGTGTAAGTCAGACAGTCTCTGTACTAAAGCCCACTAGCAGCAGCCATAGCACTTACAATGGGAACTCTTCATGAAGGCTGGTGAGGTAGCCCCAATATGCCCCCCACCTCCCCTCCTACTTCTTGTCATGTTCCACTCCCCCCACCATGCTGCCAGGACACTGAAGACACCCACAGTTCCTGTGCCGGGACCTTTGCATGCACGCTTCCTGCTCCCTAGAATGGTTGTTCCCCTGTGTGGATGCTTCCGCCACATCCACATTGTCAGGTCTCGGCAGGATTCTGTCTTCAAAGGCCATTCCTGTCCCCTGTCCCTCTGCTACCTCTTCATTAGCACCCATACCTCTGCTTCATTTTCTTCCCTGCATGTACCCGTCACAAACATAACTTCTTGTAATGCTCCATATTAACCACCTTTCTGCATCAGCAAGGGCCCAGGAACAGGGCAGATCCAACTGGTCCACACCCCTCCCAGCTCCCTCGAGAGGCTCTGACACACCAGCACGCCTCACTTTGTGAGTCAGTGAAGGGAAATGAATGGGGAAGTTGCCCTCACGTTTTCTTCTTCACTTCACTGGGTCTCAGCACAAAGTCCCAAACCAAATTAAAAAACCAAGTAGAAAACTTCCAGGGTGGCCCAGGAGGTAGCTGTCCCTTCTCTTTTGGCTGGATGGCTTTTGTAGGGCAGTCAAGAGACTGACTGACTCTGCTGTGATCTGTGTCCACTGCCTGCTAGGCCCCGGTGCCCATGCCTCTGTCAGTGCTAGGCTCCCATGGGAACTATGCCAGTCCTGTGAGGTTTCCCTTATTGCTCCACTGTCGCTTCCTGAAACAATAGACCCCCGTCTCTGAAAGTTCATTTGGCATTGAGTCAAGGCAAATTGCTTTCCCGGGAGCCACAGATAATAACTTGTTGGAGAAATGATGCCTTCAAATCCTCATTAAAAACCCATACACCAGTGAACAGTGTCGGAAGACAGTGGTGCTTGCTGAGCCCCAGGAAGTTTCCTGCTGAACACAGTCCCTCACACATGTAGGTCCTCAAAAGGGAGCTGTGGAAGCCAGAGTTGGTGACTCTCTCATAGGACCTGAGGCTGATGAGTTCCTCTGTGTGACTGTTGTGTCCCAAGTGCAGAAGTGCCTGGCTTGTTGTAAAGAAGTGCAGAGGAATGGAAGTGAAGGCCCTCTCTGACAGGTGCTGGCTGTCCTAAAGGGAGAGTGATTCTAGTTCACAGGGGGCATTGTGGGAACTAGAGGAGGACAAGCTGTGTCTAAGGACACTGAGGAGGGGTGCTGGCTGCACACAGGAAGCAAATGCTAGACAACCCAGCAGGGCTGTCTGGTGACAGCTTCACAGAGGGAGCCAGTAGGCACAGAGTCCATTGAGGGGTGTGTGCCTTCCATCCACCTGCACCAGGTTGCTGTGACCACCACAGCAAAGGACCTCATGCCCCGGGCTCCCAGGTTGAGGTCACAGCATTGCAGATGTGGGACACACTCCTGAAATCCTAGCACTCAAGAGGCAAAGGCAGGAGAAGAGTTAGAGGCCAGGGTGGGATACATGGTACCTTGTGCAAACCTCAAAAGCAGTGGAGAATCTTGAAGATACAAAATTACAGCATCAGTGTGACCATGTTTCTCATGCAGGCTCAAGGGAGATCTACCTGCCTTTCAGGCTTCTGGAGGCACCCACATTCCTTGGCATGCAGCCCCCCACCCCCATTGTCAATGTTTCATCCCTGACCATTCTTGTGTGGTCACATCTTCTAACTACAGCAGGGAGAAGTTCTGTGCTTCCAGGAGTGTGATTAATCAGGCCTGCCTGGGTGATTGGGGGTTTCCCCTTACCACATGGTCCTTAATTTAGCCATCTTTGCAAAAGAGGCCAGGGAGAATGGCCTTTGCATGCCAAATCCCACACTCATAAGCTTCAGGAATTGGGCATGGTTAGTGATCAGGTTTTATGTGAAGGCATCATTTTGCCTACTGCTGCATACCCCCCACTCCTGACCAGAGGTAGAGATACAGCTGTTATCTCACTTTATAGCTGGGGAAATAAAGGCACAGGAAGGTGAGCGGATTTAGCCAAGGCCAACTTGCTTGACAGTGTCTGGACAGTCTACAAAGTCTTAGCCTCAGCCTCTGTGTGCAAGGGCTCTCACACAGTCTGTCACTGAACCCTGGAGGGTGGGTGAGCAGACTAGTTAGCCCCACCCAGCAGGTGACCTTCACATCATCTCTGAGCCAATTCTTCTTGGTGGCTAGGCTAGCTGGGATCACCTCTCTCTCCTGCTAAGCCATCTACCACCAGCACCCCACACATACTTGGGACCATCTGTGGAGCTTATATACTGTCCTTGTGGTCCATCCTCAGTCCTCTGTAATCCCAAAGTATGTGACAGCATACACACACCTACCCATTCATTCATTCCTTTATGTATGTGCTTATATTAAAGATGTTGAGAGTTAAAGAGGAAGGAGAGAGGGATGTGAGAGAGGAAGTCAGGGATGGGGGAGAAAGAAGAAACAGGAAAGGAAGGAAGGGGAAAGGGGAGAGAAGTAGAGGGAAAGATTCCTGTGGTTTTACTAGCTGTGTGGCCTTGGGTAGGTTACTTGACCTCTCTGAGCCTATTTCCCTCCTATAAGCAGGAATAGTCATAGTACTTCTAGTGTAGTTTCTGTGAAGATCAAAGGCAATGAAGTTTGTAAAGTGCTTAGAGGAATGTCTAAGTGCATGTTCCAATTTAAGTAGAGAGCTGCAGGGGCAGGGTGGGAGGAGGGGCAAGCAGAACTTAGTGCTCCTCATTACTAGTGACACTGGGACTCTGGGTCTGTGCAGTGGGCAGGCCTGGCACAGAGGCCCCCTAGCACCCTGTGCCCTGGCATCCCATGCCAAGCTTGAATGCATAGCTGGGGTTTTCTGTTCATTTTCTCATTGTGCATTTTCTGTCAAACTCCATATGAAACATGGCACAAGTGGACACAGGCTCACCGGCAGTGAGCATCCCACCGAAGCCCAGGAGCTCATAGGTCACAGAGCCAGGAACATAGCCACACTCTGTTACAGCCTCCACACAGAAACCCCTAACCCATCACCCACACCTGGGAGCCAGCCATCCACCAAATAAGTTTCCACAGACTTCTGGTGGAGCTGCAGCACCTTGGGGATCCCCCTAGAAATTCCTCTGTGTACACAACCCTAAAGAGGATGGAAGCAGCCCTGCTTGGAGTGGAGAGATGTGGGGACTAGACGCATATCCAAAGTTGCTTGTTTTCCAAAGAGAAACTGGAGAGAATAAAGAAGCTACCATCAAAGCCAGGAACCGAGGCAACATTCATGCACTCAGGCCTGGTGTAAGAGGGGCCAACTCTTCCTACAACCAACCTGGTTTTCTCCTGAGTACGATCAACAGTACTGAAAGTACTTTCCAGAAGAGCAGTAGCCAGAGTCATCCTGCCAGAAAAGCCATCTCAGGACAGCGGTACACATGAGCTCAGACTTGAAGTGGAAGAAAATATACATGTATTCCTCTCACTAAATATATGTATATAGTAAGTGAGGTCTCTTGAAGGAAGGCTGATCTGTCATAGCAAATTTAAATCTAATAGAAATTTTTCATTCATTTATTTCGACTAGAAGAGTCAGTGCCGCTCTGTCCCCATGCCTACTGCCTGTGGCACAGGGAGAGACTGAACTCAGGATGGTCCTGGTTGTCTTGTACTGTGAGCTTTTTGTGTTATGGCCTTTAACACCACCCCCAGGAAGCCTTCTCTGATCTCAGAACAAGAGCCAACCCTCTCTGAGTTTCTTTCCCACCATGCCAGCTGCCTAATGTCCAGTTCTCTCTGGGCACCATGAAGTTGTTGCTGGAGCAGACCAGGTACAGAGGACGTGTAATGAGTCTGTGAGCCCAGGCCTCACAGCTGGGGGTGTAGCAGCAGTTTTGTTTGATCATCAGTTCTCTTCCTCTGGGCTCTTCCATCCTTTGATTGGAAGGTATTTACATGGCTGTTGATTATAAGAGATGTTTGGTTCCTGTGTGGCTCTGTCTGATCTGTCCACTGTTTGCAGGATGTTTAATTTCTTCAGTCATATGTGATGGCTGAGTCTGGAGGACTCTGAGTTAGAAGTCAGCTAGGGCTACATAGCAAGTTCCAGGCCAAGCTGGATTATATAACCAGACCCTGTCTCAAAAACACCAAACCAGCTCTGCTCGATTACAAAGAGGAGCTATGTGAAATGTGGGGACCAGCCTTCCCAATTAGCCACACTCTGCAGTTCCCCACTTCACCCATGTCTGGCTGAGCTGGAGAGCCCCGTTTCTGTGCCAAGCCCACTGCTTTCTTAATTGACATGAATTGCATGCAAGACACTTGATGCTCTGCCAGGCATTCGATGTCCACAACATTTCTGGGGCTGTTAGCTTACTTGTATATCATTATTTAATCCCCCCTCCAGCTCAAAAGGCCTTCAGACTACACTTACCCTGTGTTCTATTTGCTGCTTTTCCTCGCGGTTTTGGAAACTGATTAAAATGGCACTGGAGAAGGGTCCTCCTCGGCTCTCACTCTCTTTTGGAGTAATTGAGAATAATTGCTACCTTCCCCTCTAGTACTCCTGTTCATATGGAGAGCTGGGTACTGCAATATTTAGCGTGCTGGAAAAAAATATTTGTAGTGTCTCAGACATTTTAGTTCTTTCCCTGATCCCAGTTTCCGTCAGGAGCCGTGGGATCCAGGAGGAAAGAGTGTGGGCTGGGGGATCTCACTGGTCTCTGTCCGGTCCTTCTGCTGGGGCACTCTGGCTGTGTGACCCTGAGCAAGTCACTTGTGCTCGATAGGGATCAGCTTTGTGGAGAGCTGTTGGCAGCTCAGGTTCTTGTGAACATGCAGTCAACACAGCGCCTGGCGCTCAAGCCAGGTCTTAGCTTTGGAAACAGGTCTATAGGGAAGTAATGTGGTTTCTGTTGTGGGTTGGATGTGAAATGCCCCCATAGGCTCATGTGTTTGAAAGCCGGTCCTCAGCTGAGGCTCTGTTTGGTTAGGTCACGGAACCTCTAGAAGGTGGCACTTTGCTGGAGGAAGTGGGTCACTGGGCGTGGGCCTTGAGGCTTTCTAGCCTAGTCCTACTTCCCGTCCACTCTCTGCTTCCTGGCTGAAGATGGAATGTGACCAGCTGGCCTTTGTTTCTGCCTCCATGCCTTCCCCGTCTGGTGCCATGTTTTCCCTACCATGATGGACGGTAGCCCTCTGCACTGCAATTTTTGTGAGGTATTTTATCACAGCAACATAAAAGTAGCTCAGATAGTTTGCACTGGTGGTGTTTGTGAGCATGGAGGCACACACATTCTTGATACTTGTCTCTCTCCTTGCCTGGTCCTCTGCCTCTGTTTCTCACCTCGCTGAAATGAGGCTGTTGTCTGTTGAGATGATATCTTGCCATGTAGTACAGCCTTGTCACTTTGTGAAGGTTACAGCTTGGCCTCCCTTGTCCTGGATCCAGGATCTCAGCTCCTCTCTGTGTCCCCCCACCTCCTGCACAACCCACTTCTGTTGTGAACAGGCTTGTTTGCATGGATGCCGCCCTCTCTAGATTGATGTTGGAGGAAGCAGTGCCCCGAGAGGCCGGTGCAGTATCTTGTACCAGCAGAGGCTGAATTTGTATCTCTACATGGAGGGACACTGAGCCCTGAACCGTGTTCTTTGTGTGTGCATGTATGTATGAACGTATGTGGGTGTGGACATCAGAGGTTACTCTTAGGTGTCATTCCTCAGGCACCATCCACCTTGCTTTTTGAAACAGGAACCAAGAGCTCGCTGATTAGATTCAACTGGCTGCCCAGAGACCTCTAGGCATCTGCTTGTCTCAGCCTTCCGAGCACTGGGCTTACAAGTGCATGCCACCAGGCCTGACTGTTTTACTTGGGTTCTTGGGGGTTGAATTCAGGTCCTCGTGCTTGTGCAGCAGGCTCCTTACTGATGGAGCCATCACTCCAGCTCTGCACCACCACTACCCTCAAACCATAGTCTTTAACGGGATTTCTGGATGAACCCACCCCTCAACTCCTCTCTTTGACTGTTGGGAAAGCTTTTCATCCTGGGGAGCAGAGCAGTTTCTCTGGAGAGCTGGTCCTGTCTGTCGGGTCACAGATGTGTTAAGCTCAGCCAGCCTCTTGGAACATTTCTCATCATTTAATTTCTCTATGCTTCTGCTCTCTGAGAGAAGGTGCGGTTCTTTTTTAATGAGTTTTTAAGCTTTTTCGAGCCAAGTGCCTGATCCCCATAAGCCCTTGAAAAATGGAACTGTTTTGTGTCACAAAGGAGATTTTGAGACTGGCTCTTCAATCCCCCTCCATGAATTGGGCCACCTTATTCCTGTGAGCAGAGAATAAACAGACCCTTGTTCATATCCACAGGGCCATCTCTGTAAGAATTGTGGTTCTTGGTTGAATGCTGACTGTATGCTAGGCGCAGTGCCAATGGCTTTACCTTGAGCATGGTCACATTTTTCTTTTCCACATCCCTGTGGCCATGGGATTGTCTTCCCTGCCACACCTCACAGGTCAGTGCATGTCCCTCTTAAACCTTGAACCCTTGAGCCCTTCTTGCCTCAGGACCTTTGCACATCCATGCAGTTTTTGTACGTTGCCCCACTGCTCCAGGAACCTCGTCTTTCTTCTCTGTCAAGCCATAGCTTGAGTTCTGTATTGTCAGAAGCCCTTTCCCAGCTGCCCAGAATAAGTTACCTGCCTCCAGTAGGGCTTCCTTGATTCCTTTGTTTTTTCCCTGTGTGGTTTTAGCATGACTTGTATGTTTAGCTGTTCATTTGTTTAAACATGGGTACATGTGTACTGGAAGAGCCATAAAAGCTTTCAGCAGAGGATGACAAGGTGCAGTTTGCAGTTCAGAGATGTCATTGCCAGGTGGAGGCATGGGCACACAGGGAGACCTGGGAGGACATGGCAGAGCAGGCTAGTGAGAGCCCTTGAAAGCTGACCTAGGCTTAGGAGACCTGGAACAAACCTGGTGGAAACAGAGGCTGCAAGAGAGTCAGACCCACACAGGTGACTTTGGTCTCTATGGAAAGGTCCAGAACAATGCTGTGGACAGTCCTGGGGCAGAATGTGTTGGCTGGTGACCCACGGGCCACATTCCTCCTGAGACAGGCTTGTGTCTAATGATCAGGACAGCAATGATGGTGATAGAAATGTATGCTCATGGCTGGGAGAACCTGACTTCCCACAACCAAGGCAGCCACTCCCATCCTACCACCTCTTTCTTGAGCTCTTACTGTGTGCTAGCCTGTGTACAATAGGAATAAAACAGTCTGACCAAAAAGCAACTTGAGGAAGGGTTTATTTCCTCTCATATCTCCCAGGTCGCAGTCCAACATTGAGGGAACTCGGGTCAGGAACCTGGAGGCAGAAGCTGAAGTAGAGATTATGGAGGAGGACTGCTTACTGGCTTGCTCCTCTGGCCTGTGCTCAACCCAGGACCACCTGCCCAGGGGTAACACTATCCACGATAGGCTGGGCCCTCCAACATCACTCAGTAATCAAGAAGATGCCTCACAATCAAGAAAATGCCTCACAGATGCCCACAAGAAATTTTCTACTTGACATTCCCTTTTCCCGGGTGTGTCAAGTGCACAAGTGAAGCTATTCAGCAGAGGAACTAGCCAGACCGGGCTGTGTTCCAAAGACTTCAGTTTGGGTGGGGAGGGGGCATACTAGCCACGTCAATATGCATGTGGATGAACGCTACTGCTCTCTGAATGGCATGAAGTAGCTAAAAGAGCTGTGGCCAACTGTGCTGGAAAGGAAGCCTAGGCAACAGCGAGTCAGCACAGCATAGAACTTCAACTTACACATATAAAAAACCTTTTCTACTGTTGTCAACCAGAGTGGAATTACTCAGCTCCCCTTCAAGATGAGAGTGAACATAGAGGTGGCAGGACCGTCACACACCATTCCTGTGTGTGGACCTGACCTTCGATCACAGGGCATCACAGGTGGCTCTATGTGCTGAGTTCTGGGTGCAGAGCTCATTTTGGACAGGCAGATCAGTCTTCTGGGAGGTTGGACAAACCCGCCAAGCAGGCCTGGCTTCCTGTGTGATCCCTGCCTTCACCTTTTCTCTGTTCCCTGTCTTGTGCTTGCTCCTGAATCCTGCAGGGGAGGAATACAGCCTTTCCTAGGGGTTTTCATGGGCAGGTCTCCCTCAGAAGCAGCAAAGAACTGGGGTTCTTGCCAGCAAAGCTGGTTCTTTCAGTGACACAGCAAACCCTGCTCTCCATTGAGGCTTTGGGGATGGGGCACTTAAGCCTCAGATGCTTTGATTCTGGACTCCTAACAGTTGCCCCTTTCCAGTGGGTGGTGCTGTGCCAGGGGACTGATGGGTGTGCCGGGAAGGCTGCGCCTAGGCAGGGCAAATAGCAGACATGCCTTACCTAGATTCTCACCCCTGGATCCTACTGATGTCTGTTTAGCCACAATATCAGCACCAAGGACAGAGAATAGGTAGCCAGAATCAGCTTAGTCCAAGGTGAGGGCCTATGTCCTGTCACCCTCCAAGGCAGCTCTCCACATACAAATGGTCAGGCCCTCGCTGTGCCCTCATTTCCTGTGTGCTTCTCCCTCACAATCATTCAATAGAGGCCCTCAAGGCAGTGGTGAGGACAGTGCTGACCCTGCCTCATTCACGGACTGTTCAGCCCAGCAGAAATGGGACTCTCAAGCCCATCAGTAAATGTACTTCCGCATGGAGCCACACATTGTGCAGTGGCCAAGTGAGTCTACTGGAAGACTCAAGCTAGTCAGAGGGGCAGGATAGGGCAGGGTAAGGGACTGTTGAACTGAGAGGCAGTGGACATATGTCATCACTACCTGGGACATTAGTGTATAGGCAGGCTCAACATGGGGTATGTGTTGGCCATACCAGGTCCACATCACGTACTGGGTTCCCAGTTCTGGCCTCTTGACTGTTGGCTTCTTTCTGGCTACTAGAATGGAAAGAGTCCTGTTCCTGGTAGAGGCTCAGGGGCTTCTGTGTCCAGGCTCAGGATGGCCTCTGACACAGGCAGGTGGGTACCCAATACAGATTTGTGAGCTTCACAACCAAGGATGTTTTCCTCCTTTGGGAGAAGACCATAGAAGAGAGGCGAGGCTCTGGGGATAGGGCATGTGGTTTAAATCCTGACACCAGTATAGACTCTGTGCCTTTATGTCTTCTTCTGTAAAGATTGGTCATCATAAGATCATGTGAGTACCAGGCTTACAGCTCCACTCAGCCTATAGGAAGTGCTTGGGAACCTCTGGTGACTCCAGACCTAGGTAACATGTGGGATTTCCTGTGTCTCCTGGCTAAAGTGCCCTTTAATGCCACCCACTGCCTGCCAGTCTCATCAGCTCTCTCTAGTGGGCAGGGTACCGTCCATAGCCCTATTTTTCAGATGCGGACATTGAGGTCTGGAGGCTCAGCCTGATTATTCAGGCTCCTTCTGGAGTCTGGAACAGAACTGCACTTCTATTTGTTAATCAGTTCTGTTACTGTGGCCAAACACCCGGCAGAAACTATTTAAAGAGGAAAGCCTTACTTTGGCTCCTTGTTTCAGAAGTTCAGCCCATGGATTCTTGGCCCCACAAACCTGGGCAGAGCATCATGGTGGCAGGAGTGTGTGGAGGAGGCTGTTTACATCATAGCTAACCATAAACCAGAGGACCAAGCAGGAAGTGGGGCAGGGCTAACATACCCCTTAAGGATTTGCCCCCAGTGACCTACTTCACACAGCTAGATCCACAAGTTTCTACAACTTCACCCAAGAGTGCCCTTAGCTGGGAGGAGGTTTTCAGATGCATGAAATGAACTGTGCCTGAGAACATGGACAGTGAGACCTAGCAGCAGCAGGGGAGCCCCAGGCTTCCCCATTGCAAGTCTCAGATGTTTGTGAGGCCATAGCACAACTGCTGCCATCCTCCCTGAGGAGCCTAAAATTTATGATGACTTTGCTGTAGCCATAGGACCTGCCTCTAGACCTTCCTTGGCATTTGATGAATCATCAAAAAAAGCCCTTGTCCTTCTCTGTCATGACTCTGAGAAATGTGTTCAAAGGCAAGAGCTTTTCTTTCTAATCCTGTGTAAAGGTTCCATGATTTGAAAACATCATTCTGAAAAAGGGACTGATGGGCTGGCCACGGCCACACAGGACCCTACCAGTGTCCCACCCCAGATCTCAGGCTCACCCTCCCCAGCCCTCTGGGGGTACCACACATCATTGCTGTTTGGAGCTGACCCCATCTCTCCCATTTCTTCTCCCTATTTCTTCCCTCTTAGTTTCTTTTTGTGAAGTAGGTGCTAGATAATAAATATCAGGGCAGGACAAACTGTTGGAAAGAATCCGGCTCCTGTTTATTTTTTAAGCAGCTGAGTTACAGAGCAGTGCCTGGTGCCATCCAAGTGGGAGAGCAACCTTGGCTGGATTGGAACACTGGGAGGCTGCTGAGTACGGGGGGGGGGGTTCCAGGGCAGGCAGTTCAAGGAAGAGGTAGGGGGTAGGTTTATGACCTACACAGTCTATGACCTGCCTCAAAAGGTTCAAAACTGCAGTCAAAAGCTGAGCATACAGCCCCCAGATTGGGAGTGCATGAGGCTCAGATGCAGATGCAGTGGCTGAAGAGCAGGCTACAGGCATGGCTGGCTCCAGGGCTCCTACAAGCCCACCTCTCCTTCTTCTCGCTGCCTCTCTTCTCCTTTCTGCTGATATCCTTTCCAGAAGAAATGATTGACCAGGAGAAAGATGCTTCCCTTTCCCAGCAGTTGAGTAAAACTCTGGGATGAAATTTCATTGGTCTGCTGTGGTCAGATGCCTGTTCTTGTTTGTTGTTTGTTTGTTTTTGTTGTTGTTTTAATCTTATGTGTGTGTGTGTGTTGTGAGTATGCATGCACATGTGTTCATATGCATGTGGAAGCCAGAGATCAACTGAGATGTTATTCTCAGGAGGCATCCACACAGGGTCTCTTACTGCCTTGAAACTCTAGACTAATCTGGCTGGCCAGTGAGTCTTAGGAATCCACCTGACTCCATTTGCCTGGTCCTTTGAGTGCTAACACTCACCACCATGCCTGTCTTTTTTGACATGAGTTCCCTGGGGATTGAGCTCAGTCCTTGTGTTTGTACAAGGAAGCACTTTACTGACAGAGCATCTCCCCAGCCCTTGGACTCTGTTTTGTTTTAAACAGCTTTATGGGTAATAGTGCTCACACACACCACTGGTTTTTCATGTATTCACAGGGTTGTGTAGCCATTTCCATGGCACATTTTAGAACATTTCCATCACTCCAGAAAGAAGCTCTACCCACTAGTCATGCTCCATTATACACACCCGAGGCAAACACAACTCTTCTTTCTGTAAACACAGGTTTTTCTGTTCTGAAAGTTTCTTGTGACTAGAATCATGTACTATGTTGCCTTTTATGACTCACAGGATACTGTTTTCAAGATTCATCTATGTTGTGGCATGCATCAGTATTTTCTTTTTATTGTCAAATAAGATTCCACTGTAAGGACATGCCACATTTTTGCCTGGCCATTCATCAGTTCTGATAGATACTTATGTCCACCTTCTGGCTTTGATGAAGAATCCTGCTGTGAACATTGGCTGGTGGCCGTTCTATGCTTTCGTTTTTCATTCATTTCATTCCCTTCCATCTAGGAGTGGAATTGCTGGTCATGTGATCTCTTAGTTCACTCAGGCTTCTTTAAAGAGTTGCTAGAGGGCTGGAGAGATGGCTCAGCGGTTAAGAACACTAGTTGTTCTTGCAGAAGACCCGGGTTGGAATCCCAGCACTCACGTGGCAGCTAACAAATGTCTGTAACTCCAGTCCCAGGGAATTTGACAGCCTCTTCTGACCTTTGCGGGCATTGCACCACACAGGTGCACTTACCTAGATGCAGGCAATACACACATACACATAAAATAAAAGTGAATAAATAAATTTTTAAAAAAGATTTTAAAAAATGTTGCTAGAAGCTGGTGGTTCATGACCAGAAGTGATTTCTTCTTACATTTCTGGAGGTGGCCAGTTAAAGATCAATTCACCAGTGGAGACACTGCCTGGTGAATGTCTATTTCCAGGTCCATAAAAACTACAACAGGGCTAGGTAGCTTTCTGGAGCTTCTTTGACGAGAGCACTAATCCCATTCATGAAGGCCCCACCTGTATAATTTAGTCACCTTCTGAAGACTTCCCCTAACACTACACCCACAGGGTTAGGATTTCTTTTTGTGTGGTTTTGTTTCCTGAGTCAGGGGCTTGTAATGTAGCTCAGACTGGCCTCAAGCTTGTGGTCCTCCTGCCTCAACCTCCCATGTTCTGGGATTACAAGGTATGTACCATCATGCTTGGCTTTGGGAGCTAGGGATTAACATAAAAAACTTGGAAGAATACAAACTGTCAACTTGTGCATGCATTAACTGTTTAGTCTTCTGAAGAGCCATCTATTTTTCAAGTTTGCTCTTTTTATTTTTATTTTTTATGTGTATGAGTATAATGCCTGCATGTATGCAAGTGCACCCATGTTATGCAGTACCCAGAGAGGACAGAAGAAGATGCTGAATTTCCCTGGAAGTGGAGTTACGGATGGTTGTTAGCTACCATGTGGGTGCTGGGAACTGAGTCCAAGTCCTCCACAAGAAAAGCCAGTGCTCTTAACTACTGAGCCATCTCCTCAGCCCTGTTTCTTTTTCTGTACCCATCTATAGTGTGTGTATTTGTGTATGTATTTATAATCCCTCTATATTCTCATCAACACACTGTTGTCCGTCTCCTCATCACTCACCCTAGAAGGTGTGGAATCCTGGCTCCTTGTGGCATTTGCACTTCCCTAGATACTGGCACCCAAAATCTTTTCATGTGTTCATTGGCTCTTTTGCGTCTTTGGAACACCTATCAAATCAGTTGCCCGTTTTATCTGTTTGACTGTAATAGTTCTTTATATACTCAGCACAGGACCTAGTCAGATTCATCACTGCAGACGTATCCTCTCCTCTGTGCTGCTGCCTTTTCACTTTCTTGATGATGTCCTTTGTAGAACAAAAGCTTTTGCTCTTGAGGAATTCCGATAGATCGTTTTCCTTTTGTTCTCTGTCCTCTTTGATATCATGTGTGAGGAAGCTTTGCCAAACCCAGGGTCACAAAGATCTGTCCTCATGATCTTCTAACAGTCTCACTATTTCAGCTCTTCCGGTGAGTTCTGTGATTGATGTGGAGGTATTGTCCATGTATGGGATGGAGAGGGGATGGCCATTGCCTATGTCACATGGCTGAGTACCTTGGTTAAAAAGACCATCCTTTCCCCGTTGAGTGTCTTGACAACCTTATGGAAAGAAAAATTAACTGACCATGTATGTAAAGATTCATTTCTGGGCTTCACATTTTTCGTGGATCTAAATGTTCATTCCTCTGTGAGCTCCATACTATCTTTTATCACTGGGCTTTGTAGTAAGTTCTGGGATTGGGAAATGTGAGTCTTCCCACTTAATTCTTTTTCAAGATTGGTTTGGCTACTCTGAGATGCCATGCAGATAGGTTTTAGGATCAGTTCTGCTAAAAAAGGTAGTTGGGATTTTGGTCAGGCATTGTACGGAGTCGATAAATGCATGTGTCAGTGTTCATCTTGATAAGGTGAAAGTCTAACCCATCTGCAGATGTGGTATGTGCTCCACTTGCTGAGGCTGGTGATTTCTTCCGTGATGTTCTGTAGTTCTTTGGAGTCTGAGCCCCATGCTGTCTCTGCCATGGGTTTATCATTGAGATCATTCCTGTGGTCAGGTTCGAGAATTATCCATCAGCTGGGCCTGCCCCATTGCCCGCCTGCAATCCTGGAGGGTGTGTGCTTGCCTCCAACAACACAACTAGGCATGGGAAGTGAGAGGTGTTTAAGGGATTATTGTACCTCATCATAGGGTGTGTGTGTTGGGGGGTGTGATGTCAGGTGCTGGGCATGCAAAAGTTCCATGAAGAAAAGTTACTGGTTGCAGATTCTTAAAATCAAGCTGCATTCTGTTCAAATCATCTAGGGGTCTTGAGGGAGAGCTCAGAGGTGGAGGGTTTGCCTAGCAAATGGGAGGAGCTGAGTTAAATCCCTAGCTTTGAAATAAGTGATTATTTAATGAATGAATGCATGCATGCATGCATGCATGCATGCATGCATCTGAAGTGATGCAGAGGCTCAGGCCAGAGCTGAAGAAGCGCTGTCTGTTTGCTGTTGTCCCACCTCTTTCTTTTTGGGGAACTCTGGCTTCTTGTCTCGAGGAGACATCTTGGAATCTGAGGTTCAGCCAAGACAAAAAGAACACATCAAAGCTGCACATCCTCCAGCCAGCGGAAACCTTCCCTTTCTGAGGACTTGGCCTTATCTCCCATACCCTTCTCATCCCCCTACCCACCTCGTGTTTGCATTCCTTTGAGTGACTGTCCCCTGGGCTTCCCTGCTAGTGGGACAATTACTATATAGAACCCACAGGCTGTTCTGAGAACTATGCAGACCATTGAGGAAGATGGAATTTATTCACATAGCTAAGTGATTACTTTGTTCCCAGTACCTCAATGACTGTCTCTCGGAGATGGTAAAACTAAAAGAATTTAAAAGGCCAAGGGGTGTCTGCCTCCCCTGACAGGTCCCATCCTCCATATCAGAGCGTTTATCCCTATGCCTTCTGTTGAGCGAGCCCTCAGACACCAGCTGCTGTAGCTACCCAGAGGACCTAGACTGGCTGGTGTGTGCCACCCTGGAGCCCTCAGAGCAGGTGTGCCATGGCAGCTTCTCCCCACCTGGGAGAAACCTTTTCTTCTTGAGCCTCAACAGCCCCAGGGCAAGGTTAGCAGCTTTCCCTCCCAGAGGTCAGGTAGTAGATAGTTTAGTGGTAGGTTTGCAGGCCATGCAGCCTCCTTGGTAACTACTGAGTTTTGTCATAGCAGGAAAGCAGCTATGGACAGCACAGATGGAGCAGGAGTGTCTGTATCTACCTGAATTCATCTAGGAAAGCAGGTGGCAGTTTGGATTTGACTCTTCTCAGGCCTTGGCATACTCTTCCCCATGGGGAGAAATGGGAGAGTATGACGGAGCCACAGCCAGGTGTCCATTGATTGTCTTGGCCCTATAGTGAAACAGCATCTCTCTTTGCATTTGAGTGGCAAAACAATGCTCTGTCTCGCCTGTATACACAAAGGCCTGGGACTTGTACTGGACCAGGGTCGCTGCTCTCCAGTGACCCTGGGAGATGAGTGGGGGGTGGCTCGGCCACTTCCTGGAGGTAGCTTCCTGTGCAGCTGTGAGTACACCCAGAGCTTTCTAGGTGACTGGAAACAAAGGTTCCTTTTTATAGCATGGCCCCTCATGGCTTGGGTGTCTGGACTGCCTCAGTGGGGCCAGACTCCAGTGGGCTAGAGTTTGGCTTTGTACCTATCACTCAGTGGATGCTTGATCTTGGCCAAGAATATCTCCTCAGTGCCTCAGTTTCCTCATCTGTAAAATGGGGGAAGCACAGTCAAGGCTTTTTAATTGGATGAGATCTTTGTAAACTGCCCTGAATCAACAAAGGATCAGGCCCAGGAGCTTGAGAGATGGCTCAGTGGTTACGAGCACTGGCTGCTCTTGAAGATGACCCCAGTTTGATTCCCAGCACCCACGTGGTGGCTAATAACCATCTATAACTCCAGTCAGAGATCTGATGCCCTCTTATGACCTCCATGGACATTGTACATATGGGTGTATTTACATGCTTTCAGGTAAAACACTCATACCCACAAAAAATTAAATAAATAAGCCAAAGGGTCAGGATGATCATGGTGGTACATGCCTATAGCCCTAGCTACACACACAGGAGGCTGAGACAGGAGGAAGATGGAAAGGTCAAGGACTGTCTGGAATTTAAGGTCAGCCTGAGAGTTTGTCTCTAAATAAAAGTAAAGAGGACTGGGAGGTAGCTCAGTGATAGAGTGCTTGCCTAGCATGCAGAGGCCCTTGAGTCAGTCGCCAGTCCCAGAGGAAAAACAAACAACAAAAAAAAGAAGCAAAGTGACAACGTTGGGCAGCAGCTATACCTGGAAGCTAGCTGATCAGGGTTCAAATTCTAGGTCTGTCACCAGTGAGTGACAACAGCAAGTTAGTTCATCTCTGAGACTCAATGTCCATATGTGTGTCTGTCTGTGCCTGTGCCTGTGCCTGTGCCTGTGTGTATATGAGGAGATGCCCCATAACCTTGAGAGGACTGAGATTGAAGATGCTCTAGAAGGCCATGGTCCCCGTCTCTCCCTGATGTGTGGGAGGTGTTCAGTATGGAGCAGTTAAACCACAAGCAGGAGTCCAGAGGAATGGTTCACAGCATGCCACCCGTCCCACCTTGGGGTGCAGCTGAGTCCCCACCACTCGGGATGTTTCTGGGGCCTTGTGTTGGGCCACCACTCAACAGCACAGCTTGATGACTGGGGTAGGATCAGTCCTGGCAAGCTCTTTTGGTGGCCTATTGATTTTTTCTGCTGCCAGAAAGCCTGCAGATAGGTTTTGTTTAGTCTGAACCATGTCCCCAAACATTGAATTAGCCTCCAGCTGATCTGAGAACAGAGATTGCACCTAAGAATCCAGATTTGTGGCAGGTCGCCACTGTGGGCTGCTCTTCTCACAAGGCAGTGACCTGCTCAGCTCTTCCTGCCTTGTAGCTGACATCTTTACCCTGCCCTCAGACCCTGATAGAGCAGGAACTTGCTCTCAGGCCTGTGTCTAGTGGCTTTGGGCTTTTGTGTCACTATTCTTTCCTCTTCACATGCTGTGGGAGGGTGCAGATTTCTAGCACTTTCTTGAGGCTAGCTTCTAAGGCCACCTGTTCCTCCCCAGTCATGTCCAACCTAAAGGAGTCTCCTTGGGGTTTGAGGCCAGCATGGGAAAGACAGTGGGTCTAGTTTAGTTCCAGTCCTGATTCTGCTGCTTGTCAGCACCGGTCTGCCTCTATGCAGTTCCCAGCATGGCACATATTGGCCAGTGATTACATTTTGTCTGTGTTATGTTATTTCTCATGTGAATGCCACAATGCATTTACACTGATGGGAGAGCCTACAGCTTAGGCAGTTATAGATGGTCCTACACCACACTGCTGCAGACTCCATATGTTCATACTCAGCAGACTATGAAATGGTTCAGGGTCTTATGAGGGAACTTGCTCATCGGGAATGAAGGAGTTGCAGTGTGTGCCATCTGCCAGCCTGGAGGTCACTGTGCTGATCTGGATCCCATACCACCTGAACAGTTGCTTAGAAGATTAAGAACTGCAGGAGAGCTACCCTTTGAGGCTACAGGGAAGACTAGAATAAAGAATACTGGGAGCAGGGGCTAGAGAGATGACTTAGCAGTTAAGAACATGCACTGCCCTTTGCAGAGGCCCTGAGTTCGGGTCCCAGCACCCACATCAGATGACTCATAACTGCTTGTAACTCCAGCTCCAGGAGATCTGACTCCCTTTCTGGCCTCCACAGGTATCCACATGCATATGCACATATCCATACACATGCCACATGTATACATAGAATTAAAACTAAAAATAAATATTTTATTGATTTTTTGAGATAGGGTCTCCCTGTAGCCCCAGCTGGCCTGGTTCACTATGCAGACCAGGTTGTCCTCAGTCTCACAGAGATCCACCTGCCTCTGCCTCCCAAGTGCTGGAATTAAAGGTGCATACCACCATGCCTTACTAAAACCAAATCTTTAAAAAAAATTATTGGGAGCATACTGAATTCTACTTTAGGTCTCTGGATCTGTTGGGCTCGGGGACATCTTCAGGTTAGAATGTACCAGAATCTAATATCCTGTTGGGGCTTTTGGAGCATGAAGGGAGATTCTAGTAGAAAATAAATGGGGACCAGAAAATTCTCTTTGTTTTTGTCATTGGACTTCAGGTACCAAAGAGTGAATCAGTGCTGTTCCTCAGCTTTGGCCTCTGTCCTGTTGGTCACTCTGAAGCTGTGTTCGGTATCTCCTCCCCTGTAGCCTGGCTGTCTCTTGGCCTTAGGCAGCTGCTGCAGTGCATTTGTACATGTGGAATCATGTCCTTCTGGGGTTGGTTACACTGTTGTGCGTACTTATAATTTTTTTACGTGAACTTGAACTGTGGGTCTCATTCTTTCGCTTCTTACCCAGCAGCATGGTTGAGCACCGCCTGTGGCTGCCCATATCTGTTCTTTGCTTTGATGACTGTTCAATATATTTGGGGGGCACTTTACCACATTACACTCATCCTTTACCACCAGAGGTACCATCATGTGACTTCTTCCTCCCCACCACCCCACAGCAGAGCTGCCCTCAGTCTCCCTTTATATGGCTTTTATGATCCATGTCAGAGTTTCTATGGAGCAGATACTGTAGAATGGCTGGGTCATGTAGTCTGCGGTATTAAGTTTGAGCAACTATTGCCAAACTGCTAAAAAATGTAGTTGTTTTAAAGGCATAAGGACTTTAAATTACACTTAGAAAAAAAAAAAAAAGAAAATGCACTGTGTATTGAATGCTTGTTTAGGCTTAGGACAGTCCTTGTTTTTGCTTTATAAGCGTATCTCATTTGGTCACTGTAACTTCCTAGAGAAACATTGTGAGCATCTCCTTTGTAGAGATGAAGAAACAAGTCCAGAGAGGCAGAGTGCCATTTCTAGCCCTGACTGGTGCCCAGTACACATTTGTGGAAGTGGTGTAAGGTGAGGGGCATCTGATTAGACTTCAAGTCTAAGTTGGTGGCTTCATGTGGTCCATGGTTTGTGTTTAGTTTGATACAGATGATTTTTATTTATTTTATTTTTAAGACTGGGTCTTGGAGCTGGAGAGCTGGCTCAGTGGGTAAGAGTGCTTACTGTGTGAGCATGAGGACCTGAGTTTGTATCTCCAGCATCCATGTTAAAAGCTAGGTGTTGCTGTGCATACCTGTGATCCCCATGTTTTGGGGATGCGTGGGGAGACAACAGAATTTTTGGGGCTCACTGGCTGTCATCCTAGACAGAGCATGGTAAGTTACTGGTTCAATGCGAGACGTTGTCTCAAGGGAATAAGGTAGGCGTGGTAGAGGAACATACCTGACATCCTCTTCTGGCCTCCACATGCAGAGGCGTGCACACTTGCACATACATACACATCTGTATACACAACACAAGCATATGCACCCCCCCACCAGCAACAACAACAATAACAAGACTGAGTCTTGCTGTGAAGCTCAGGCTGGCTTCAAACGTGATCCTCCTTTCTCAGCCTCCTCCTGAGTACTAGGATTACAAGTGTGTGTCTCTTCACCTGGCTGATCTTTTAAGTTTTTGAAAATCTTCGATATTTTAAAACTTGAAATTGTACATAAGAGTTAGAGTCATGGGGCAGTAGTGGTGTCGTCCCTCCTCCCCACAGTGGCTAAGAGTCAAGTGGCAGCTGTCCCTCTCCAGATTGGCTAGCTTCCCAGTGACTGTGCTGTCCCTGGGATTTTCTAGTACCAGAGGAAACAAGTGTGTGTGGATAGTGTCTTTCTTTCCCTCTGGGTCATTCTTACCAAAGGCATGGAGCAGCTCTCCTAACCCTCTGCATCACCCAGGTGTCCACCCACAGTTTCCTGAGGCCTGGGAGGTGATAGTAGGAACAATAGACTAGCTGTGTTGGAGCCTGTGACTATCCTTGGGGCTCAGCCTGTGCCAGGCACTGGGGATGGAAGAGACATTGCAAGCTGGCTTCTGCCTGTAGGGAGACATACACATCAAGCCTGCCCTGAGCAGAGGAGGCTGCTGGGAAGCCTCTGTGACCCACCCTCCTAAAGCCTGGGGGTTCTATGGATATAAAAATGAGACTTTATCCAGCCATTAATATTACAGCTGAGCCAAGGGGGGAGTTTTTAGAACTGTGGCATTTGGTTCACCCTGTGTGAGCCATAGGACCAGTTGGGTTCTTATTTCTGTTTAGTAGAGCTGCAGGTCTTCTGTGGTTATGAGGACATTAGTCCTCAGAGGCAGGACAGCAGGGTGGCTGTTGAACTCAGACAGATGGAGCTGGCTGTTCATCTCAGCTGGGTGACTTGGAGGAGGTACTTAATCCCCTGGAGCCTCAGTGTCTTCCTCTGCAAAATGGGGGCTAATGGTACCTTCTTCTTAAAGCTGTCACAGGGGTGTGCTGAGGGGCCATCGAGTAGTGCTTGGTGCAGACTAAACCCCAGTAAATATAGATAGTAGCCTCACCACAAGGAGCATGGAATGAGGTATAAGTGTGGCTTCAGTGCATGGATCCTCATTCCTATCCTGAAACAGACTTACAGACTTGCTTTCCTGCCTGTTTGCAGCAGTCTTGTCTTCACTGCAGAAGGGTGTCAGAGGGACCAGGATTTATTTTCTGTTCCCAAAGTTAGGACATTCCACAGATGCCGTGTGAGAGTTGCTTTATGTGTCCAAGGTCTTTACTGAGTACTTTGTCCTTGAGCTGCCCAGCCCCAGACCTGGGAACTGTCACCCCCCCAATTTGAGATGAAGAGTGGCGGGAATGTCTGAGAGGAAGATGCAGGAAGAACCCCCTTGGTACAGGCACCAAACCTCTAGTCTTTTTTTCAAAGGATGTGTAGAGGGGACTTAGGGGGGCTTGATGTCCTCTGGAGTGATCCTTTTTCTTCCCATCTGTGCTGGATAGCTTTAATGTCAACTGGACACACCTGGGTTGAGGAAGCCTCAGTTGGGGAATTTCCTCTATTCGACTGGCCTGTGACCATGTCTGTGGGGCTGTTCTTGATTGTTGTGTGATGTGGGAGGGCCCAGCCCACTGTGGGTGGTGTCACCTGTGGGCAGGTGGGCCTGTGTTGTGTAAGAAAGCAGGCTGAGCAGGGGCCAGGGGAGCAAGCCAGTAAGCAGCGTTCCTCCATGGCCTGTGCTCCAGCTCCTGCCTCCAGGTTCCTGCCCTGAGTGCCTACCTTGGGCTCCCTGATGAACTGTTACCTGGGAGATGTAAGACAAATAAACCCTTTCCTCTCAAAGTTGGTATTGGTGAGAATAGTTTTTCACAGCAATGGAGAAACAAACTAGGACACCATCCCATGGGAGCCATCAGCTCCCAGCCCGGGGCTCCCAGCCTCAGCCTCATTCTCCACACATGTCAGATGTGAGAAGCCATATTTCAAGATATGGTAGGGGGGGCTTCAGGTCTTCTGTAGCTCCCTTGACCTTCTCTTTAGCAGTGTT
This sequence comes from Nannospalax galili, assembly GCF_000622305.1. NCBI lineage: Eukaryota > Metazoa > Chordata > Mammalia > Rodentia > Spalacidae > Nannospalax > Nannospalax galili. The sequence goes on along the minus strand of NW_008335297.1, from coordinate 3,364,970 downwards.
AGGGGCTTGGGCTCAAACCCTACCTCCATAAGGACCAGCTACAAGGGCACATAGCTCTTTCTCTCTGAATTGTGAACCCAGCAGCACTTTGGGACTCCAGATGTCTCTGTGATCCTCCCCTTGGAGAGCCAGTCCCTTGCATATTTCCTCTAACACACTAGCCAGGTCTCATGCACTTGGCTGGAGGTGGGGGGTAAGCATACTTAGGTAATTCTCTCTTTTTTACTCTTATTAGCCTTTAAACATTGAATGAAAGGAGGGCAGCTGGCCTCAAAGGTCCCAAGGTATGTACACAGGAAGGAAGCAGACAGATTGTTTGGCTATCACTCCCTTCACAAGCTAGGAAACTGAGGTCCACAGGCGACGTAACCTTCCCAAAGAATGTGAAGAATGGGAGGCAGCGGAGACTAAATCCCGTCTCCTCCATGGCACCATACCACTTGCAGCCCTGGGCTCCCAAACAAGGAAAGCATCTGAGCTCCAGGCCATGCTGTGGTTACAGTGAAGGCAGGAAAGCATCTGAGACCATCTGAGACCTCACCATTCAGTGGCTACATTGAAGGAACTGGTTTCTTCTGCTTTGAGCCTATCACTAGAAAGGTCTACAGACCAGGTATCCAGGACTATTAACTTGTAGGGTTGACCACAGGCCTCCCTCTGGAGCTCATGTCAACCCTGCCTAGGGAAGGACTGCAGTGGGGGTGAAGGGTGGGTATGGAAGGAGTCTCCTTCCAGAACAGTCCACTGCAAAACAATTCCATAAAACAAAATGCAGGCTGGAGATAAGGTAGACAGAGCTTAGCCACAAGGAGACTCCACAGTAACTGATCAAGGGGGACCTCTAAGATGAGAATTAAAGGGGGTAATGTGCAAATAGAAGGTCCTCCTTCCCTCTTCCACTGACTGTCCCCCACAGGGATTCAGGCACCTCCTCTTTGGGTGGTCCAGGAGTCTCAGGAGAACTGAGAGCAGGCTAGTGGTACGAGCTTTCCTGGGGACTCTCAGCCCTTGGGAACTTGAGAACCCCTGCAGAGTACATAAGTGGCCTTTAGAGGGAGAAGTGAGACAGTCCTGGGTCCCTGAGATGAATCTTGAAGGCCCAGGGCAGCCACAGAAGAGAGTGGGTGATGTTGACACTCCAGGGCCCCTGAGGAGTCTGCTGCTGTTTATGATGATCTCTGAGGCCCAGCGTGGGGTCCTCCCTTCCACCTCAGTGGCAGGCTGCTTCTCTTCCGGCAGGATTGTCACTGGAGAGTATGAGCTCTGGGGCCCAATTGCCCAGGTTTGAATCCTGGTGCTGCCACTATACTCTTGGGTGAGTCACTTAAATCTCTATGCCTCAGTCTTCCCACTTGTGGAATGGGGATAATCCTTCCTCACAGGATGCTTTCCTTTGTCTCTTTAGGAGAAAAGTAACTCTGGCTTCCTAAGTTACTGGATCTCTGTGGCGGCTGTGGAAGAGCCTAACCAAGGAGCTTCAGACTCAGTGGGGTGCCCTCCCCCACCTCTTTCCTCCTTGCTTCCCTCCTTGCCCAGCAAAATAGCCTGAATAGAGCCCTGGCTTTCCCTTCCCTGAATCACATTTGTGCATTGTAGCTGGCAAAACAAAACAAAACAAAAACAACAACAACAACAAAAACCCTACAAAAAGCACCCGTTAAACTAGTTAAAGGGGTGTTTGGTTCTCTGCAAAGAATGCTCCCCAGCTAGCTATCCAGATGTGAGCATCTGCTGCCCAGGCCTCTGGCAAGCATTAAGACACTTACTTATGCATTTGAAATTATATTAATTCACCCAAATTCTTCAGGTGCAGCTTTGTTAAAAATACCCTATCCAAAGCTTTGATAAAAGGGCTCAAGATGTTGGGAACAGCTACAAGGTCCATTGTGCTCAGCTGTCCATTGTTCTCATGTCTCTGCCGAGAGTTCTGAGAGCAGCACAAAAGCGGTACTTTTCCTTATTCCCAGTTAGCCACAGCATAATGGTCTTCTAGAATCAGCTGCTCAGGTCTAGGTGTGGCGAGCCCAGGCAGCACACTTGTCCTAAAGTTAAGAGTACAAGTTCAGGGTATTTGCAGGGCAGAGCAGCCCAGGTTGGAGGGATTGGGTGGAGTTAGATTAGCTGCATGCCCACCTCCCAGCTACCTAGTACCTGGACAAGGAAAGCCCACATCCCAGCTACCTGGTAGGACAAGGGAGGCTGATATTGGTTTCTCAGGAGACAGTGAACCATTATAGTTGTTTGGAATCTCATAGAAGATAAGGCTTCCACTGCCTAGCCTAAAAGCACTGTTGCAGGGCTGGGGAAATGACTCAGTGGGTAGAGTGCTTGCCAGGCCAAGTTTGAGGACCTGAGTGCCAATCACCAGCTCATGCTTGCAATCCCAGCCACTGAGAGGAGGATCCCAGGGGCTCTCTGGTCAGCCAGCCTACTCGAATTGGTGGGCTCCAGGTTCAGCCAGAGACCCCATCTCCAAAAATAAGGTGAAAAGCAATAAACACACATAGCCCCATTGCCCTGAGGATTAGAATCTCTACTATGGCCTCCAAGCTTTCCATCTGCTCCTGAGTCCTGGAGTTCCCCCAGTCTGGGGTTTTTGCACACTTTTCCCTCCCTGTCTTAGAGGAAAGACAGCTCAGGCATCGGGCTTCCTGGGCCCTCTCCTGTTAACTCCACTGCATAGTGGTGTGTCTGAACACTTGGGGGTTCAATCTTCTGTATCCCAGCTTCCACTCTGCAGTGGGAACACTAAGCAGCGCCTCCCCAGGAGGCTGCCTGAGAGTACAGTAAACGTGCACAGCCTGCCCTGTGCAGAGTCCCAGCCCAGCAGCGGAGGCTCTGGCTAAATGTTCCATGTAGCATGCTAGGTAAGTGCTCTGCCACTGTGCTACATTGTGCTGCCGCTACACAAGCAGTGACAGTACTGGGGCCAGACATACCCCTGTGCGGCTCTGCAGTGGATCTCCAGTGCACCTTAGCCAGCATAATGGCTCCTCCGTACAGAGGGTTCATGATCACTCTGTCTGTCCCAGCTGACTGAGGGCTCCTGGAAGACAGGATCTAGGTCTTACCTGTCTGCTCATTCACAATGCTTGACTCACACCAGGCCCCAGGGGAACAAATGAGCTAATGTACCGCTGGGTGGACCATGACAGATTCTCTCTCACCAGCGAGCCCCACCTGTCCATCAACTCTAAAGTAGGCCTTGTCCATCTACTTGGTCTTGCCTCCCTCACCTGCAGCCTGGATCCCCCATCATCTCCCCCAGGAGGACCACAGGGCCTCCTTACAGGTCTCCCTGCTTCCAGCTCTCATTTTTCTGGACTTCCTTCAAAGTCACCTATCCCCAGGAGCTTTGGGTCGACCTTATTATTATTATTGCCTCTCTAGCAGGAGCACATCTGTTTGCCAGGGTGCATTATTTCAAGTCACAGTGCCTGGGACATGGACAGGAATGCAAGCACATGGTCATTGAATGTGCTGTGTGAGGACCAGCATAGTGGATACAGGGATCAGTAACCAGCATTCAGCATAGAGCTAAAGCTCAACGGCTCACAATGCAGACTGATTCTTTCCCAAGCAGTCAGGTGCCTCTCCTCACTTCCTGTGGTTCCATCATCTTTGCAAGTGGCCTCCATACCCCAGGAGGACAGGAGGGGCCAGAGTAAGGAGAGTAATAGGCATTTCACTTTTTACAGTTTGGCTGAGATGCAGCAGGTCTCAGTCCTGTCACCTTGCATAGCTAAAACTTGCCTGTGGCTCTGAACTAACATAAAACATGTTGGGAAGTCTTGTCCTTTGTGCTCATGAAGCAGAGCTGGTGTTGGTGAGCCAGTGTTTCTCAGTGGACACAGGAGGCTATCTCAGGGCTATAAGACTTTAATGCTGGGGGTCTCTCACAGAGTCTCTCAAGGCTCTGGAATTCTCTAGCCAGTGATATGTTGTTATGTCAGCTGGCTTTGAAGTCACCATCTCTCAGCAGGGACTGACCCATCCACTGTTCCTGGCAGACTGTGCCTGCTACCGATTTTATAAAGCTGCCATGCTGTCCTTAGACAGGAGCATAAGGGAAAGCTGGAAATGTAGCCATCTCTGTCCTGTGGCAGCTCATAGGCAGGACGGCCTTGGAGAAGATGCTACTTCCATTCCAGAGAGGGCCCAAGTCAGAAACTACATAGTGGGGGGAGGGCCAGGCATGCATTCTGAGGGTCCCACCTCATCTTGCTCAAACATTCTGCCTTCTAGAACTACTGTTCTTTTTAAAAATAATGCACTTATTTTTATGTGTATGAGTGCATTGCCCACATATGTGTAAGTGCACTCATGTCATGCAAGCCCCGTGGAAGTCAGAGGAAGGCATCAGATTCCCCTGGAACTGGAGTTACAGACAGTTGTTAGCTTCCATGTCAGTGCTAGAAATCGAACCTGGGTCCTCTGCAAGAGCAGTCAGTACTGTTAACCACTGAGAAATCTCTTTAGCCCCAATATAAGAGCTATTCTTAATGTGATGGTATCCTTATTTTTATGAAGCTTAAAATAAAGTTAACCTTTTCTGGAGGGAACAAATACATTAAAACAGCCCTGAGTGATCTTGCTTAAAGCAGGACCTAACTCCCAGGGTTCTCAATGAATAGTTGTAACCATAATTGACAGTGGTATTAAGATAGGCACAAGCACACAAAGTGGCAGCAGGGCCACGGGCAGCATCAACTCATTAAGTGGCCTCCAGAGGCATCTGGCCAAGTATATGCTGGGCTTGCATCCAGTACCCTCACTTATAATCTGCATGTTGGCTGCCACACCAGGAGCCCAACCAGAAAACTCACCAGTTCCATAGGATGTTAATGCCTGGCCCTTTCTGCCTGCTGATCTCCTGGGTGCTCTGCATGACAGACAGGCTTTGAAGGACCTGACACAGTGGTCTCACACCCTCTGTTCCACCCCAAAGCAATGACTCTTGGAACCAGGGAGCTGTTTTCTGGGCCAGCCTGGTCTTCTCCATCCTGCCATCTGTGGGGACCTCTGCTGACTCTCATCTGGTCTTTGGTAGCAGCCCCCGTGTGGCTCTTCCTAATATAGCCCTTGCATTTATTTCTTTCAGCCAGTGTTTGCTTTTTCAAGGCTCTTGTGATCCTCGGGCCCTGTGTGAGTTTCCTGCATTGAATTGGGTGGAATATGTGTGTGTGTGTGTGTGTGTGTGTG
>NW_008335297.1:3333906-3359475 GCF_000622305.1 Nannospalax galili | reverse complement strand
TGTGTGTGTGTGTGTGTGTGTGTGTGTGTGTGTGTGTGTGTGTGTGTGTGTATGTGTGTGTGTGTAGATAGATATAGATGAGGCCCAACTTGTATGGACCATATGATAGGGTAGGGGAGAAACCCATGAAGGAAGGAGAGCAGTGCAGGGAGTGGCCAGCAGGTGCTGTGAAGACAAGAGAACAGGGCTGCTCTATTTGAAAAGGAAGTCAGGGAACTGGGCTTGTAAGAAACCTCTTGTAACCTTTTTAAACATTGCTCAGTCCACACAACACAGGCCTATGGGTCGCACTTCATCGTTGGACCCCTGACAGCATTTGTAAAATTATGGGACTGTCTTCATGAGTAGAGCAGATGCCACCCAATGATGCCCACATGGGGGCATCATTTCTGAGCAGTGTCCCATGATCTGCTGGAGAACTGCTAGCTTCTGGGATGCCTTGCAACCTGCTAGGCATTGCAGAAGCACCAGGATTGCAGGCTGAGGGAGAAGGATCACAAATCCAAGGCCATCTTGACTCAGTAATACCCAACCACCCATAAAAAGAAGCTGGGCCTGGTGTAATTCCAGCACACAGGAGGCTGAGACAGGAGCTGTGAGTTCAAGGCCAGCCTGGGCTACAAAATGAGATCCTGTCTCAAAAAAAGAAACAGGAAATAAGAAAAGCCTCCAGAAGCAGCGGACTCATTTGAAAGTTCAGACTTCACAGTACAAATGAACTTTGAGACATCAGCATCCAACGAGCATTCGCTTGTTAGAGGCGATAATAGTGTTTGGTTAAATAGAAAAATGTTCCTAATTTTCAAGAAATACACATTAATTATTTAACAATGAAATGTCATGCGGCTATAATTACTTATCTTTTATATATTATTTCATTTTTGATATAGAGTCTCATGTAGCACAGGCTGGCCTCAAACTTTCTGTGTACCTAAGGCTGACCTTGAACTTCTGATTCTCCTGCCTCTACCTTCCAGTGTTGGGATCACAGGCCTGTGCATCACACGTCACTGCTTTAACACACCTTTATATGGACTAGGGAGATACAGTTCAGTGGTCAAGCACTTGCCTAGCATGAAGCCCTGAGTTCAGACCCCAGTTCCCGCCCCTGCCCCCGTCTCTCTCCCTCGCATGCATGTACACATGCACCAAAACACCCCTAGTAAAAAGATAAAAATGACAAAGCAAGTACAAACAAGGGGTTATGGGGACATGTGAGAATTTTCTCTGTTTGCACATATTTAATTTTTTATAATATAGTAAAAATGTGACCATTTACAGAAAAGACCTCAGCCCTCTCTGAGTTGCCCTGTGAACAATCTCCTTTGCCCCCCACTCCATCACATCCTGCTCTGTGGTATGGGGAGATTTAGGCTGAGGGCCAGGAGGAAAGCTGTTGGCAGTAATTCCATGGTTGAGGCTGGAGCCCAGGCAGCCTGCCTCATTGAGGTGACACTAGTTGGCTTCTGCTAAAGCTGAGGAGGAAGTGGAATGTCTGTGAATTGAAAACTGGTGCCAGCTGGTGAGAGGAAACCAGAGTACTTTTTTTCTGTAGGTTGGAAGTGGTCTTCTGAGCAGGGAGTGTGCTGAAATTACTCCTTGAAGAACTGAGTCTGTGCTCAGCTGCCACCTTGCTTAGGGCCTTTGGCTAGTTCTTTTTCTGAAACCTCTTACCAGTCTCTGTGATGCATTGTGCACAGGGCATGAGGAAGACTTGACATGTGCTGTTGATCATTTTGAACAGCTCAGGTTTGAACTGCTCAGCAGGAGCTGAAGAGTTATACCAGTCTGTAAAGTACTTGTCATGTAAGCATGAGAACCTGAGTTCAATCCCTCATACCCACATTAAAAGAACAAGTAGAAGAAAATAATCTTTATTCTTTAAAAAACAAACAAACAAACCTGGGCATGGTAGCACATGCTTGTAATCCCAGCACTGGGGAGGCAGAGTCAGGAGGATTAGGAGACCCTGTCTTAAAAAAACAAGGTGGACAGTACCTCTGGAGGAACAACTACCAAGGTTGCTCACTGGCCTCTCATGGTCATACACATGTACCAGCCCATTCACTTACTCACATACACTGTTTGACAGTTGAGGTTGCTGTGGATTGGATTTTCTTCAAGCAGGACATAGTGTGGGTTTCCAGGCACTGACTCTTGTCAGGAATAGGTGCTAGGAAAGAATTTGGGGTTGCTCCAGGTGAGACCCTTACGTCTACCAAGTTGCTGCTGCCTGTGGAACCAGGGTAAGAGGGGTACGAGTCAGCTGACATAGTGGCAGGCTCGGCTGATGGCGGAATTGTCCGGCCCCGACTCTGAGCATTCACCTGTGGCTCATTGCAACCCCAGGGGCACCAGCAAGGCGCCATCTCTAACTTCTTGTGATTACAGTGTCCTGAACATGCTCATCTAAGTCCAGAATGTTCTCCTGGTTCCTTCCAGGGCTGATTAGCTCCTTCCTCATCTTCTAGCTGAAAAGCCTCTTGAGCTGGCCTTGAGGGTTTCTCATGCAAATTAAGAACCAGGCCTGAGTAGCTCTATTCAGGGTTCATGGGGCACATTAGCCCCTTCCCAAGGAGGAATGTCTAATCACTTAATGAGGGTTTAAGCTTGGAGACCAAGGAACAGAATTAGGCATCCAGATCCAGTGAGCACAGGCCATGTAGCTTCAGCTTAGGCTGGAGGAGTCTCTCCCATGTTGATCCCACCAGGCTATAGAAGATTTTTGAATTGGACTGGGCCTGAACTGATAGTGATGGAGCAGCCCACAGCACTAGAAAAAGGTCCCCGCTGAGGTAGCTTATCAGTATAGCTTTGGGCTGACTTTGTAGTGGCCCTGAGGGGTCCCTGCTGGCAGGCGATTCCCTCCTTCCTCCTGGAAGAGGCTTGCAGAACACACAAGATCTAGTGAAACTGGAATTTCAAACAAACAGTAATTTCTTAGTCTAAGCCTATCTCAGTACTTTAAGACCAGCCTTTTCCACTATAGGATGGACTTTTGCTGAAAATGTTATTATGTCTGCAGTTATCTGTGTCTTCTCTTCCTAATGCCAACCCGTGTGAGAGTTCTGTTTTGGAGAACAGGGCACAAGGAGGGTTGTCTAGGTGCCATGTGAACACGTGACCTCATTGGACAGATTGTCTGAGCCCCTGCTGAGATGGCTGTGTGCTGGCTCAGGGAGCAAAGTGCTCACCCTCATGGTCTCCTGGGTGAAGGGTGGAGCTCTGCTCTAGGCCCCAGTTTCTTCAGTTGTTATGTATGATCCGTTAGACTCTGTTCATGTTCCTGTGAGGCTAGACTGTCCCTGCTCCCCCATGGCCTTCTTTCCTCTCTTCACTGAGCCACCGCTTGCTCTTTTGCCCAGAGTACCACCTTCTCAGAGGAAGTCTTTGATAGTACCCACATTGCCCACACTTCTTTGTCATGAGCCAAGCCTCACCTGGAAAGAGGTGTGCAGGGAGGAGGCTGGGAGTGTCAGTGTGGGGCAGCAGATCATTACACAGGCCCCAAGCAATGCCTGCATCATGCATAGGCCAGAGGTCTGGGGAGCTGGTCTTGTCTATGAAGGCCAGACAGACACAGGATAGAGTAAGGCTGGGAAGAGAGGGGTACAGAGCCTCTGTGCACCTCTCCAGTGGTGGTGACTGACCTGGACACTGTTCCTGACTTCAGGACTGTGCTTAATAACAACAGTGTCACAAGCCTGTAGGTAGCTGCTGTAATACATGTGAAGCTGTGGAGAGCAGTCAGTTGCACATGTCAGTATCCTCTGGATAATGTTTTTATTGAGTCCCACCTTCCTGTGGGAAGTGCTGAGGATGGAACCCAGGGTCTTGTACTTGCTAGGCAAGTGCTACCACTGAACTGCACTCAAGCCCCTCTGGCTGGTGCCAACTGATGGGTGCATGTTGCTTGGGGTCTTTCCTGAGCTGATGACACAAGCATACCAAGCACAAAACTGTGTTCTCAGGATGCCAAGTTCGTGGAGGAACGACGGAAGCAGCTCCAGAGTTACCTGCGCAGCATCATGAATAAGGTCATCCAGATGGTGCCCGAGTTTGCCGCCAACCCCAAGAAGGAGACCCTGGTGCAACTGGTGCCCTTTTTTGTGTGAGTACTTGTCATGTGGGTATGCTCTTGGGCATTGAGCTCTGCTTTCTTTGCACCTTTGGATATTAGGGAGTCCCTGGCTTTATGCCCTATCCTGGATGCTGTGGAGCCAGGGGGGCCCTTGGAAGCTGCTGAAATGGAAGTCCACCTTGTGTTCTGGAGACCTGGTGTCTGTGAACTGTGCTTTACACGTAGGTAGATCTAAAAAAAAAATTGTTCTATTTATTTGTGTATTTGTGTGTGTGCACATGCCATAGACTACATATGGAAGTCAGAGAACAGCTTGTAGGAGTTCTCTCCCTCCACTATGTGAGTCCCAGAGATCAAACTCAGGCTATCTGGCTTGAGAGCAAGTGTCCTTACCCAATAAGCTATTTTGCTGACCCCCACATGGGTAGAACTTGATCAAAGGAAAGATACTTTTTTTTTTTCTTTTTTGGTTAGGTTCTTGAGGTATCCCAAAACTGAAATGGTCTGTATTGGTGTTTCCTAAGTTAGAGTGATAGACCCAAGGCAACACTCTTCACTCCCACCTCTGCAAACTTTAAACACACATACACCCACATACATATACATACAAGCACACAGAGACACACACACCCCCTCATACAGACAAAAACAAATACATAGACATACATATACACATATAACCACACATAGACACCCACGCATATACAGGCATACACATATACACATAAAGACCCATACAAGCTCAAATACACAGACACACAAATACGCTGAGACATATACACAGACACATCTGGGCTAAAGAAATAAATCCTTTAAGCCAGACTGGTGGTGCAAACCTTTAATCCCAGCACTTGGAAGGCAGAGGCAGGTGGCTCTCTCAGTGAGAGACACACACACCCCCTCATACAGACAAAAACAAATACATAGACATACAGATACACATATAACCACACATAGACACCCATACAAGCTCAAATACACAGACACACAAATACGCTATACACAGACTACACATATAACCACACATAGACACCCACGCATATACAGGCATACACATATACACATAAAGACCCATACAAGCTCAAATACACAGACACACAAATACGCTGAGACATATACACAGACACATCTGGGCTAAAGAAATAAATCCTTTAAGCCAGACTGGTGGTGCAAACCTTTAATCCCAGCACTTGGAAGGCAGAGGCAGGTGGCTCTCTCAGTGAGTTCAAGGCTACTGGTCTACATAGCAAGTTTCAGGCCAGATGTAGCTACAGGGAAACCTGTCTCAAAAAAAAAACCAAAGGAAAGACATCCTTTAAAGCATTACCATTATGCATCCTCACAGATGGCCCTTGCTTCTTTCAAATGTTTACTGGGGATCATACAGGTCCCCTCTAGTGTGTACTCATGGATGCATCTCCTGAGACAGCACTTTGTTACATGGGCCTGGCTGCACCCTGGCTTATCTGCTTTTCCTAGGATGTTAGGTGGGCTCTGTGTTATTTGGTGGAATCATACAAAGTTGCCTTAAAATACCAATCCCACAAGGCTTTGTAACCGCAGACTATAATTATCTACACAAAATATTTTTTAATACTTTAATTTTACTTTATGTGTATGAGTGTATTACCTGCATGTAAGTCCACCCATGTCCTGCAGTGCCCGTGGGTGTCAAAAGAGGGCATCTGATTTTCCTGGCACTGGAGTTACAGATGATTGTTAACCACCATGTGAGTGCTGGGATTCAAACCTGGGTCCTCTGCAAGAGCAGCCAGTGTGGCCATCTCTCCAGCTCCATACAAAAAATATTTTATGCTACAGATGAGGAAAGTGAGACCCAGAGTGGACACCCAACTGACCCCAGGGCCCCTTCCAGAATGTGGGTATCCTGGGCAGTACAGTGTTGTCACCCACCATTTTGAACACAGAAAACCCACAAACTGTGGATTGAATCCCCATTTTTGATATGGCCAGACAATGAGGTTTTCTCGTTTTTCTTAAATGAAGTAGTCATTATAAAACAACTAAATGGTATCAAATTTAAATGTTTTTTAATTTTTAAATTTTTTGTGACCATCATAAATATGGTCTTCGTACCATTTCCATCCTTCGCAGCTCCCCCCAACTCCTCAATTTCCTGTCCCCTTCCTCATTTTATTAAAATGGAGATGCTAGCCTTCTCTTGAACATAAGATTAGTCTCACTCTGTTCCCACCCCACTGCACTTGGCTTTGGCCATCAGGGGCCCTGTGCCCTGGGACCTGTTGTCTCCTAGATACTAATCCAGCCGGTTTCTCACATGCTCATAAGTATCACATACTCACAGGTCCTGCCTGGCTCTATAGATGCCTAAGGTGAGGCCCAGGCTTGTGGCCACTGTGCTTAGGGTCCCTCCATATAGGTGTACTTGAGACACCATGTACGATTGTCACCCAGGCTTCATTTGCTGGTGTTCTATGCCGTCTGTCTGTTCTGAGAGCCAGGTCCTGTTAACTTCCTATGCTGGTGTCTCATCCCTTCGGGTGGGGGGTCAGGGCAGATCAGAACTGCTGGGAGGAATTGGCTGGTGGGTATCCTCCTTAGACTCCTGGAAGCTCTCTGGCTATGCAGTCTTAGGTCCTGCTGGCACAGGCATTTTTGCAGTTATCAGTACTGTGGTGAAGCCTGCCATCCCCTTTATCAGTACTGTGGTGAAGCCTGCCATCCCCTTAGATCTGAATGAAGAATCAGCAGGTCCACCTCTCAGCCTCTGTTCCTTTCCTTGCCAGTGCCTCCAGCAGCTCTGACGCAGAAACTAGGACAGTGGGTTTCTTCTCCATTTTGGACTCTGTCAGTGTGGCACATGGGGGTGTCAGAGTCTGCCCCCAAGTAGGGAACCAGAAGGATAGCAGTCCCAACACCCTCCTCTCTAGCAGGGTCACATTGTGTTCTCCTGCAGCTTGTGAGCAAGGTAGACCCCGAGGACTGTAGCCTGCTACAGAGGCTTTCTCAGATCCCGAGGGAAAGTTGGATGCCGCTAATGAGGGGAGCCTGGGCTCTGAGAATTCACTCTGAACTGGACGCACATGAGGTGGCTTCAATGATTTGCTGGGCTGTCATTTAACATGTCATTAAATAATTTTCTGCAGAGTAATTCGTCCCTAGGAAACTGCCATGCCCTAGGAGGTGGAGTGTGAGATGGACCAAAGGCAGAATAATGTAGGTCACAATACAGATTTCCAAGTGGTTTAGCAGAACCTCTTCCCACCTCCCCCACCACTGCTGCCGTTACTCTGAACACTGTTAAATATAGTTTCTGCTGAAATGAGAAGAGCTTCGTTCTCCCAGAGAGCAGTTAAGTTTAGCCCAGGGATGCAGTGGCCTGCCCCATGTCCTGCCCAGACTCACTTGAACGCACTTTAAGCTTTCGCCTCGAAAGGCATTGCTAGCAGGAAGGATGCAGTGCCCCCTCAGAACCTTCTAGCTTGAATTGCTTTGGTGGACTGTCAAGAACCTTCTAGGCTCCATAGTCCCCAGCACTGCCCAGTGACTGGAAAGGGCAATGATGCAATTCAGGATGTCACCACAGTGCAAACCACATAGCTAGGAGTAGACAGGGTCTGAAAATAAGGGTAATTATTAATACTTGTGGGTGAGGGGTATGTGCCAGGGTAGGCACTGTCCTGCTGGACTCTTGGCTTCTATCTGCTATGTCCTGGTGCCCATTAGCTGCCCAAGGAGCTCCTGTTTGGCCTGGGGCAGGAGGCAGCCTCTGTCCTCAGGTCTCTGTTTAGTCAAGTCTGCTGGATAGAGGCACTGGGCTAAGTGCAAGGTTGTAAGCCCCCGACTGAGCCCTCCAGTGCCACTGTGTTGCAAGGCAGTGCTCATTTATCTCCTCCCTTCCTTCTTCCATCCCTCATGCTGCACCTGCATATCCTTTCCCTCCCCTCACACATGTACTCAGTATTCCTTTGCAGAGTGTTGAGTCCAAAAGCACAGTGTGCAGAATTGTATTCCAGCTCCATCATGGTGCAAGAAAGTCACTTAAGGTCCTCCAGGCCCCAGTGCCATAATCTGTTCAATGCAGACAGTGATAGTACCTACCTCGCAGAGTGGTCACATGAGCATATAAGCACCGAGCTCTGAGAACATTAACACAGGCACAATAAGCACCATGTGTATGTTCACACATGCACATGTAGCCTTTCCACCAGCATACAGGGAACTGGGAGACAGACATCCTGGAGCAAGTGGTAGTCTTTTGGCATCGAGAAAACCTGAAGTCCTGAACAGGAGGTGAACAGCCCCCTCACTGCACACTCCCTGGAATCCCTGCCTGACTCCTTGTAAATGTGCAGAGATCCTAGCTTAGATCCAAGCTCTATGTTTTTCTGCTGTCTGCCCTTTTAAGTTGAAGTCTCTCTGTAATGGCCATTTCAGAGCTTATTTTACCATTGCCCTAAGTGAACATGAAGGGGTTTCCATATCCTGCAGGTGACTCTGTAGGATGTGTTTCCATTCTGGCTCAGGGGACCTGTGTGGTGTTGGTTTGGACTGATATCACAGAGCCCACTTCTTCCACCAGTTCATTAAGTAGGATTTCGACAGGTGCAAAAGGGACAGCCATTCTTTCCAGATGTGCAAAAAGGCTGCAAAGTGCAGGGACCTCCACATCTGCTACTGTGATGAACAGACATATGCTCTGTAATCGGGCTGTGTGGGATACCGATGGCCTCTGGTCTTGACAGTGTGTCGGCCTTGGTCTCTGAACACAGTGCTGACAGCAGGGTGGAGAGTGGATGAATGGAGCACAGTGCAGGAGTACTTCATGGCAGCACAGACTAGGGAGGACAGCTTGGACTATAGTGGCCAGGAGGAAAGGGGAACACAGGTTCCCAAGACCCTCTGAAAGGGGAGGAAAGGCACCTGCAAGTTTCTTGAATATCTGAGAGCCAGGTATGTGCAGCACTGTCACTCAGTCAGCCTCAGCAGGCAGCAAGGTGGGCTGAGTAGGTGACAGGACAGCTAGCCGAGGGGTTGCCAGGGGGCACAAGAGGATGGGCTGAGCTTCTGAGGCTGCCTGGTAGATGAGGGTCAAGGGGACAGGAAGCAAAGGAGGTGGAAACAGCAAATGGGTTAGAAACTGACCTTTGTGAGGCCCTGCAGGTGGACCTGGAAGCAGGAGAGAAAGGAGGTATGAATCAGACTGTCTTAGCTGGCACCCATGTCAGTGCCTTCCTGGTATTTCTGTGAGTGTCAGATCTCCAGAAAAATAAGCCAAGAAGTTGAAGGACAAGTGTTATAATCCCGGAAAAGCCAGGCAGTAGCAGTCCACACTTCCTGGGTTGAAGAACCCAGCCAGACGCACCACATGAAGGTCAAGGTCAGCAGAAACTGAAGGGCAAGTAGGAGCGCAGCGGTCACCGTCTCAGTCTCCAGTATGAGTCAGGATGATGTTGGGATCAAAGTTACACTCACTGCTCTGTCTGCTGCACAGGTCATGTTTGCAAATGAGATGCATACAAACACGTTCCTGTTCATAGGACACATTACCAGAAAGTAACTGCAAGAATAGGCTCTAGAAGCATGATCCTGTGTGCTGTAGTCTTGCTGGGAGGTTCAGATGGTACATGATTATTTTGGCTGATAGTGTTTGCTGGTGTTCTCTATGGCTTGGTTATTTGCTCTTGGCTGACCCTCTGTGTAAGTCTCACCAAAGCTAGTATTTTCTAATCATTGCACAAGTCACTGTGCTATAATAATGAGGGACAAATATTGAGGCTGTTTTAAGAATAGCTTCTGGTTTGGGGAATTCCCAATTCTCTCATTCTGGCATCTGAAATCCCGAAGAGTCCTCTCAGGAATTTGGAACATGCTTTGGGGCACAAGTTCCCAGTACACGTGAGGGAATAGCAGACTTGTGCGAATCACTGAGGAGGGAGGTAAGGAAGGTGCCCAGAGGAAGAGGGAAGAGCTGGAAGCAGTGATGGTGGAGGTTGGGCACTGGGGACATGGGCGGAGCGCAGAGCCAGGCAGGCAGAGGAAAGCTGGGAGGAAACTGTCAGGGTTGGAGCCTCCTCTGTGTGAATGAGCTGCGAAATTAACACCTAGGCTCAGAGCATCAGAAATAGCAAGCTGTCCTCCTCCTGGGTTGCCAAGTTGGCAAAGGCCTCACTGAGCAGGTGGCATGACACAACTGTGGTGGCAACCCTGCCACCCTCCGCAGTGCAAGGCTGCCCTGAGCCAGCCAGCAGGGACTGCAAAGGGGAAGCCAAGGCACCTCCAGGCTGTGGGCAGGGCCTTTCCGTCTGGTTGGATTCTGGAACTGACAGGTGTGGGAGGCTCTCTTTGTGCAGTGGGCAATTTGTTCTGATGCAGAGCCCTTTGGCCACAGCATTGTGCTGAGAGTCTCTGAGGAATGGGCTTGTTGGACCTTGTGGAGCCAGCTTGGCTCCATAGGCAAGAGAGACGGGGTGACAGTGGTGTGTTCTTCACCCTGCCAGATACCCAGAACTAGGTGGGCTTCTCAGAGTCATCGAGTCCCATTTCTTCCCTTTAGGGATGATGTTGCTGTTCTTTCTCCACATGAAGTGACCTAGCCAGATGTCCCCCCAGCTGGGATGTGTGGGAGCAAGGACATGAGCTGAGCCGATGATGTTCTGCGGCCTCATGCGCTGTCACCAGGTGGAGACCAAATTATTGGCCATTGCCAAGTTGAGGGTTTCAGTTGTGGGTCCTGTAGCCCAAGTTGGAATTAAGCCTGGTGAGGGCAGGTGACTACTCCCCGTGGAAGGTCCCTGGGATCAGGCTGTGTCTGCTAGAGGCCTCTCCAAGTGATCCCTGTGGGCCTCTGTCTGGTGCTGTCCAAGGTCCTCCACATGCCCCCTACTTTGGGGATCACTCCTGAAATAGAGGTTTCCAGAAAGGGCTGGCGATGAGGCTGAGAAGGGAGAAGGAAAGAATCTGGAGCCCAGACCCCACTGTGGAGTCCAGCCTCAGATGCCTGCTTCATACTGCACCTGACCCTGCCTGTTTCTAGCCAGCTTGCTTGGGAGCCACAGCCTTTTTGTGTCCCTTGTTGGTCTAACATGCCCAGGGTATTTAAAGTGACCCGAAGAGGATGTGTGGAAGTCCAGCTTTGGCCCTAGAACGCTCCGCTCAAAGCCCAGGATTCTCCAGCTCAGCAAGCGAGGCTCAAAGCTGGAGCAGGTTGCCGCCTGTGGAGGAAGGAAGAGCAGGGCTCTGTTTGGATTTCTTGTGTTTACACTTGGGAGCTTGCTGTGACAGGGCTGTGGGTATTTTCCTCACCAGCTTGTTCTGGAAGACAGGTTGAGAACTTACTAATATAACAGGAAACGCCCTTGCTGTTGCCGCCTGGCATGAGGCCCTTTAGAGATTTTTCCTGTTGAGGGTTCCAGGGAATGGCATCTGTGGAGACAGAGGGTGGCATGACCTGAGACCATGTCCTAGTCACTAACTCTGCAGTCTCAGATCGGTCCTTTACCAACTTTGTGCCTGTTTCCCCTGCTGCAAGACAGGACAGGTGCCTGATACATAAAGGCATTTATTTAACAGCCGGCACAGAGCAAGCGCTTGTAGTTGACGACACTTTCGGTGTCAGCGGCAGGAGTGTGTGCACAGCTAATGTCCAGGCTCGAGTGAGTGTGGTATTCCGAGGTGTGAATAGCACACAGCAAGTATGTTAACCAAGGTCCATGTAAACCCCCCGAGTCCAGGCCACAGACATGCCCTTTTTCCTCCAACAGTATCCTGTTGATCTGGGAGATAGAGGATGTGACGATGCTCACACCCCGTGGCTGCCCCCTCATTGCAGAGCCAGGGCAGCAAATTGCCAGGTTTCCCCAGCAGAGAACCCTCTTTTCTCCTATGTGAGGGGGCAGCGTAGTGGATAGGTTTCCTTACAGTGGACAAGCTGAAGCTCAGTGGTTCTGTGCCTGTGGCATCACACAGCAGCCTGGGGGAGCTGTTCTGACTACAGTCACAGCCTTACTTCTTTGTTAAAAGTCTCGCTTAAGTCCCCAAACAGTAGGAGTTGGCAGCTTAGATATTACCACAATTGCCTGCCCTACTTCATGGCTTTTATTTTTATACATTGGAGCCTCAGGAAATTCAGTTTGGAGAAAGGGAAACAGATTAGGTTATTTTGGGCACAGTAACCTCCAGCCAACTTGGGGTTTAAAAAAAAAAAAAAAGTCCTATAATCAGACATATAGTCACAGCACATAGAAGCCCAGCCTAGCCGCCTTGTCCCACCACGGTGTCATCCACCCTGTGACAGCTTTCCTTGAAGTGGGTTGGGCAGTCCACAGAAGTCTGGATTTCCCTCCACACTTTTGAAAATGCTATCTAGGAGTGACCACTAAGAGTGGTTGTCACTGGGCCACCAGTTCTCTCCTGCCATTGCACGGCTGTATAACAGACATAGACCACAGGACTTGGTGGCCCAAAATCCTAACACTGCCCCCACCTCAGGTGATAAACTGGGAGGTCCCTGGGCATGGCTGGCCTCTTGGTAGGGCTCCAGCTGGTTCCTATCAGGCCACATCCAGGTCAAAGAGGTGGGCACTCAGCCCACGGTACTCACAAAGTGAGGGACAACATGACCATGCACTGGGGACTGGAGTCTAAGGCTCAGTTGTCACAGGTTGTGTGAGGAACTTGCGATACCCTTAGTGCTGCATTACCCTCGCTGAGCTTCCTCACATGTAGGAGTGCCTCCTGCACAGCCCGCCTCACTGTCCCTGGCAGAGTGAGATATGTCTCAGTGTTCCTCAGGGGTACCTCAGACATGCCTGGAGCTGGCAAGGTCTTTCCTTAGCAGTGCCAGCCATGGTGAGGAGTGGGTTCATGGCTGTAGTGATGGGGTGAGCAAGTCAGCTTCCCAGCTGTGGAGCTGAGCTCTCCCCCAGCTCGTGATGTGGGACTTGAGTGACTGCTTTCTATTTGGAAGAGAGGTTGATGATGGCCTGGAAGCCAGAGGGGACTGATGTCTCCTGATGGTCAGACTGCTGGAAAGAACTGATGGGGGAGGGGGAGGGTTATACAGATCCTCTGGTCACCTTTGGCAGCTCTTTAAGCCCTGGGCTCTTATTCTGAAGATGCCAGGTTATGCCTTGGGGCCTTGATGGAACATTGGTGTGGAGATGGCGTATCATAGGCATGGCCTCCAGACAATTATTAGTGTTTGTCAATCAGCTGTGAGGTGGGCTCCACTCACAAATGATTTTCCACTCACCCTTCAACAGGGGCAGCAAAATGAGACCTAAAGAGTGGGAATGATTTGCTGTGAGTTACACAGCAGGTGATTCTAAAACCCAAGCTCTTAACCCTGGCCTCTTGCTGAATGCTATAGCCAGTCAGTAGACTTACTGTCACCATTGCTGTTCATAGATGAGGCACTTGAGACTCAGAGAGGTTAAGTAACTTGACCAAGTTCAGCTTAACTGACCCAGGCCTGGGTTTTTAATGGCTGTGAGACTCCATGGCCAAGGTCTTGGGGAGCCCCCTGCCATCAGAGAGCATAAACCGCAGTGCCACAGCCTCCCAAGTCGGGTGTTGTAGGACCTCGTGGACTGTCACAGTCTATGCAAGGCTGCTAGGAGGCCAGGATATAAGCTCAGTCAGAGGGACAGCCTCTGAACAATGGCTGTGGGCCTTATCTGACCCCAAGCTCTTACTCATATGAACTTCAGTGGGTCAGGTCACTTCTGAGAGGGGCCTGAGCCCCAGGGAACACTGGAGTACTTACTGTTTGATGATAAAGGCCAGGTATGAGGTTCCCTTGGGATGGTAGTTTGAATGCCTGGGGTCCAGACCCCCAAAACCTCAGTGCACAAGATGGACCAACCTAGGTTCAAGTCTCCCATCTGTACCTTGTATCTTACCTGCAAAGTGGAGATGCTAACATGACCTTATAGTGTGATGATGCAGATTGGTGTCACGAGTGGGAACAGGCATTTAGTAGGTATCACATAGTGAAAACCATGTCACCCACGCTCAGACCAAGGAGGGTACTGTGAGGAAACTGAAAATCAGATTGATCAATTGGTAATTATAAACAATTACAAGGAACAAGAGGGAAAATCTATTTCCCAATAAACACAGGACTGCTGTGATTTAAACTGTTGTTTTGACTTGAAAATGAAGAAAACATGATGAGAAAATTAGAGACGTTTAAGCAGCTACCTTCCATGCAAGTGCATTTATGAAAGGAAACGTCACATGTGATTAGAGTTGCTCTCAAAACACATGGAAATCAAAGGTTTCAAATTGGCCCCCGCATTAGAAAGGAGGACCAGGCTTGTTTGGCTCACCCCAGGATCTGTCAGCACCACTGGGGCACAGCCAAGAGTCTCTGGGGACTGGAGCAGGATTGCAGGATGAATGGAGTTTTCGCTACATCAGCCAAGTGCTAGGTGTGCACCTCCTGTGTACCAGGCATCAGCATACAGTGAGACAAGACCTTGCCCTTGTGGGTCTTTACAGACAGAAGCCATGCTGCAGCTTATGGTCACTGGGCCTTTATGGGCACTGCACGCCTTGACACAGCTCTTGCTGTGTTTAACCCCACATAAGCACTAAGGACTGTGAAATGCAGGAGGCAGAGTCTCTCCAGCCCAGCGTATTGATGTCCTTGGGTCCTACAATTGCTGCTCTTGGTGGCTTTTTGGTTTGGTTTTTACAATGCTGGGACTGGAACCCAGAGCACTGCACACATAGGCAAGTGCTGTATCAGGGAGCTATAGCCCAACATGCATTGATGTCCTTGCAATGCCTCTCCAATGTGGCCTAACCCCTGAGATCCTGACTGAATGACACTGGGTGCAGTCCCAGGCTTTCTTCAGTCCTCACCAACACCCTAGAAAGTGAAAAATGTCCCCATTAAAGAGAGGATCTCAAGGCCTAGAGAAATTAAGGCTTTGCCTTAATCACAGATTAAGCTTAATCACAGCAGAGCTGTGATCAGGTCCAGGATCCTTCTGCCTCACATTTATTGCATGGGAAATATGCAGGGCATTGAATTAGAGGACTTGCTGCTTGAAGGTCTCACCTGTCCACTGGGTGTCACAGGAACTCCAAAGCACTGGGTCATAGGAGTCATGTTCCTGCCTGGGGACCTTCCCAAGAGACATACCTTAAATTCAGGCTGCCTTCCCAGGAGAGGAGCAGAGAGGGTGACAGATCCCACCAATTGAGGTGATATCATCAACTGCCACCTGGCCAACAGCCTTGTCCTTCCTTTGGCCCCTCCCCATTTCCTGGCCAACCTTGTCCTAATCAGAACTATTTATGTCCTTCCATAGGAAAAGGGACTTTCCCATTTAAGGTGGGAATGGGAAGTGCTTTATCACTGGTGAACCCAGCCGGCAGAGAGAAGCCACAGGCCCCAGGGCAGCTGAGCAGGGTGGCAGCAGGCAGAGAGCCAAGCTGAGGTTTGGGTGTCAGTGGGGTGCTGTTCTCCACTTTCATTAACTTGTGACACCTGAGGCCCAGCTGCCCCTGAAGAAGTTCCATCAACATGTTATGGACCCCGGTTGAAGTACAGATCCAGTCCCCACCCCACTTATAGCTCTGAGAGTTCCAGGATATCAGGCCTGGTCACTCCCCTCAAAGAAAGGAAAGAATTTTCACCAAAGTGGTCATTTTAGGCAACATTGGAAATGGTCTCTAGGACACTGATGTGTGTTTAGGTTTAAGCAGAGGAGCTGGGACAGAGGGTTCTGCCTCACTAAGCAGGCTCAGGCAAGGGCTGGGCTGGCTGGTCCTTGTCTCAGTTCTGGTTCTGCCAAGGTAGCCTCAGGGGAGTCCCATCACTTAGGGGATACTGGTTCCCTTGACATTGCTCCTGGTTGGGGTGTGTGATGGCTAATTCTGGGTGTCAACTTGACTGGATCTGGGATTAACTGAAATGAAAGAGATCTTCTTGATTGGATCACCTAAAGCTGGAAGACACACCCTAAATGTGGTGTTACTTTCGGATGGCAGCCGGTATAAAAGACCAAGGCAGAGGAGAACGCCTGGCTTCTTGCTGCTTGCCTTCTCTCTCACTGGTGAGTTCGTCTTGCTGCTAAAGACTGAAGACCAGCTGATCTTTTGGAATTTGTCAGACCTTCAGCGCCAGATTGGGACTACTGAGACATCCAGCCTCGTGGACTGAGCGACTATGGATTCTCAGCCTCTCCAGTGTGGTGCAGCCATTGCTGGGCTACTCGGACTCTATCCTGTGAGCTAAGCTGATAAATCTCTGCACATATATATTCATTCTACTGGTTCTGTTTCTTTGGAGAACCCTGACTAATACAGGGTGACATGTCTCCAGAATACTGCTGCCACTGTGCTTTAAGGTGGCAGAGGTTTAGGCCTTCAGGCTCCTCAGAGGCCTGGAACAGGATCTTGTAAGGTGAACAGCTACTTTCATATCTGAGCACTCAGCCTCAACGGGGTGGGATAGGCTAGGCATCTCTAATTTGCAGACAGACACTCCCTGCACAATCACCACGCATCCTGCAGCATAGCACAGACAGCTGCAGATTGAAGCAGAGCTGCAGTTATGAAAGGATTTGTGTCTGTTGAATGCTCCATGGCTTCTGGTCTTCACTATGTGACCTGGGGCAGGGTAGTACCCAGTGACCTCATAAGATGAAGAGCAGGGATGAGTGTTCTCCCGCCGAGGCATGTCATCTTTGACAACAGCCTACCCATGGTCCCGAGGCCAGTGATCATTTGGGCAGCAAGTGTTTCTCTAGCACACCTGCTGAGGTTTTATATCATCAGGACAGGTGAGACCCTGCTCTCCAGGTGTGTCAGGTCATCTGGAAACAGGATATTTTGACTGGTCAAGCAGTCAGAGCAGGCCACCCAGAAGGGACAATTGAAGGCATCAGGGCGAGTCTGACAGTAAGGATCAAGGGAGGGGGCAGACAAGGACCACCTGGGAACTGGGAGCATGTGGCCATGCTTGCAGGAGTGTCAGCAGAGCCTTAGTTCTGTGTTGATTGGGGTGGTCACATGGGGACACAGAAGGGAAATTTCATAGTAGTCTATATCTCACACAGCACTTTCCTCACCGTGAGTATGTGCCAGGCCCATCAAGATGTTTGGTAGCTATGTCTGTTTTGAGGAGGGATTTGAACCCAGAACTTGGCACTAAAACCCCTGCATGCCCCTCAATTTTACAACTTCCTCACCCTTGACATATATACATGTCTAGAAGGAGAACAAAGCTGCTTAAATCACCTTACATCAGAGCTAGGGCCTGGCCCTCTTAAGTCCTTGATGCTGCTCTGGGTTGACAGGCAGGTGACTGGCATTTGTAGCCAAGAGAAAAGCTGGTTCATGTCCCTGTGCTCCTGTAGCCAGCCTCAATTCCTCCTTATCATGTGGCCGAGCTGCTGGGATTAACACCCAGGAGTGTAAGCTGGGTGTGGCTCAGAGGTAGATTATTTTCAGTGTACAAAGAACCCGGGAATTCATCATCAGGACCATAAGAAAAACATTTAGAGCAGAGGCCAGGAAACTGCCACAGACCAAATGCCACATGCCTACTTACCCCCACACCTGCCATAGCTTCTATCCTGCTAGGGTAGAGCTATGACCACCCTCCCCCCAGCAGAAAATACTTATGGCTTGACCCTTTATACAAGGAGGCTTTGTCAAGCTCCCCTCAGAATGTTGGGCTGATGTTCATGTAGCAGTGTGGAAAAGCTCAATGATGTATCATTGCATAAGAAGCAGGAGGCGGCCCAGCGTGTATTTCCCATTTTTAGAACTCGTGAGCAGAACAGTATGTAAGCATTATATATATATATAATCTCCACACCCAGCTGTGTGCACGTAAATGCAACATGCGGTAGATAGCTCAAAAAAAGACAGTTGTCTGGAGGCCAGGCTGGGGGACACACCTTAAACGTTTATACATTTACCCCTGTACTTTAAAAAAAAAGTTTTGTTCCATTTTCTGCATTACCTATTCCAGGAAATAATGAAATAACACATTTGAAAAAGTACAGGTGTCTGAAGAGCTGAGATAAGGAAGGCAGAGGAAGCAATCTCTTTGGCTGTATCTCTTCACCTTGGGGGCGGGGTGGGGGGAGCTTTTTCTGTCGGAAAGTTCTTGGCCTAATAGCATCTTTCTTGAAATCGGCTTTGAAGTCCCAGTTGCATTTAAGTGGAAATACATTTTGAGATGAGCTTTAAATGTGAAGGTGGTGCCTGTGCCTTGAATCAAGTCTTGTGGGCTGTTGGTACTTGGCCTCTGGCCCTAGTGACCCTTGATTCTTAGGGGAGGCCTCGTTTGGAATGAAGAAAAGACAGTGGCACACAGCTGCCAGGACTGGGACGCACTCAGTGCCCCTTCCCAGAATGACCTCTGGCATTTGTCCTCTTCCAGGGACAGCCTGAAATCACTTCTCAAAGTTAGCTGTTCAACCAATTTGCCAGTCCACCAAAAAGCCCCCCTTTGTCCTGAGCCATGTCTGCTGGGCTTTATGTTTCTAGACTATCCCTAAGTGCTTCAGTTCCTTTTACATGATGATTCTCAACCCTCTGCCCTTTAAAGAACCAGAGGCCATGCCTGCCGAGTGAACACCTGAGCCTTTGCAGCCTGGCCTGAGCACTGTTACACACTCCCAGGTGACTCTAAAGCAAGCGTAGGCTGAGAACCACTGCTCTGTGAGTTCAGAACAGACCCCAGTGTGAGTATCAGCTCAGCCACCTCCTGTAGGATTTGGACCTGGTTGTCTAGTAACCTTCAGTGTTCACCACCTGCTTGGCAGGTGGCTCCCGAGGTCTGAGTGAGATGGTTTAGGGGAGTAGCTGGCCGAGTCTCTCCTTCAGAACAAGGACCCTCTTCTCTACCAGGCAGCAGAGCAGACATGGGCTATAGAGTCCTCTTCTGCACCCCCATCTCAACTCTGCAGCTTGGTGAGGGAGAAGAGGTGTCCCGATATATCAGGCCTTGCCTTGGTCTGCCAGCCTCACTGTAGACAGGGCTCGGGCCAGGTATGGTTGCAGCTCTGAGGGTCACTCAGCCTGTGCTGCAGCTGCTCACCTCCACACTGCAGTGTGAGTTCAGCCAGCAGGAAGGTGAATGGGGCCAGCCATGTTCCAGTAAAGCTTTGTCTATACTAGCAGACTAAACAGAAAATCCTTCAGCCGTGGACTCACAGTGCAAAGGAGACTGAGGTTATAGACAGAGGCTTGTAGACACAGCCACACTGTCCCTAGAAGCCGGCCTCAGGATGCTGTTTGAGGAACCACAGGAAATGCCCGGTGGAGGGCCTGGGGGCTGTGCATGAGAACTCAGGGCACACAAGGTCAGGTGGCATTCTAAGTGACCCCCTACCTGCCATGTGGAGTGGATGGGCCCAGAACCCAGGCTGTAGCTGTAAACACAGGTGTGATGATCTGTGGATGGATCTGTTCCTAGACTTTCAGAACCACAGGTTGAGGTGACCTTAAAGCCTTCTGGACCTAGAGTCTGGGGGTGGGGAGCCACTCTGAGCACTGGCATCATTATTGTGGGAAGTGACATCACCCAGAGTCACCCATCTAAGGCTGGGATTAGGATAGGCAGCCATGCTTCCCAGACTCCAGCCTGCTCATCCTGTTTCCCACTCTTCCCCTGTATCTGTGTGTCCTACATGGTAGGATTGTTGGGCTGACAGGTGCCACCACACCTGGAGTTCTTTAGAACTGCTTTTACATTATCTTGACCTGTGCATGCCACAGGGAGCCAGGTAGAACCAGGGCCCCTCCACCATCCCCCTCATATCTATTTAGGAACCCTGGCTGCTTTCGCTGTAAAGCCCTCTCTCACTATAGGGCAAGGATTCACATTCATCCTGTAGCGGACTCCTCTCTCACCTGCAGTGCTTGTGCCCAATAGGAAATGGAGAGAGCCCTACCTGCTCCTCATGTGAACACCTCTCACCTTGAGCACAACCTCCATGGCCTCTACCTCCTCATCCTCTACAGAACTTGAGAAAGGCCCTGGTCCCTGCTTGCAGAGCTGCAGCTGAGGTGGTTAGAACCCACCATCCACTCAGTTGGGCAGAGTCTGTGAGGGGACCCAGAAGTATCTATGTGTGTGCAACAGATGGAGAGATGAACATATCTTTCCCACATTGTCTGTAGCGTGTCCCACATTGTCTATAGCGTGTCCCTCCCCACCTTTGCTTTAAGTGATAGCTGTCCTTCTTTACAAGTCACCAAAGTAGGCCATGTCATTGTGGGCTGCAGTGGCTGCAGGCTTTCCTAGTGGGCAGATACTTGATGGCCAGTGTTAGCGAGTCCCCATTGTTGGAGTCAGAGCCAAAACACAGCTTTGAGAAGGTACCCCACACCCCTCCCTTGTTCCAAGGGGGCTTCCGGTCATCCCAAGCCCTGACTCTGCGAGTCTAAAAATAGGTCCATCCACCAAACAAGTGTTCAGACCTGCAGCTCAAGCTCTGGGCCTGCCCATGCTTCACAGCAGCCCCTCCCACAGTGCTAACACTGTCCTGGTCACCAAATACCGACATATCCCAGACTGTCCACTTAGTATGAATGCCAGCAGAGGTGCCCATTGAACATCTCAGCTGCACGTGTTACAGCTCTGAACATAGGGTTCTCTCACATTTTCTCTCTGGCTTTGTAATGAGGCTTTGCTGGGGGTTGAAGGGAAATGGGGCAGAGCACCTAGCTGGTGAACTCATTTGCAGAGCAGGTTCCTACACAGTGGCTTGAAGTTAGCTCAGACACAGCTGGGGTTAGTAGGCCTTTAGGGTTTTTACAAAGTGGGAAACATGTACAGCAGTATGAAGACCAGTTGGAGTTGGCCAGAAACTGTCCCCTTTCTGTGACCTTGCTGCTGGTCTCATCCCATCTGTATCATCTGCATTTGAGCTGTATTTGAGTCTCCTCCTGTCTTACAGGGACATCACCCCACCTGGAGAACCACTGAACAAGAATAGCCGGCCCAAAGTGGCTTCCCGCTTCCCCAAACTGTCCCGTGGACACCCCAAGGAGATGCGCAATGTGGAGCCCCAGAGTGGTGACCTCTGACCTCAATGGAATCCCAGACCCCAGCCACAGCAGCTGGCCCGACACCTTGGCATGACAACCACGTCCCCCCAGAGAGCACACCCTTCCTGCTGCCACAGGCCACTGATTAAACTGGTCTATCTTAGCTGCTGGATCCCTGTCCTTAGAGAAGGCATTGCTCACTGGACAGACACAGATGGGGACACTGTCACTAACCCCCAGAGTGGCCAGGATTAGTTGTCACCTCCTCTAGCTCTACCACGATGGGTGCCAGGCTGGGCTGGATGTCCTGGATGCACAACTCCAGCTTGTCACATGGGTGGAAGTGTTCTGATGCCACCTGTGACACTTTCCTGTGTGGGAACTAGAATGACTGTTACTCTCCTGGATTTTCTCCTACCACAACTGCCTGCTGCAGCCTGTGGACAAATCTCCTTCCTGAGTTTCCCTCTCCCCATGGTGTTAGACACCCAGCCCCATGGCTCATGAAGGCATCTTACTCCAGGCAGACATCTTATGACCTGGCAAAGGAGTCATTAGTGACCTTGTCCTTGAAGAACTCACCCTGCCCTCCTGTGCTCCACAAAGCACCAGCCATGTAGGACACCTGGGGCCACTCCAGCAAAAGCAGCTGGTTAGACCTGAGGGGCTTCACCATCATGCCAGGCCCTGAAGCAGCCTGGTGACTATGGGAAGGACATGCCTGGTCCCAGAATTAATGGCCATGACCTCAGGGCATGGGGAGACTTGGCTCTGGACACCACTGGGAAAGACCTTTTGGGCTTTCAGATCCACTGCCAGCACTGAACAGAGTGTGACTGTCCCCAAAAGCATGTTTAGCACAGACTGTCCCCAAATATGGTCTTATGGGGAGCAGAGCCTTATGGCCCCAAGATGGATATTCCCCTGTTGCTCTCAGGGCATCATCCTAGAGACCAGGACTCACAGGCATGGAGTGAAACAAAAACCAACTGCCTGGCAGCCCCCACTCTCCTTGACCATCCAGCCCGGGTCCCTCCGCTTCGCAGAACCTGCACTG
This sequence comes from Nannospalax galili, assembly GCF_000622305.1. Classification (NCBI taxonomy): domain Eukaryota; kingdom Metazoa; phylum Chordata; class Mammalia; order Rodentia; family Spalacidae; genus Nannospalax; species Nannospalax galili. The sequence goes on along the minus strand of NW_008335297.1, from coordinate 3,337,333 downwards.
TCAGCAGTTTAATCTCTGGAACCACGGAACCATCTCCATCTCAAAGCCCCTGAGTGTCTAGGTGCAGCTCAGAGGAGTGTACAGAAGGGGCTCTGGAACAAGCCACATGTGTTTCTATCTGTAACCAGTGGTGAAGCCAGTAGTTTGAGCATATCTCCATGGGGAAGGCAGACTGAGTGGGCTAGAAGGACCTCAACTCAAAGCTGAGACCTTGGCAAATGGCCTACGGGAACAGGGATGTTTCTTTGTCCAAAGAGCACCCAGGGATGGTCACCTGGAAGGTTGGTGCCACGTACAGTCAGCCAGAGGAACTTCTTTAGGGTTCAGGGAAACAGGCACCTCAATAGCTTGGACTTTGGAGGGCACCCTGGGTCAGGTGGGCTATGCCCAGGTGAGACAGGCAGGCCTGTTGGTCCTCATGACTGGCAGCAGGAGTTGGGGGTGGTATGGGGAGGCCCTCTGTCATCTTGTGAGGAAACAAAGAACCCAAGAGTCCTCCTGGCCCTAGAAAGCTCCTGTGGACCTTCCGCCTGCCCCCCAAGCGGCCATTCTCCACAGGCTCCACATGAACTTAAGACCCAGGGCATAGGTTGGGCCATTGGACCCGGAGGCCCAATACACAGCCCTGCTGACAAACAGAGCCCTGTAAGACTCTGAGAGGTACTTCTATGTCACATTCTGTAAAAAAAAAAAGAAAAGAAAGAAAGAAAAAAACCTTGCCATTGCACACATCTCCCATTGCCCACAGTGCCGAGCAGCAGGCTTTGGGGTCAGGTCACCTGGCCCAAACATACATCACTGGAGTCTGGTCTCTCTCACTTCAGACACCAGACAGGAAACCTCCTTTCACCTTTGACACAAGCAGTTAAAGCTGAGAAAGGGAAAAACAAAAACTAAAACCCCAAACAAGGCACCCAGAGCCAGTATCTTTTCAAGACTTAATTACAGAAAACATGCCCAGGCCCTCCACAGTGTGGAATACTGGAGCAGGGTTCCAGAGCCCACTTGGGAGACCTTGACTGCTTGCTGTCTCCCCAACCCCACACCTTTTTTATCCCATGTTGAGGGTTGAAACCAGGGCCTCGCACATGCTAGGCTCTCTGCAGAGCCACAGGCCAGCCCTGCCCTGTATCCAAACTGGATATCCTGGAATCATCCCCACCTCTAGGTCTCTGCTCTCACATTACCCCACAAGGGTGTATGAGCCCCTCAGAACTTTAACTTTCAGAGTAGTGTGGGGTGGATTTTATGAGCTGGAAGGCTGTTCCCTTCTGTCCACTTGATAACAGAGCCATCGAACTCCCCAGACGTGAGGCCCAAATTCTAGAAAGGAACTCAGAGCTGCCATGGCCACCCATCTGACTCAACTCCACCTCTTCAGGAAACTGCTTCTTAACCCTGAACCTAACCATGACCTCAGCATGCTTGTGGCCACTAAACTCCGTTCTTGGAACAGTCTGCACATCCTGACGAATGGGTCACTGTTCTAGGCCTTGGCTCCTGTCTTGCTTGCTCTGGATCCACAAGGGGATGGAGCTCCATCTTCCCGTGCAACTTAAAAACACAGCTGGCCTCTCAGGCAGAGGCCAGTGGCCATCACCAGAATTTCACTTTGCGGCCTTCACCTCTGCACACACCACCCAGCCCTGCCCAGTCGAGGTTCTCCAGAGAGGCCTGGATCTGCAGCACCCAGGACAACCTAAAAGCATTCTTACCACGTGCCCTGTCTGTGCTCTACCCTCCCCTCCTACGCTGGCTAGGAGACATCCACGAAGGGACAACCTCATGCCCAAGGCAATAAAGGTCTTGATTGTGCAATATTCCCACTAGGGACGATGGCCACCCACACCAGGGCCTCCTCCAGGCCTGGGGCATGTGACCAGAAGACAGGCACCTCCTCACAAACAAGGTCGATTGTAATGAACAGTCTTCACAATATTGTGCAGTGAAGCTAACATTAAATATCTGCTGTTCGGGTTGGCTTCTGTGCTAATTTTGCACAATTGTAGCACTGTATATTTTATCTAAGGTTTCTGTGCCAAAAAGTTGAGTTCACTGTTGCTATAACACACAGTCTTGGTTATGTTTTTGAGGTAAAATTCCAGCTACCGGATTGAAGGATGGAGAATTCAGTAGCTGGGCCTCCTGGCTCTAGGCAGGCCAGACCCCGAGGCCCATCTACTTACTGGAGCACACCTGGCCATCGTGTCTCCTGAGCTATGAGCCACATCAAGGGCCTGCCTGTGACAGTTGCAGCAGCTGTCCCAGAACCCTTACCTTTGGTTGGTTCTGACCACCAACTTCAACAGGCTTCCTCATACCCAAAGGTTTTAAAGAAGTAAAAACCTAAAGATGATTACATCTGAGCTGCCCACAGACTAGCAGCCCCACTTGTAGAAAGTGCTGTATAGCTGTGTGTTGAGGCCCTAGGTTTGGTTTTCACTGGTGCCTACCACTCTCTGCTCAACCCGTGCTGGCCAGCACCTTCCCCTCCAGCCTGCTCCGCTCTACTACCTGCCAGTGGAGCCCACTTGTCTACTTGGAGGGATCTTTTGCCACCAATAAGATTCTGGACAGAGGACATAGGACATGTGATGGTGGGTTGCACAGGGACCATGGCTTGGCTGAGTACCTAGAAAGAGACCCGAAGAGCCAGAACCTCCAGGGGAGAGAGAAGACCTCCCTAGTGGAAAATCTCCATTTACCCCAGAAGGGTCCCTGGCCTCTGCAACCACATGTCTGGAACCTGGGGCGCATAGGGCCCAGAAGTCTGCAGGAGTCCAAGTGTGTGGTATCCCAACCCGTCTCTTATGTTAAGGTTTACACAATAGAATTTTTAAACAAATATGTTTAATTTTCTAAAATCTCTTGTATTAAAATTTTCTTTGGAATAAACTGTGGTAATTTTGTTACAATCTGGTTGAAAGAAACCTTTTCGGTGATGAGATAAAAATGGCAACATTTTCTAAATCAGGCACTGGGTGTGTGGTTTCTTTGTCTCCATTCTTTCCCAACAACTAGGGGTTTAGGGGAACTGTATACACATCACAAAAAGGCTCTATAAAGTTCACTCATCATTTCACGTGACACCTTAAATGGCATGATTCAATTCAACTAATAGCAGCCTTAAATATTTGGGGTTACTTATAGTAATAGGCAGATCTTGGTAAATAAGAGGTGTAGAATCAAAATTCTATTCCAGAAAAAAAAACAGGTTTCTGTTCATTCACTTATTCAACAAACAAGTTATTACTAGGCACCTACTGTATACCTGGTGCTTGGCAGGGAGAGAACAAAATTTCGATTCAAGGTGAGGTAGATGGACAAAGATTTTCTGTTCCAAAGTCATCCATGTGGATAATCACAGATGTCAGGGAGGACGATGGGAGCTGAAAGAACAGCAGGCCGGGGCGGGGGGGGGGGGGGC
>NW_008335297.1:3313437-3333889 GCF_000622305.1 Nannospalax galili | reverse complement strand
GGGGGGGGGGGGGGGGGGGTCTCGGCCTTGGCTCACTGTTCTAGGCTGGGTGACTCTACAGTGGGGCATCTCTGGCCTCTGCACACTGAATGCTAGTAGCAGCTCTTCAATTTATGTAACCAGAAATGTCCCCAGGGGTGGAAATGGTTGAGAACCACAGGCCAAAGGGGCTGTCCTGGCCAGAGTGACACCTGACCTGAGGCCCAATTAAGAGAAACAAACGTGATTCCCCGAAAATGACACAATAGCCTGAAAATCCACTTAGAGCTTGTAGGAGCTCTAAGTTTCTAACCACGAACCAAGAGTAGGAAAGATCTCAAGATGGCAGCAACTCAGACATGGAAGGTTCTCACCAGGCCTGCAGGGACATCACTGTGGTCCAACCTATACTCTGGAGAAGACTGGAAGAGGAGTGGGGCCCACACTGGTGTCTGGGGGTGTGTGATATAAGCTCAGGCCAGGCCCCATAGCCTCCCACTTCCCCAGTCCCCTTAGGTGGGGACATGCCTAGCCTGCATGGGGTTTCCTAAATGGAAGGTGGAAGAGAATGTGGGGGACCGATTCCGTTGTGCCATAGCCTGGGTCACCTTGGCTGGTCCAATCTCCTTCCCTCCCAGCCTCAAATTCACTAGAAAAATGCCTTTTGCTGCTCTCTCAGGTGGGGCATGTCTCTTCACCCCAACCTCAATACACTTTCTTCCTTCTTCTCTATTTTAAGCCAGCTAATATGGGCTGGAGCGATGGCTCAGCAGTCAAGAGTGTATACTGCTCTCACAGAGGACTTGAGTTCAGTTCCCAGCACCAGTGGCTCACAACTGCCTGTAACCCCAGCTCTGACACCTCTGTTCTCCACAGTACCCAAAGACACATGCACAGCCACATACAATATGCATAATTAAAAATAAAATAATTTAAGAAAAATTTGCCTCCTTACAAACCTGTGGCTGTGAATGTGTCCCCGAGGTTCACATTAGAAACTTAATCCACAGTGCAGGGTTCGGAATGGGGTCTGATGAGAGGTGACCATCACTGAAGCTCCACCTAGGACAGAGTTGGTCATCTCAGGAGTGGGTCTGCAAGAACGAGTCTGGTGGCCTCAGGTTTACTCTCTCTCCTGGTCTTGCCCTTCACATGATACATGATGGCCCTCACCAGATACTGGGAAACAGTTCCTTGCAGACTCCAACTATCTAGCCGCACCCTATCACTGCCCCAGGGTGGCCTCGGATGCTGACCTCTGTCACTTCTCTCTCACCAGTGACTGGCCTCCCCACTCCCACTCCAGTTTGTCTTTCCTCCCTGGAGTTTCCTGTCCTGCCACTCTTACCCTTCCAGATCCTTCTACCCCTGCTGTCCCATATCAAGTATGTCACCTTGAGCCACTGTCCTCCAGCCATGTCCTCTAGCATTCCTGTAGCAGTGACCTTCCAGTGTCTTTGAGCTCTCCCATCTTTTCTCCCTCCCCTCTGCTTCTCCATGAATTCTTGGCCACACCCCTTCCTCAGCACAGGTTCTGAGGACCCCAGCCATCACCACGCTGGTCCAGCCTTCCTGGATGCCACCATTCCTCCTTGGTCCTTGCCTGCCAAACCCAACCCTTGCCATACCTGACTGCCTCTCTGCCTGTCCCAAGCTGTCCCTCAGCATGTCCCAGGGCATTCTTCTTCCAGGACTCTGCTCTGTTATCCCCAAACTCTTCAAGTGCCTCTGTCCCTCACCTCTAGATGCTGAAGGGCCAGGACAGGTCCTCAGACCTTACCTTGTGTCCTACTTCCCGTTCTGGTGGACTCTTCCCTCCGAGCAGCTATGTGACAGAAATACTACAAGAGCCATATGCCACTTACAACTTCCCAATAATCCCAGAGAAAAGATAAAAGACAGTTGGAATTTTTATTTCATTGAACTTGACACATCCAAAGTACTATTTCTTTTCTTTTTTTTTTTAATGTGTGTGCATGTATTGCCTGCATGTAGGTAAGTGCACCCGTGTCGTGCAGTGCCCTCAGAGGTCAGAAGAGGCTGTTGGATCCCCTGGAACTGGAGTTACGGACAGTTGTTAGCTGCCATGTGGGTGCTGGGATTCGAACCTGGGTCATCTGCAAGAACAACCAGTGTTCTTAACCGCTGAGCCATCTCTCCAGTCCCCCAAAGTACTATTTCAACATGAAAACAGTACTTTAAAGTGAGGTATTTTGCATTTTGGAGCAGTACATCTGAGCTCTTCCCCCAACACACACACACCATGTAGTTTACATTTATCGTATACTTCAAGTGACCATGCTCCAAACATCTGAGTGGTGGGCGGCTCCTGTATGGGACAGCCCAGCCCCAGCAACCCTTCATCCCTATGTCAGGCTCCATCTCCCCCAAATGCCAGAACCCCCCTCACCTGTCCAGTTCAACAAGTTTCTCGGGCTGAGCCCAATCAGACCCCAGCTCTTGCTCCTCCCATGAGCAGGCCCCACCCTCCTCCACAATGATTGTGTGTTACTGCATTCTGCCCAGCTGCCAATAATTGACACTGTCTGCCCTCTCCTGCCTCATCTGGGTGACCAGCAAATACCCTTGATTATACCTTGAAACAGAACTCAGATGTGACATGTCCAGTGCCCATGCCCCTCCCCCTCCACCGATACCACTGGAGTTGAACTGCCATGGTCCTCCCAACTCCCGACCCTGCTCCAGCCTCATGGCACTCAGTGTGACCTTCAACTGCACTTAGACCATTCCCCACATCCAAGGCCAGCCTCATCTCATGGCTACCTCTCCTCTAAGGACAGTCATTTGCTTTGATTTTTTCTGAGATGGTCTCATGTAGCCCAGGCTGGCCTTGAACTCGCTAGGTAAAGTTCCTGAATTTCTGATCCCCCCCCCCCCCGTTTCTGAAATCCCCTTGCTGGGGTTTTAGACACACACCACCACATCTGGGGTTTTAGATACACACCACCACATCTGACGGTATTAAGTGCTGGGGATTGAACCCAGGGTTTTGTGTGTATGCTAGGCAAGTACTCACCAACTGAGCCCCAGCTCAGCCTGTACGGTCATTTTCCAGTCAAGAAAGCATAGTTGGTCCTGCCACTGTCCCTGGTAAATGCTCTGGTGCCATGATGCAAACACTACCCAGTACAATTCATCGCAAACGCCCCAGAATATGCTCCCCAAACCTGTCTGCACACTGGAGCCACCTGGAGAGCTTCAGAGACCACCTCCTGCCTAGCCCCTCCAGGGCATCCACTTTCATTGGCAGCCTCTCTTTCCAAGGCCCACATCAGGTCAGCATTTCCTGCCCACACTGCACGTCTGGCCGGGCGGCATCCCCGACCCTCTCTTGTCATTTTGCTCAAACCTAAATCTCAGCACGGGAAAAGGGACACACAGCTGCTCAGTAAACGTTTGTCCAAATGTCAAAAGTCACAGCTTATCTCATTTAGCTGAGGGTCTTAAAGCTGCCTGTGTTCTAATTTTCAGCATTTCTCTCAAGACCTATGGGTCAATGAACCAGATGGGCTATGGTAAGATTAAGTAAATCCAAGAGGGCAAGTAAGGCCTAGAGAGGTAGTGGACTGTGCCCAAGGCCACATAGCACTGCAAAGTAGACTTCAAAAGGAGTGTGAGGTGCTTGAGGGGGTGAAGCCTGCAGAGGGTTCCTCCTGCAGCAGCCTAGCCTACCTCTGCCTTCCTCTGCTCACTCCCAAATGCATGTGGGCAAGGAGAAAGGGGTGGCTTGGCTACCGCACACCCTTACAGGAAGAGGCTCAAATTTACTGACTTTACACTCCTGCCTGCTCTGTGAGGTGCTTGAGGGGGTGAAGCCTGCAGAGGGTTCCTCCTGCAGCAGCCTAGCCTACCTCTGCCTTCCCAGGATGCCTAGCTCACTCCCAAATGCATGTGGGTAAGGAGAAAGGGGTGGCTTGGCTACCGCACACCCTTACAGGAAGAGGCTCAAATTTACTGACTTTACACTCCTGCCTGCTCTGCCTCCCTTTTCCCACGTGTTTCCTAAGCATCTGCACTTACCTGTTCTATAGTCCATTTTACAGGATCAGGGACCTCTGGGAAAGGCCAGGCCACGCAAGGCAGCAGGCAAGTCTTGTTTGCATAAGCTTTTGAATTCGTTAACCCACAAGCGGCCTGGCCAGGGTCACCCTGGGGTATCAACCAGGCCTGCACTAGCCTTCAGTTAGGTGGCCTTCTGTCCTAACACTGAGAGGTGGAGAAGCAGCATTACAGGCCACTGCCCAGGGGCCACCTTGGTCCTTGGAGAAGGTCTGTGTGGTCCTGAGTCTTACTGGCCTCAGTGTTTGTCTTTCAGGATTCTGTTTCCTGCTCCTGGTCACTGTGAGTGATGCTCACCCCACCTAGCTCAGCTCCCCAGGTGGGTCTCACCTTGAACAGCACCATGGCCCCTAGAAAGCTTGTTAGAACCAATCACTGCAACCTGAGCAGAGCCACTGCTCCTGAGAGCTGGATCAGGCCTTTCCCATCAGCTTACAGTTCATCATGGAGAGAAGATAGGCAGGAGCTCAGGGCAGGGACCAAAGTACAGACCATGGCGGAGTGCTGCTTACTGGCTTGCTCCTCTGATTTGTACTTGGCCCACTTATACAACCCAGGACCAGCTGCCTAGGGGTGATGCCACCAACAGTAGGCTGGACCTTCCCACATCACTCAACAGTCAAGAAAATGCCCCACAGACATGGCCACAGGCCAGTCCTATAAAGGAAATTCCTAATTGAGTTTCCCTCTACTCAGGTGTGTCACGTTGACTACTGAAGTTATCCAGCACAAGCAGCTTCAGTCTTTGAAACCCATAAGCATTTCTCAATTCTGCTTAATAGGAATTAGTTGAGTATGAGCAGGTGGCTCTGCCCATTTCTATTGACATGTGGAAAATAATTTTGATTGCTCTCTGCAATGGGGTCTGTAAATGTGGTCTTCTCTTCCTCTGAGTGTTGAGAAGCCCCAGGACTGACATGGGGCCCATGTCTGTCTACACTCTCCCTGGAGGCTTTTGCCCATGGCTCTGAATACTATCTGTTACCCACAACACTGCCACATGTTGATTCACAGATGTCCCCCATGGAGGTCTAAGTGACCTTCAAGCTGGCTTGGCCCAAAAAGAACCCACGTCTTCCCATTGACCTGCTCTTCCTGTAGCCTCCCCTGCCATGGAAGGGGCCTCACTTGGCAGTTCAAGTTCAAACTAGAGTCATATGGGACTTCTCTGCTTCCTGCCCCTTCCCGTTGTAGCCAGGGGCTTTCTGCTCTGCCTCTCACACCTCCCAGAACAAGTTCATCAGTGTTGCTCTAAACTGCAGGTCCACCCAGACTTTTCAACACTTTGTTACACAGAAACAAGGTCTTTGCAGGTGTACTTGGTAAAGACGATGTTAGAGTGGGCCCTGGTGTCCTCAGGAAAGGAGGGAACACAGAGAAGGGAGCATATGAAGATGGTACAGTGTAGCATGGAGGGTATCAAGGGAGGCTGAGTACTTTGGCCAATACTGAAAGCTGGACGAGCCAAGGAGAGTCCCCTCCTTGAAGCCTCCCATGTGGGTAGGCAGCCACTGCTACTTCAGCCACACACTACAGTGGCCCTGGGAAGAAAGCCACACACCATCCAAACCCACCAACTCCTCCATCTCTTTTGCTTCTATAAGCCGTTGCCCAGGACCACCAGCAGTTTTCCAGCTTCTTTCTGGTCCAACTCCCAGCTTTCCTCAAAAAATATTCAAATCATGAGTATTCACGTACATGTGTATATTATAAATATGTGACATACACGTACACATGTAAGTTAGATGTAGCAGGAGCATTCATGTATGCGTATTTTATATGCACCAGTGTGACTAGCCCACAAAACAAAATACAGAATATCCTCTTCATCTCAGAAATTCCCTCCCACTCCTTTCCAGTAGATTCCATCCCCCAGCCCACCAAACAGCCAATCTCAGACCTCATAGGCTCATTAGCCTGCTGGGCATCATAACATCAAACCTTGAAGTACATACTAACCTCCCACCTCCTGCTCCCCTCCCCTCTTCCTCCTCCTCTACCTTCTCCACCTCCTCTTCCTCCTCCCTCCCTCCTTTCTTCCCCGCTTCCCTCCCAGGATCTTACTCTGTAGCCCAGACTTTTCTTGAACTTGCAATCCTCCTGTCTCTGTCACCTGAGTGCTGGGCTTACAGGCATGCACCACCACACCAGCCACATCTGGCTTCCTCACTCAGCCTCCTTTCAACATTCACCACAGTGTCACATTTATCAATATAACTCATTCCCAAATCAACCCCAGGGCTGTGCCTCTGGGCCACGCTGCCCCGCCCCTCCAAGCCAGCCTCACGTCTACCTCTCACCTGAGAGCTCAGCCTGGCACACCTGAATACCGTGTGCAGATGTGCAGGCAGAGCTCTTGGTCTCCGCTGGGCCTGCTCCACCCCAATCCTTTCCTCTCTGGTCCGTGAGTCATTGTGATGAGCAGGATCCCAGAATCCTCTTTCAGTCCTTTTTATTCTTTTTCTACCACTCCACTATTTATCATCAATTTCTGTCAGAATACATGGGCCTGCTCCACCCCAATCCTTTCCTCTCTGGTCCGTGAGTCATTGTGATGAGCAGGATCCCAGAATCCTCTTTCAGTCCTTTTATTCTTTTTCTACCACTCCACTATTTATCATCAATTTCTGTCAGAATACACCCAGGACCCCATACTTCTTCCCATCTTCCTGGCTATCAGTCCCTGCTGCAGGCCACCTCTCCCCTGGGTTACTGTATTGACCTCACAACTGGTTCCCTACTAACAACGCTCAACCCAACAGCCTAAAAGGAAATCTGTCAGAAAATAAAGTTCTTTCTCAAATCCCTTTCATGGTCCCCATTTGTCCCCAAGTCAAACCCTATATTTCATGATGGCCTATAGACCCCAGCCATGCAGCCCCAGTAGCCACCTGTCCACAATCTATAGCCACAGCCATTCCAGACATCACACTCGTCTCCCACCCTTTGCAGGTAATGTGTCTGCTTGGGATGCTGTCACTCTGGGGCTTTTCTCCAGTGTCTCCTTTCCTGCATGGCCCACTCTGACCAGCCTGATGTCCCAGTGACTGCAGGAGGCTGCCATCCTTACAGCAGGCTTTGCAGGTGTAGGGAAGTTTGCTGATTAGCAGACTCTGGGCTAATGAGAAAGGAGACTCTGGTGGGCCTGACCTAATCACATAAACCTGCTACTTCTGGGTCTAACAGCAGAGGAGGAGCCAGGCACTCCTGAAAGCACAGAGGACAGGGATGCTGCAGGTGGAAGGCACCTGGCAGGCAGTGGGCTTGAGGAGGTGCGGGCAGCAGTGACGGCAGCAGAGAGCAGACCTTGACCCTGCAACTGCAAGTGACTGCAGGCAGCCAACAAGAATGAGCTGGGAAAGTTTCTCCACATCCTGCTAACAAGGACTCCACTCAGCTGACTCCATGTTTCAGTTCTGTCTCAGCCCGGGAGGAGATCCCAGCCACAGTGGGCAGACTGCCAGCTGATGTGCAGGGCTTCGGAGCTGCTATGTTTGTGATAAGCTCTTTTTAAAAGATTTTTAAAAGAATCTTATGTGCGTGACTGTTTTGCCTGCATAGATGTATGTGCACTGTGTGCATCCCTGGTTCCCCATGGAGGTCAGAAGAGGGTGTTGGATTCCCTATAACTAGAGTTTCTGATGGTTGTAAGCCACCATGTGGGTGCTCAGAACTGAACCTGGGTCCTCTGCAAGAGCAGCCAGTGTTGTTAACTGCTGAGTCATCTCTCCAGGCCCCATAAATTCTCTATGTGATAGTAGGAAGCTAATGCAAATGCCTGTCTCACCTCTAGAGAGAGGATTTCTGCAAGACATCATTCCTTAACAACCCAGATCCAGAGGCAAACTCTTACAAAGCAGCGGGACAGGCAACCCAATAGAAAACAGGCAAAAGATCTGAAGAGATGCTCCATCAGTATGCAAATAGCCAATATACATAAGAAAAATATTGAATGCCATTAGTTAGGGAAATGCTAATGAAAAGTAAAGAGTGCTCCACACCCTTCAACATCCTGAAATGAAAAAGATAGAAAACACCAAGTACCAGTCAAAACAGGATTCAACTGGAGCGCTCATCTACCTCTCAAGGGAGAGTGAATTGGTAGAAATGCTTTGGAAACGGCTGGGTTTTTTTGTTTTCTTTCTTCGTCCTACTAAGGATGAATGCATGCCTAGCCTAGGATTCAGCAAATGTGCCCTTGGGTGTACACCCATCAAAAATGAACACACTGTCAGGCATGGTAGGGCCTCTTCGCTTAGGAAGCTGAGACAGGAGGATCAAGAGCTTGGTGTCAGCCTAGGCTACATGGTGACACTCTGCCAATAAATGAATCAGGGATAGAGAGAGGGACAAAAGGAGGGAGGGAGGGGGAGAGAAAGGAAAGGGAGGGTGGGAGGAGGAGGGCCCCTCATCAGTGGGTCATATATGGTTGTAAATAGGGTGATTGGGAGAGCCTTGATGGTAGAGTGGCACCTAGGGGACTTCTAGGAGGTCAGGAGTGAGCTGCAGTAATGCACAGGTCCAGGTTTCCCAGTCTCAGCACTGTGGTCATGCTAAACTAGGTAATCCCCAATCCTGGGAACAACTGTCCTGGGCACTGTGGACAGCCATCCTGCATATACTCTGAATTTTGGTAGGAAACACATACACACACACCTACCTCAGACATGACAAGCAAAGCCATGCTGAGGCAAACTATCTTGGTCTAAAGTAAGGGGTTCTGGGTTTGGGGAGGGGGTTCAGTGTCTGCAGTAGGTGCATAAACTCATTGTAAGTCATGGGAAATTATGCATGCATGAATGTGTAGGTTTCATAATGGCCAGTCAGCAAGAGAGCCTGTCTTTAAAAAAAAGGTGGACTACACCCAAGGAACACCTGAAGTTCCTCACACAGAAAATGCACACACACAAAGCTGTTAGGCAATCAGTACTATTTTATCATCATCTGGAAGACAGGCATCACTGTGGGATTGGCTCAAGTTCTTTCAAGGAAGGGGGCTGGCTGAGATGGGCGAGTGAGGCAGGGCTCTCAAAGGGGCCCTACTGTGACATTAGCTCCTCTTTGGAAGAGCTCTCACAAATTTAACTTGATCACATGTCCTTGTTAGCATAAATTGTGAGCATGTACTCGCAATAGAAGGCTGGTTTTTTTTTTCAAACTCCAGAAATGATGAAATGTATTCTAGTGTGCTATGTACATCATGAAACACACCCAGAAGGGAGATTTTAAGATAATGAGGTTTTCAAAAGTAGAACTTAGATTTAGATTTATGTGTCTTTCAACTAAACTGGCTATGCATCCTCTGAGGTGCCCAGACCCCAGCTCAGTAGCTGACACATTCGGTCACATTCATAAAATTCCTCTGTAGTCACTCCCCGAGAGTCTTCCTGGTGAAAGGAGTGGAAGCCCAGCAGCCAAGACCTCTGTCCCAGGAGGACACTGACCTCAGAGCTGTCACCAGCCACAGTCAGCACAGTGAGGGACAAAAGCGAGACGAACAGCAGTCAGGACCACACCCACCTTTTCTGCCCATCGGATGTCCTTGGATTTTTCTTCCCCACCTTTCTTCATAACAGAGTGGACTATTGGGAGGTGGTGGAGCTGTGGACAGTGATACCTGATTGGAATTAGTAGGTCTTAGGGTGTGTTTTTGAGACTCTGTTTGCCCTGGCCATTTTCTGTTTTATGGCTCTTCTCTGCTTCTGGGCTGCCAGATATGAGCTATTGTGATCTGCTATACCTCCCCTGCATGATGGACTAAAACCTCTGAAACCGTGAACCAAAATCAGCCTTTCCATTAACTTACCTCAGGCATTGGGTCCCAAAGATAAATAACTAGTACCCTTGCTATTTTTCTTTAAAGTCACTATTTTTCTTTAAATTTTACCCTAAATTTATTTGTTTGAGACAGAGTCCTCCTGTAGCCCCAGATGAACTGAAACTCACTATATAGACCAGGCTGGCCCCAATCTCAGAGATCTGCCTGGCTCTGCCTCCTGAATACTAAATTTATTTTACAGAACTTTTTGCCACTTCCTTTGATGAAAAGCCAGTGTCCCTTGTAGATAAAATAACTAGGAATAACCAGATATTAAATATCTGATATTAATAACCATTCACAATCTCCCTCTGCTCTGGGCTGGTACCACCACCATGCCATCATTAAATGCTTTGAATTTCAGTAACCCAAGGCCATCTTCAAAGTTGGTTTCTCTGAAGCCCATCTTTTCAGTCTGTTTTAAAAATAAGCTAGAGGGGGACTGGAGAGATGGCTCAGCGGTTAAGAACACTGGTTGTTCTTGCAGAAGATCTGGGTTGGAATCTCAGCACCCACATGGCAGCTAACAACTGTCCGTAACTCCAGTCCCAGGGGATCTGACAACCTCTTCTGCTCTCTGCAGGCATTGCACAACCAAACATGTAGGCAAAACACTCATACACTTAAAATAAAAATAATAAAGAAAATATTTTAAAAAATAAAGTAGACATTTGGGGCTGGAGAGATGGCTCAATGGTTAAGAGCACGGTTAAGAGCACTGACTGCCCTTGCAGAGGACCCAGGTTCGATTCCTAGCACCCACATGGTGGCTACAAACTGCCCTAACTCCAGTTCCAGGGGAATCTGAAGCCCTCTTCTGACCTCTGTGGCATTGCACCACACGGGTGCACTCACATACATATGCAGGCAATACACACAAAATAAAAAAAATAAGATATTTTAAAACTAGCTAGAGGGTATCAGAGAGGCTAAAGGCCAACAAGAGGCCCCAACAAGAGACCCTGTTCACATGTGACCAAACTGGAGGGACAAGGAGTAGATTCCTGTCACATGACTGGCTCTGTTCATGTGCAGCCATTTGCTGCGTTGAGCACAACCTCTAAAGAATCCAGTCAATGTTTGGGGGACACCAGGTTCCATAATCAGGCTCAGCTTCCAGCATACATCAGAACTCTTTGAGAATGGAGACAATGCCCCATTCACCCCTGGATTCCTTGATGCCTTGGAGCCTTGGGCACATGCTCAGCATCAAATACATACACTACTTGTCAGTCTTCATGGGTCACTTCTGGGTGTGCATCTAGAGGCTGCACATCCTCACCCATAGGAGTGGATATCCTGTCACCAGATCTTCTGCAAGTGGGGGTTGGAAGACATGTCTAGAATGTGCAAAAGACTGCTGTGAAGTGATAGCTGTCTCACTGGACAGCCTAGAAGACTCAGCTCTACAATGAACATACATGAAGCTGCCAAGTGACAATTATGTGGGAAGTAGGTCATGGTGGTGAGACTCAGTCTCCTGAGATAAGAGCTGGTACTGCCTGCAGTTAGTGTGGGAGTCTCCACAGCTCAGCTGTTCCATCTGACATTGAGGGATATCACTATTTGCTCTCAGGACCATGACAGGATTATGTATGTGTTCCTACAGGTAGAGAAATCAAGGGAAAAAAGCAGCATAGAGTCCAAATTCTGGGAAAACCAGCTCCTCACCATCTCCCATGACACAGGGTAAGAAGAGCAGCAATGGGTCTTGAGCCCAGTTTGAGGTCCACTTCCTATGGCTCTTGAAGCAGAGCTGGGAAATGTTTCTGCTCTACCCTAGCTTCTCTTGCCAGCAATCACCTTCCATCAGTTTATTTAGAAGTAGAAGATAGCCATCATTTCAATTTCCAGAGTTGGTGAAGAAGAATTCAAATGACAGTCCTGCTGTGAATAGCTAACACTAGGCAAGATATGACCTAACTGCTCAAATATTGTGATTTGAATGTGAAATGTTCCCTATAGGCTCATGTGTCTGAACACTTGGACCCCAGCTGGTGGTGCTGTTGAGGAAGCTTATGGAACCTTTGGTAGACAGAGCCTTGCTGGAGGATGTATGTCACTGGGGGTGGGCCTTGAAGTTCTATGGCCTCACTTCCTGTTTGCTCTCTGCTTCCTGGCTGCTGATGCAATGTGATGAGCTGAACTCAGGCTCCTGCCACCATACCCCCCCCACCCTAATGATGGACTCTCTCTAGAATCATAAGCTGAAATAAGCCCTTTCCCTTTAAGGTGCTTTGGTCACAGATTTTATCACAGAGACAGAAGAGAAACCAAAACAGCTACTGACTGTGATCCAAAGAGAAGAGTAATGTAATGAGCCCAACTTCCTGCCTAGAAACTCATCCTTAACCAAAACAAGGGGAGAAAGAATTGTCAGCGTGGGACAAGCTGTGGGCAGAGAACAGAATATGAAGGGACTGGCCTGGCTAGAATTTGTGGGAAAGCGTCCTGTAGAAAAGTGAGATAGGGAGAGAAAGTTCTAGAAATCTTTATGGTGATTCCTTTGAGTAACTGACTGAACATCAGTCTGTCAAGGTAAGGTCAAAACCCCATGACAATGGGCCAAGAGCTGCTAAAAAGGAGTCACTGGGAGAGAAAAGTCCCTAAGGGGCCAGCTCTGAGAAGAACTAAGGCCAGGGCTCACCCAACGCTGGAAGCATCTGGCATCCAACGAAACAATGGAGCAGCTCGGTGGACACAGAACACCGAGGAGAGACCCCGGAGGAGTCACAGCATAGGAGTATGGCTCATTAGTCTTCTAATAAAGGGTTTCCTACATAGTCAACTAATAAATTTCAGGATTATGCCATTTCACAAATAACTGCATATCGTTATAAGTTTAAATAGAAACTGCCCAGAAAACAAAAGCCAGACACTCCATGATGCAGAGTTCATGATGTTTACGCACAGGAAACATTTATCTCATGTGAAAAATCAGGAAGGTGCAACTAGGACCCCCACAAAAGCAATCAATAGAAAAATGCCAAGACAGTGACAAGCAGGATGAAAAAGCAGCTAAGGACCATGGAGATTTCAGAGACTCAAAGGGAAAAAAGTCCCGAGGAGACGAGCAGGAAATCTCAACACAGAAACTGAAGCTTAAAATATTTCAAAGTAGAAAATTTTAATTTTTTCTAATGCAAAATATCACTGGATGAAATTAACAGATTAGACACTGCAGAGAGTGACTGATGAATTGAAAACAGGCAGGAGAAATTTTCAATCTAAACCAGAGGAGAGAGAAGTCAAAGGGGACCTCCTCAGTGACCAGTACAACAGCTGCGACAATGAACCCTGTCAAGAGTGTTGGACAAAGGAAGATGATGCTGTGCTTGTACTGTGGAGCAGGCTCCGGGGAAGGCGGTCCGCTTAGAAGGGCAGCATGTCTGAAATCAATGACTTAAGTCTTTATCTCAGCACAGTGATAAAAATAAGTTAAATCTAAAGCTAGCAGAGGGAGGGAACTCCTCAGTTCAGAATAGAAATTAATGAGACAGTATACAGAGTGGAAAAAATCAGTTAAAGTTGTACATTGTTTGCATGGTACCAAATTGGCTTACAGAGCAGTGAGTGTTGACATAAATTAAAACAATTGAATTAACTCAAATTCCTTTTACTTCATAATACTTAAATCTTCAATGAATTCATTCAAATTTGTGAGAAAAAATAGAAATGTCTCCAGGACTGTCAACATATATTTTGCCTGTGTTTATAATTATGTTTAATATACAATATTCACCTCTTTGTTTGAGACAGGGTCTCTCCCTATAGCTCCAGCTTTCTTGGAACTCACTATGTAGACCAGGTTGGCCTCATCTCACAGAGATCCTGCTTCCAGAGTACTGGGATTAAAGACATGTGCTAACACACTCAACTTGCAATATTCATCTTTTCTATGCATCACAGATTCTTGCGTTTTTTGCTAAAACATAAAGCATTATTTTATTTTGTTAAGAAAAAGAACCTTTTTTAAATACAGGAATTTTGTGAAGAAAAAATGTCAGAAAGAAATCAAATAGGAGAAATAGATACGAAAAGTTATAGCTGTAGAAATTGGGATGGTTAACTTTAACGACTTGACACAGTCTAGAATCAATCTCAACGAGAGATTGTCTAGAGCAGATTGACCTGTGTGCCTGGCATGTCTGCGGGGGATTGTCTTAATGAAGTTAACTGATGTGAAAAGACCTAGCCCACTGTGGGCAGAACCATTCCTTAGGCAGGGGACAAGAGAGAAAGCTGAGTACTAGGCATGTGTGTATCTGATTCTCTCTGCTCTCAACTGTGGATGTGAGCAGCTGCTTCAAGCTCCTGCCACTGTGACTTCCGGCACTGATGGACTGTACCCTGGGACTGTGAGCTAAACAAACCCTAAGTTGCTTTTTTTTTCCAGAATTTTTTTATCACAGCAACAAAAATAAAACTAGGACCAAAATATAATTTTAAAAATAGAGAAAAAATGTTTTTGAACGGGAAAGGATCCTGTATGTTAAAACTAGATTTTGTCCCAAGAGTAAAGGATTCTTCAAGAGTGGACAGGTAAAGTCAGGAATGGCGGCTCACATCTGTAATCCTCATGCTTCAGACGCTGAGGCAGGAGGACAGCTGTGAGTTTAAGGTCAGCCTGGGCTAAAGTGACAACCCCCACCTCAAAACACCAATATAGCTAAATAGCTAACTAATAAGTAAATGAAAGAATGGACACATGAGGAAAACCAGAAGTTAAAGTACATGGCAAAGAGGTTTGAGAAGTATAAATCAGCACAGTGGCCACGTATATGATTAAACTGACAATTTTTAAAGTTATTTAAATGGGTTTTAAGACAAAATTTTAATGTAAGGATATAAAAACAGAATCTAATTTCTTATGTATAAAGCAACAAGATTTTCTTAAACTATTGATATCCTAAAAAAAAAAATTGATCTCCTCTCAGTAATATCGGCAAAGAACTGGCTAGATGAACAAGGCTGTGTGTTTTATCAAGCTAAATGCTTGTGTTTTCTTATTTTTATCAGATTTTTAACTTTTTGGTCACTTACATGATTTGAAATCACTGAACAGGAAAGTGTAATTAAGAGTAGAGTAACTGGAAACAATACTAAGCAAAAAGACCTAGCAGAGCCTCTAAGTGCTACAGCAGCTACCGCAGGATCTGCTAAAACCAGTAAACAACTGAGCATCAGGGATCAGAACAGGGAGAAAAGTGGATAGGTTCCAGGGGCGCGAGTTATGCCTGTGGCATCTCAGCCCACAGCCATGGAAGTCTAGACGCCCAGCACCACCATCACTTTTGAAAACATGTCCTTCAGTCTTAACGCATGGCCATCATGTGATTCTGATCAACATTCAAGCACATTTTCAACTAGTTTCTGCTGAGAACCTCAGGCCTGATTTGTTGAGGTTATCTGGAGCTAGTAACTCAAAAGTATAGAGGTCTAGAAAGTGGAGACCAGCTCCTGGGCCTGTAAATTAGATTGTACCAAGGAACCTGTATTGCTTAGTGGCCCAGTGGGCACATAAGAGCGTAAATGTTTTCATGTGTCTTCATCTCTGACTGGGCTCCTTTCTATGCTCTGCCCTATGGTTTATACTGATCTTTGTCTTTCTCTGTCCACCTTGTTTTTAAGATATAATCTCTCATTGGCCTGGAGCTAAGCTGGTTGACCCACAAGCCCAGCCTCCCACCCCCCAATGCTAGGATCACAAACACAGGCTACCACACCATATCTTTTATGAGTTCTGGGAATGAAACTCAGGTCCTCATGCGTACATGGCAAGCACTTTATCACTATGTGGACAGCAATAAAAGCTGCCTTCCCTAGACTAACTTGGAGCCGACCATTCTTAGGCCATCTGACAATTATTCTGCTCCTCGCATTTGGTCTCTACATTTAAACCTTCTTGCAAAACCTGTCTCTTCTAGACTTCAGCAGTTCCAAGCTAAAACAATGGTCTTGTCTGGCTTCCAGCCCGTCTTCCAAGCCACCTGCAATGCCTCTGAGTCCTGGAGATCAGACAGTCAGGCTTCCTTTCCCTCAATGGCAGGGTCAGCAGTCAACGCCACCCAGAGCAGTTATGGAAAATGGGCTCTTGTCCCTCTTCAACCCTTTAAGAGTAGGGATGGAAGTCTCTGAAGGAGGAATAAGGGAAGCTAGTCGGGCACAGGAAAGAAAACTGCAAGCTAGCTAGAGCATCTTCTAGCAGGATACCATGTGACCCCTCAAACAGTAAAGATACAATACCACCCCAAAGCTGCATGGGCTGGCACAGCCCCTGAGATAGCGTTATGATAAAGCAAAGGTTAGAGGCCATCTCTATACCATCAGCCTGGAGAACTGTCCATACCCAGCATGTATTTGTCACCAAGGACACAAGCAGAAAACCCCAAAAGACAGAAAAGAGAAGTAATCTGTGTTCCAGGAAAGTCCAGACCCAGTCTTGGAATTCCTCACCTATTATCTGCCATAACTCGGCATTTGCCATAAAAGGAGTTCCCCAAGAACCCAGCATTAACTCTTGCGATGCCTGCATCCACCCTAGGGTGTGGACTACTGTCCTTTTCCTAAGCAAATCTCTTACTTTGTATTAAAACCTGTTCTTAAAATCTAAAATTGTATCAGATCTTAAGCATTAATGTAACACTTGGAATGGATTTCAACAGCAATACATAAAGCCTCTACATTGGGGCTTTAGACATATAGACCAATGAACAGGACAGAGACTCCCAAAATAACCCTATATGCTCAAAAGATTTTGAAAGGGTGCTAACATTTTCTACAGATGGCACTTAGAAAACGAGATATGTACACACAAAAGGAAGAAATTGGATCTAACTTCATTTAATCATTGTTTAGACCTAAGTACCATACACAAAAAAATGTCAAAATGGACTAAAGACTCAAAACAATAAAACCCTTAAAGAAAAATATAGGCATATACCAATAACAAGAAATTGGAGAAAGAATACTGGGAAATGCTCCCACACACAATCGCTCATATATACATATATATATATATATATATACATATACATACACACATATATACACACATACACACACACACACACACATATATATATATATATACAAAATAAAATATCTTGAAATAAATCTGACCAAAGACACCAAAGAGCTCTACAATGAAAATTTTAAATTGTTAAAGAGATTGAGGAAGACACCAGCAGATGGAAGGACCTCCCATGTTCATAGATTGGAAGAATTAATATTGTCAAAACAACCATCCTACCAAAAGCAAGACATAGATTCAATGCAATCTCAATCAAAATCCCCATGACATGCTTCACAGAATTAGAAAAAACTACCCTTAAATTCATATGGAAGCACAAAAGACCCCAGAGAGCCAAAGCAATCCTGAACACAAAGAGCAACGTTGGGGGGATTACTATGCCAGATCTCAAAATATACTACAGAGCTATAGTCATAAAAACAGCATGGTACTGGCACAAAAACACATAGGTTGATGGAACATCATTGAAGGTACAAACCCGAGTACATGCAATTTCAGCCACCTGATATTCGACAAAGGTGCCAAGAACACACAATGGAGGAAAGACAGCATCTTCAACAAATGGTGCTGGCAAAACTGGATCTCCACCTGCAGAAGAATGAAACTAGATCCTTATCTTTCGCCTTGCACAAAAGTCATCTCCAAATGGATCAAAGACCACAATGTGAAACTGGAAATCCTGAAACTATTAGGAGAAGATATTGGCAGTAACTTACAGGATATAGGTGTAGGAAAGGATTTTCTAAATCAGACAGAAGTTGCTCAGAAATTAAGGTCAGCAACCAACAAGTGGGACCTCATTAAACTAAAAAGCTTCTGTATATAAGAATAAAAGAATAAAAAAAGTGAAGAGAAAACCTACAGGATGGGAAAAAAGTCTTCACCAGTGACACATCTTACGGGGGTTTAACATCCAGAATATATAAAGAACTCAAAAAACAAAGAAGCGAGAAACCAAATGACCCAATGAAAGGATGGGCTAAAGATTTAAACAGAGAGTTCTCAAAGGAAGAAGTAAAGATGGCTAAGGAACATCCCTAAAAGTGTTCAACATCGTTAGTAATTAAGGAAATGCAAATTAAAACCACCCTAAGGTAGCCCCTTACCCCAATCAGACTGGCTGGGATCAAGAGAATAAATGATACCAAATGCTGGCAAGGATGTGGAGAAAGGGGAACACTCATTCACTGCTGGTGGAATTTCATACTCATGCAATCTCTATGGAAAGCAGTGTGGAGAGAATGCTTAAAAAACTAAGAATGAACCTACCATATGACCTGGTTATACCACTCCTTGGCATATACCCAAAGGACTCGTCCTATTGTAGAGACACTTGTACAACCATGTTTGTTGCTGCTCTTTTCACAGTAGCTAAGAGAGGGAAGCAACCTAAGTGCCCCTCAACTGATGGGCCAATAAAATTTGCATGTAAATGAGAATTGAGAAACCAAATGACCCAATTAAAAGATGGGCTAAAATGGATGACTCTAGAAACTGTTACACCTAGTGAAGTAACACAGACTCAGAAAAACAAATGATGTATGTTTGCCCTCATATTTGGATCCTAGCACCAAATCCTTTAAAATTCCAGGTCCTTTGAATCAGATGATGCTATACAGCAGTACCTTGTGCACAAAATAACTATGATCATCATGACTTCAGGTGAGTCTGATCACTAAACATCGTCCTAACTGGGCTTGTTGACGGTTGTGCTTATTCATTAAAGGAGAGCCAAGCAGGGTCATTGGACCCTTACAGGAGTTCCAGCCCCTTTTCCCAGGCAACTGTATGTAATTTGACCCTAATCACACATGGCCTCCTGGATTTGGGGAGGGCTAAAGTATACAATCTGGGGAAGGCTAGGAAGAGAAGGCATGACCCATGCTGGGTAAAGGCTTTCCAGTGTGCATACCCTCAGGTCATACATACACCTCAGCAACCCCTCAGTTATCTGGTAAATAAGCTCAATAAATTCATTGGTTCCCCAGTAAAACTTTAATCAAACATTGGCTTGACACTAGAACCTTAAAAGGGAATAAGCATTGCTTAGCATCCCCAGGAAAAGTCATCTCACAACAGATGGAAAATTTATTTAATGCTATTATGTGTCAATTATTAAAAAAAAGAAAATGAGAATGTAAAATATATTAAAAGGATATGGGAATGGAGATATTTTCCAAAATAGAAAAAATGAGAAAGCCTAAGCAAGTGGTGAAGGTGTTTAGGTTTATTATGATATATAAAGGATGAGACAAAAATATACACATCTTAAAATTTCTATGGTCTTAGTTTATTCAACTAGTTTAAGGAACAAAATATATATCTAGTCAAGATTTATCTGAGAATATTTGTTTTTTTTTACCCAAGCCTTATCTACATAGCACATGATAATTGAAAGTACCAGACAGGTGGAACTAACCTTATTGGATGTTTAACAGCCACACTTTGAGGCCTATACTAATGTGGTCAGAGGGCTTAACGGATAGTTTTTGCCCTTTGCCCTCCAAGGTCGACTAAGTTCTAGGGGACTATGGAACATCTCTCAAAATGTCCTGTAACTGTGGTGAGTCACCTGTCCTCTTGTTCAGGGAGGCCATGGAGACCCTACGAGATGGACTTGAACCAGTGTCCTGTCTACAAATAGGAGGGTCAACTCAGAGGAAACATTTCATTCATGCTTCCAAGTGAAGCCAGACATGGTTGAGCAGGACCTTTGACTTATCTTCACATAGATGGAGCTGGTTTAAAAAAAAGATCCAGGAGCGCCTCCCAAGGCCATGTGACCGCTGAGGAACAGATCCTCAACTGACCTTCAGTGTAAAAATAAATTGATTTGGGCCAACTGTATGGTCTTAAACACCCAAAAGGAAAGTATAACCAAAGAGTAAAGTCATCAGTCTATTTCTTTAAGAGTTCAAGGGACTATACTTCCCAGACATTAGGCTTAAGTCTTTATAAAAAGATAAACAATGATTTCTCATTTATTCTGTTCCTAACCAGAAAGTGCTGCTCAGATGTAACTTCAAATCTTGGTCTCCAGTTCTGTAGTGCCCACCTGTAGCTAAGGGAGACAACTGACTATTGTTCTAAAATAATGGCTAAATTTGTTTTCTCCCCCTATCTAGAAGCCTTTGAGAGGGAACTGACACTGATTCTAACCACTCCAACAGCTATCAAAATACCTGAAAACAAATCCTGAATCCATCACTCTAGAGTCCAGCCTCGGAAGACAAGGAAAATGAGGAACCCAATAGAGGGATGCTTTCGGAAGCCCTTGTCAAGAAATTCCAACGGACTCATATGAACATTTGAAAATTGCCTGTTCTGACTTGTTTCTAGTTCTCTGACTAGAACTTGTAATGCTAATTACTCTTGCCTTTACTTCTCCTTCACATCTCCTATTCACGGTTCTAGGACTTTCTTTTCCCCTTAGAGACAAGAGGTATGCAATTTGAGAGTCTTTTAGATAGACCCACAAAAGGGGTACTCCAATTGCCTCACCCTGCGTCCCTGTTCAGCATGGAAGAAGCCAGAGCGGTCTG